>NC_025995.2:40261048-40376814 GCF_000442705.2 Elaeis guineensis | reverse complement strand
TACATTATAAAATCTTTTCTGATATCATTGTAAAAATTATTTTTGCTCTGATACATAGAAAAAGTTATTTATCTTCTCTTGCTCTGAAATATCTTGAACTCAAAATGATCTAATACCCTTTTCAAATCTTTAAGAAAATGGACAAACTATTTTTGCATTTATATTACATGCCAAAAGAATCATACTCTTTTCAAGCATATACACCCATAATGGATTCTTTTGAAATTAATGCATTAACATAAATATTTTTGTTCATATGTTTTGTCATCATCAAAAAGGGGGAGATTGTTGCTCCTAGATTGATTTTGATGATTACAAAGCAGATTGAAGGGATACAAACAATTGAAAAAGTCCTTATGCTCTTCAAGGGCAAAATTGTAATTTCACTAAAATCCTGATTTGATAGTATCATTTGGTAGAACAAATGATTTGAAATCTATTGGTGAAAATTTCATTGTGTTTGGACTTATATTTTTGAAGTTATGAAGGTTTGAAGTGCATGAGTCGACTCATGAGTCAACTCATGGCACTATGAGCTGAATGGCACGCAAAAAATTCCCATGGCACACTGAATTTTTGGCTTGGCACGACCTGTGAGTCGACTCGTGAGTCGACCCACAAGGCATGAGTCGACTCATGAGTCGACCTCTGCTGATTTGGGCCAAAAAATCCAGAAATCCAAGTTTCTGGTCTTTGCAACAGAAGTCGACTCATGAGTCGACTCCTGATGCATGAGTCGACTCATGAGTCGACCCCTGCGACGGGAAATGTCAGCAACGGCTATTTTTTTGCCCGTTTTAATTGCCATTTATGCTTCCTAAAAATCCTCTAACGGCTCTTTATCTGCCTAAATTGTTTTCTCTTGCTACTAATGCCATAAAATGCTTAAAATGGTGAAAGGAAATTGCAGATTAAATAGAGATCAAATTGCAAAGAAAAAGTGTGGAAATCGGGAGATCAAACGTGAGATCAAAAGAGAAGAGAGGATCCTAAATCTGAGATCAACGAAATATTCAAGAAGAAGAGAGAGGATCCACAATATTCAAGAGAGTTTGTGAAAAAGAAAAGCAAGAGCATTCAAAGAGAGAATCTTTCAAGTCGATTGTTTTCAACCTTGATCTAGAGATCGTTCAAAGCTTTCAAGAGATCTTCAATCAACAATCAACCTCTTCTCAAGCGTTCAACCGTTCATTCATCTTGAGAAAATCTGAAAAAGGGGTTCTTCATTTGAGTAAAGCTTTTATTGTTATATTTGCTCATTTAAGGAGCTGTTATTGTATTCATCTGTGCTCTAAATATTCTTACTCTTTGTGAGTTTTTGCTCTTGTTTTTGGAGGATTTCCAAAACAAGGAAAGGTTGATCCGAACCTGAAATCGGAGTGTTTTGGGTTTGCTTGTACCCGAAAAACAAGTGTTCTAGCTTGGGATAGCTAGGGTCGGAGTTTCCGACGTCTTGTATTCTAGCTTGGGATAGCTAGTGTCGGAGTTTCCGACGTTTTGTATTCGGGTTGAATACAAAGGATAGTGGATTGAAATTCCCAAGTGGGATCTTGGGGAGTGGATGTAGGTGCAAGGTTAGCACCGAACCACTATAAATCCTTGTGTTTGTGGTGTGCTTTATTGCTTTATCTTATTTCTTTATTATATCCTTGCAATACTGCTTTAGGTAATTAATATTGATTTAAAGCCATTGTTTTGTTCTTCATAAATTATCTGTTGGGCTTAAAATTTTTAGAAACCCAATTCACCCCCCCCCTCTTGGGTTGCATAGCTGGGCAACAATTCTTAGCAGCATATCCCAGTACATCTGGTGGAACCACTGGCTCTCGCCCTTCAACTCTCGAAGCTTCTTCCTCAGGACCTCGGACTCCACCTCGGCATCTTTGACCGCCTGCTGCTCGTGGACCAGCTGAATCTTCAGCCGCTGCAGTTCAGCCTTTTTCCGCTTAAGGGCCACAGATAATTCTGCCATGGTCTCCCTCAAGGAGCGGAGCTCATCAGAGTCCTGTGCAGAGGCGAGTTGGGCTCTCTCAGATAGCTATCTCTGAAGGCGGGCAACTTCGTCGGTCACCGTCTAGAGCTTCCTTCGGTAGTCCTCTACTTGTCCGCTCCAGCTAACTCGATCGGCGACGTAGTTTGCCTCAGCATCATGCAACTACTTTTGAAGGTCAGAGAGCTTCTGCGACCAGTCTCGATCATGGTCGGCTTGGACTATGAGCTAGGATGAGCTCCCTTCCAACTGGCCGATCTTCTCCCGTGCGGCTGCCAGTTTGACCTCAAGGGAGCTGATCTTGGAGGCCTGAGTCTAAGATCGATCGCTGGTACTTTTTCGGAGTTCCTCAAGCTCTGTAACGAAGTCGGCCTTCTTTCGAGTGAATTCCATGAGCCCCTTTTTGTGGAGGTCCTGAAGACGAACGGCCTTCGCAATGACTTCCGAATGGCTCTTTCTCAGCCAGTGAAGTTCATCTTCCAGCTTCTTGGATTTCTTCGTCAACTGACGAACTTTTCTTCTGAGATCTCGGATCGTCGACTTCAGAGGAATCCCCTGTGGTAGGGGGAGAGCTTCGGCAGGGCACTATCGTTGGGAGACAAGAGTGCCACGACTCAAATTAGTACAAGAGGATAAAAGAGAAGGAGAAGCAAAAAAAAAAAAAAAAAAGAGGGGGACCCTCTGTAAAGAAGAATCTGATTTCATTGATTAAATAATTTTCAAGTACAAGAGGGAAAAAAACCACCATGAAGGAAAAATACAAAGCTAGAGGTTCTGGACCTCTGGGACAGAAGTAGAGGGGCTCGGCATCCCCAGAAGATCGTTAGCGGCGGTTGTGACGATCGACGAGGTCCCGACTGGAGGAGGACCGACAGCAGCTTCAGATGGTCTAGCTTCATCGTCGGATGCCTCATTCAGAAAGCCGAGATCTAGTTCGAGAAACCTCCCAGTCACCTTCTCTTGGCAGAATTTGAAACCCTTGATGAAGGCTTCCTGGCAGAACTGGACCTTTAGATCCTCCATCTCAGAGGAGGCTTTGAACTTCTCCACTGCTCGGGCCCTTGCCTCCGAAATCAGAGATGGAATCCATACTTTTAGCTCAGAAACCTGTGCCTTCAGCTCGGAAGCCTGCGCCCTCAGTTCGGATATTTCGGCCTCAGCCTTCTCCCTCTCCTCCTCCAAGGCGGTCCTCAGATCGGATGAGGTTTGTCCCTCCTTTTCTAGCACCTTCTGGAGACTTAGGACCTCGGCGATCTTCTCCTCGAGGCGGGCGGCCCCAGCTAGGCGACCCTCCTCCGCCCGAGCTGCCTCCCTCTTGACGATCTTCACCACCTCGACGTTGGCGACAAGCTAGTGCCCAATCTGTAAGAAAGGTCGGGGAGTCAATATGAAGGCTGAAGAATAAATTAAGAAGCAGGAAGGAGGAGAAAGATGAGTTAACTTACTTCGAGGAAAGATCCCAGAGAGTTCCAGACTCGCAGCTCGAGATCGGCTAGGACGATCCTCTTGACAACCTCGGGCAGAATGCACCCTTCGACCAGCCTCTTTATTAAGTCTCTGTTGTTGAAGGGATTTTCCCCGAAGTCTTCCTTGGAGCCGCTGGCCCCCTCAGCGGCAACCTTGCGACTGCGGCTCCTCTGGACCAGAATCTTCTCTCTCTTCCTCCCTTCAGCCCCAGGTGCCCCCTCGGGACGAACCTCGGGAGCGGGATCCTCGACCGGGGGGCTCCTTGAAAGGGCTCGGGGGACTTCGGATTCGGCATCGGAAGGGACTTCGACGGCGATGACCACCGGAGCAGGTGCGGCCAAGCTTGTCCCTTCTGTCCTGGCTTTCTTCACCGACCCCAAAGTCGAGGCGTCTTTCCTCTTGTGGGTCTTGAGACCCTGGGCTAACCTCCGAGCCACGCTTGCGTCCATGTCTGCGATAAAAAAAAATCAACACGGCTTAGAGATGGAATAAGAGAAAAAAAAAAAAAAATATATATATATATATATATATATATATAATAATGGTACAGGCAGGGTTAACAGGACTCAGGCCGACGTTGAACAAAAGTTGTTCCTTCAGAAGTTCGGGGAGGAGGGGGGCTCGATAGGCCTCGAGCTTTTTGGAGGCTTCAAGATCGTCCCTTTCCAGGCTAGAAGCCCGACAGACAGAATCCCTCAGAGAGCCCCAAGGGGGTAATCCTAACTCCAAGGTCAGGCATCGGACATAGAAGTACCTCTCCTTCCAGTTGTGGATAGAAGAAGGGGTGCCTTTCAACAACCCCTTTCTACCGAACTGAGGGGAGAAGTACCACCAGTCCTTTGCCGAGGGATGACATTTGAAGGTGTAGAAATTCCTAAACAAAGAAAGCGTCGGCCGAACTTCAGCTAAACTACAAAGAGAAAGAAACCCTATCAAAAACCTAAAGGAGTTTGGCATGACGGAAGCTAGAGAAATGTTCAAGAAGCGAAAGAGAGCAACGACAAAGGACGGCAGTGGAAGCCGAAGTCCGGTGTGGAAGACCTCCTGGTACAGACAGAAGCGATCGGGAGGAGGGACGCTAGCCCGGTCAGTTGGCCCGGGAAGCTCCAGCTCGTACTCTGGGAGAACTCCATACTGAATCCTTATCAGTGAGAGTTCATCCAGAGTTAAGGAGCCGGGGATGGTGTCCGGCACAAAGGCCAGACAAGGTTCGGTCCTAGCTATGGGTTCGTCTACGGTACCAAGACGTTGAGGAACTGAGGCTGACAAACTCCTAGAACTGCTAGAAGAGGAGATATCAGAAGATATTTTGGATCAAACGGAAGCCACAAAATCCCAAAAAAATCAGGAAAAATAGAAAACAAGCCCTCAAGGAAGCTAAACAAACAGAGTACGAAGAAAAAAGGACAGAAAAATGACAAGGAGTTTCGAAACTAACCTAGATCGGCCCCAGGAGTGCAGAAAGACGGAAAGAATGATGGAAGTCGATGGAAGGATGCCTAAGGCCGAGAAGGATGCTAGAGGAAGCTGGAACTCTTGAGGAAGAAGAGGGGAACCGAGGGATTCTCTCAGGCAAAGGAGACCCCTGAAGGAGGAGAACGTGTTTAAATAGATCCCAGGATCCGGTGCAATAATGATTGCGGATCTCCTCTGACTAGCCTGCACTCGTCGCGTGTTCCACTCACCTTGACAGACTGTTGAAAATGGCTGGCAGCTGACAAAGCCATTATTGCACCATACCTAAAGCCACGCTCTGACGGAATTCCAAAAAGAAGAAATCTTTTTCGAAAAGCCTCTAGTACCAACGTGCCGAACGTCAAAATATCTGGCAACCATCGAGCATGGAAATCGAGGGAAGCAACTTTGGCCGTGAGAATTTCTCTGTACTTCTTCATTCGAAACCCAAACTCGGAAGTAGGAGGACTGGTGTTGGATATAAAATACCTCCTGACCGAAGTTTGTAAAAGACCGACCCTTTCAGGACTCTTCGACTTCCGACCTTGTGTGTGGCGTCACTCCAAACCCCCTCGACCTTTCGGACTTCTCTGATAGTGAACTTCTGCATTCGTCTACCGGGCCGCCCCAAAAGCTCTCTGGGCCTCACCACCAACCGACCTTCTATAGTGAACAACTATTCTCCGAACTTCTTTCAGACTCTGCCAATATCTGAGCTTCTTCGACAATGAGATTTCTACAGTAATCAGACTCCATCTAAGTTTCTACGGTGGTCGACCGCCTTCAGGATTCCTACCGGGTTCCTATGAGAGCCGAACTTCTACTACGGGCAGTCTACTCCAAACTTCTACTACGGGCAGTCTACTCCGAACTTCTACTACGAGCAGTCTACTCCGAACTCATACAGTGAGCGGTCTACTCTGGATATCCACTGTAAGCAAACTCCATTCGAGCCTCTGCTGTAAAAAATTTCTTCCGAACTTCCGTTACAGGTAGACTTCAGCTGAGCTTCTTCGTAGCCGGATCCCAGACAAGCTTCTACCATGGGGCAGGATCCACCGCCGGGTCGTTACTCCGAGCTCCCACGACAATCGATCTTCGATCGAGCTCCAACAATAAGCGGCCTCCTTTCGGCCTCCCACAAGAATTGGACTCCGTCCGAGCTTCCACAGGGATGGATTCTGGATGAGCTTTCGCAACGGACGGGCTCCAGCAGCTGGATTTTTACAACGACCGATCGCCTCGGGATCCCTCAGGCTCCTCCAGCAGATGAGCCTCCCAACGCCATCCGAAGTCCACCACCGGCCGACCTTCTGCCAAGTTCCTCATGAAATCAGACTTCTTCGGTGGATAATCTTCAGACGAGCTTCCACACCAGGCAAATCCCAGACGGACTTCTCTAGTAATCAGATTTCTACCGGGCTTCACCAATGGAAAGCCTCCATCCGAGCTTCTACAGCAGATGACTCCCACCTGTAGTATCAGCGCCTAAGGTATCCGACAATAGTAGACTCATTAGCAACCTCGAGACATCCGAGCTTCTCCCAGATCGATGGGATAGAGAGCCATCCCGCTCCATCAGATGTTCCAGCCGAGCTCCAGCCGACAGATCCGAATTCTCTGGCAAGTCATGACAATGGCCACTACCCTGCCCCACTCTCTGCAATGGATTCCATGTGGCTCTACTACTCTCTGGCAAGTCGGGACAACGGGCACCACTCTACTCTCTGTAACAAACTCCACATGGCTCTAAACACCCCTGACGTCACTACTCTCCGTAACAAACTCTGGGCGGCTCTGAACAGCCCACTACCAGGCGGTTACAGATGTCGCTGTCAATTAGTTACATACTCCACCTATAAAAAGGGACCCCCAGATACATTCTTCTCTAAGCTAAAAAAACTCTATCTCAAAACTCTGCTAAAATTCTCACTCAAGCACTCCATTTCTGTTGAAGCAGAGTACTGACTTGAGCGTCGGAGGGTCTTGCCGAAGCACCCCCAACTCCGGTTTAGATTTCCTTGCAGGTCCCAGCGACGGCCGCAGTCATCCTGACCCAGCTTCTCCGGCTTCAGCGGAATTCTGCACCAACAAGACTAATCAACCAAATTGGTCAGAAAAGTGAAAGATCAGTAGGGGTCCCTCTATTGCTTTCCTTAGACGCCAATAAATTAGTCAGATTAATGATCGGAACCAACTAAATAACCACCTCTCTTTAGATCAAACCAAACCACTTTTCTTAGACACCAATAGATCAATCAATTAAGAATATATTAGCTTGTGTAATTCAGTGGTTCGAGCCACTGAGCCAAATTAGATCTTTGAGTTAATCGATCTAACATAAGATTGTTAATCGATGTGTCTAATTTACAATTATTGGGTTGATCTCGAGCACTATTAACCTAATCCTAATCAACTCTTGATTGGGTTGGATCAACCACTCATCTTGATTGAGTTCTATTATGTACTAATCAATTATCTAAAAGTAATTAAATTACTAGATCTAATTGAACTACCCAAGCCCAAATCCTCATATTTTATACTTAAGATTTAGATCTTAAATTCTCAATTTTAGATTTTAATCTTAATTTTAGATTTTTAATACTTAATTTTAGATCTTTAATTCATAATTTCAGATCTTTAATTAAGTGCATTATGACATGTAGTAGTATAGATGTTGAAACTACTTTCAGATCTAAATTAACAATCATGTATCTCATACATAAACATAAAATCTAATCTAAATATGATTAAATATATCACATATATTTATCAAAGATTAGATCTAATTATATACATCTTATGTATCTTCAAATCTACATCTCATGCAATTTTTAGATCTAACAAACTATAACTCATATAATTTTCAAATCTAATAAACATGCATCTCATGCAATATTCAGATCTAATCAACATGCATCTCAGGTAATTTTTGATTTAACAACATACATCTCATGCATACTAAAATAGATTATGTATCTCATACATAACTACTTAAATTTTAGATTTATTAGCATGCATCTCACGTATTATAAAATAAATTATTTTCATGGTTCTTCTTCTCGATTCATATAGGCACTCCTTCCACCATAGTCCTTTATGACAGGACAGCCTTTACTATAAATTTTGAAAAGTACTAGGGTACTAATAATTACACACATCACATATGTATATGCAGATTATTTACATCTAATGTAAAAATAGATTTTGGAAAATATTTAAATTTGAATTTCAGATCTTAAAATATGCATGTGAACGACAACCTGTGGCTCTGATACCACTTGAAGGATGTTGCACATTCAAGAACATGCATGCAAAAATCAAAACACACCATGAAATTTTTTTTTGATCTAAATTAAATACTTTAATCTATCTAACATGCATTAAATAGATCTAATTTATGATCAAACAGGATCGATCACAAGCATTTTAAGATGCTGAAATTTAAATCAAAATAAAAAATTAGAGATCCAATCTCCATATCTTTAAATGGATAGCTTTTCACTGTAATCTGATGATCATGGTAATCTATTGAGGTTCCTGCAGAGCTGCATACGCGTTTGGCCTCTACAGATATCTACACAAAGCTTTTGATCCAATTAGAGGTCTTGATTTTATCGGGATGCTAGCTCCCTTGCAGAAATCACTTTCTTGATGGTTGATTTGAATCCTTCTCTGGATCTCTCAGACTCTCTAGAGAAGAGAAGGAATAGAGGAGGAAGAAGATGAGAACTCTTCTCACTTTTCTTTTCTCTCTTCTTTTCTTTCTTCTCAAAACCCATATGCCAAGGAGAAGCCCTAAAAGACCTCACACCCTCACCAAACTCACACCCACAAAGAGGAGACGCCTCTCCTTTATTTCACAGTAAAAATCAAAATTCTTTTCAGTGGAAATCTGATTTTTATCGCACAAAATAATTCCTTTCACGGTTTGGTGTCCAAGAAGTTGGATGAGGTCAAACTTTATCTTGATAAGGAAGTTTAAATCAAATTTAAACTTTCCTTATCTTTATCCTAGAGGGGAGTGGAGAAGGCATAGAGAGGGAGTTAGCGTGGAGATATCTCACTCAAAAACCAATTTTTGCATGAAGAAAAATATGGCATCCTCCTTTGGCGTGCACATGGGGTGGTGCTTAGGGAGAAAGAGAGTCCAGTCAAACTAGAAACTCTCAGATGCAAAATTAATCCTAACCACTTTAAGATTAGGTTGCATCAAGGATAAATAAATTTCTAATCCAATTAGATCCTAATCTAATTAGAAAATAATTGAACCCAAGTCCTGATCAAATCCAAAATTGATCTCCCTTGCTATTGGGTTATCTCATAACTCAATTAGGCTTGATCTAATCAAATCCAAACTAAGTGAAATTGAATCTAATTCAATTAGACTTAATCTAAACCCTATTACTCAATCAAATTGAGTCAATTAGCAATCTAATTACTATTTAATCCTCCTACAACTCGCTAACTATTAGCGAATTACTTTATTGCAACTCTTGCACTAGATTAATCATCAATCATATTGATGATTAAACCCAATAGTGATTCATAATCACTAATCAACCAATTGATCGGATAAAAATCTCTTTTATGTGTGACCCCATAGGTTCTATTCTATCTGATAGTGAGATATACTATGATCTCCATCATAATATCATCGAAACTCCTTTTGAGAGGTTGGAATAATTCCAACTCTATCCATCAAGGTCATCAATCATCAAGATGACGTTCGATGAATCTCACGATCAATCAGTGATACATAACAGTATGTAGTGGCAATCCAGTAGAATAAAATATTGAACCTCTAGGTACAATTACTGTGTAGTTTGGTTCTTTTGTCGTGAGTCCCGATAAGATGCAGGTCAAAGATAACTCATCAAATCTGTTCGTCCATCATATATTAGATTCAATCGATTTGAGTCCATATGAAATCTTATAAAAATTCTTTTTCATCATTCATCTATCATGACGATAGATTTTAAGACTCAGTCTCATGATCTCTTAGGATCTCTCCCTATCTACCAGGGTTGACAGATCCCATCTTGGTGCACATTTATTTCATAATGATCTACTATAACCAACATACACTGTAAGGTTTCGAATGGCTAGATAACCAAGTATTGGTGCAGTAAAACTATAGTAACCCCACTAAGAACAGTCGAGGCACTGTAAGTCAAAGAACTATTTATACAACTAAACATTGAGTAAGTCACCGATAGTAGTGTGCATTCAGTTATTTTGATTTAAACCGAATCAAAGTTTTAAAAAGCTGAACTTCCAAACTTGCATTTTGTAGAATCAAAAATCGAACCGAAATAGCTTAAAACCAAACAAATCAAATCAAAATAATTTCAATTCGATTCGGTAATTTGGTTTTAGGCTTCTTTATGCTGGGCTTTTGATCTTGATTTAGACTTATTAAATTTTTTAATAGTTTCATTATTTGGGCTATAGAATTGCACTTGGACTTAGTTTAGGTGGATCATGATTTAGAATGGATGTGATAAGTGATTTTGATTCAAAATTAGACTAAATAAATCAAAAAAGATAGTCTTTTTTAAAAAAAAAAATTACTTTGAGATTCTGTCACACGTTCTCCTAAATATGAATATCATCCAAAGAAATAACATCAATTGACTCATCTAAACGAGGTCTCAAAGAAATAAAAAAAAGCACAAAATTTATATAAATATGTTCTTTGAATATTAATATTTAAAAATAAACTACTCTAAACTCAAAGTAGGAACCTCCTCTCACGAAGCAGATGCATGGTGGATGGCATGCAATCGGGAATCAGTCAAATACATGGGGTAACGTAGCATGTTATCTACCATGGGATTTAGCATGGTCTAACTAGACTGTTTGATTCAAGTAATATTTAGTCCAAATATAAATATTAAATCAAAAAAATCAGATAATTTTGAGTTTTGGTTAATCAAAATTATCAAATTAAATATCAAAGATCGAATCGATTAAAAAATTTTGGTTCAGTTTTAAACCAAAATCAAAATTTTTAGAAAGAAACTGAACCAAACATTAAATAATTAATGATTTGGTTTGATTTTTTTTAGTTAACCAAACCATTATACACCCCTAGTCATCGATTAGTGGGTAGCCATCTTAGTGACTTATCGTATTGGTCATGCTTAGTAACCTTGATCTCTATAAGCATCCGCACTCTCATCCTAGTATCCCCACATTATCGACTTGAGACTCATCTATCTATGAAGAAAATGATCTATGCACTGATCTATCTGAATCAGTTACCATCTTCGTTACGATCTATCGATCGAAAGCATTTAGAAATTAACTACTTGAAGAATAATACCCTACAAGTCAATCACATATGGAATGTGATCAGGTGTTTATTATAATTTATCTTTCAGACTCATATAATTGATATTTATATTATTAATAAAATAGATATTTTTGATTCATTATATGCTGCATCTTGTTGTTTAAGATTATAATGAACCCCATAGGTCTGGACAATGATTTTAGGATCGTGAAGAGATCATGCCAGTAAGACCTAAATTCTTGATAGCTATGATCTAAAATATTTCTAGTCATTGGTACATTGAATCGGAGATCAATAATACTGGTAAGACAAGCATATCCTATGTATGCTTAGAAATGAGGGTGGTTGATTTCACAATCACTTGTATGGTGACACTAATACAAAAATATGGGTGCTTATTAGAGAATGAGTTCACTGAAATGACCTACGAGAGAATATCAATCGAGTCTTATTTACATATCAATTGATGATTCTCTAGTGGGAGTTGTGTAAGTTACCTTTGACCTGAGATCACCATGGTACTTTGTGTACAATGGATCCATATTTTGGTTCACTTCTTAACTTGATTTTTTGATCCTTGTATGAGGTGTTCTGGATGTGGTAAGTGTGCATGAGATTGTGAGTGATCAATAAGAGATCATCACTCCCAATAAGGAGAGCGAACATCTTATGTGATCTCATAGGTCGATGATTCGAAAGTCTTTGATCAATGCAAGATAATAATTAGAAAAGAGTTTCTAATGTATCATCAACTGAATATTACCTTAGATCAAGAGTATAAAGATAACGATTGGGTTTGACATATTTTATACCTATAGCTCATCTGGATGTTGTTTGACTGAAAGATTGAATTACACGGTAACTTGCCACTGAAGAGTATTTTGGTAATTTTTTACTAAAATTTTAAATCTTTCAGATAGTCATGACATATTAGTAGACATTAATCTTGATTTGTGAACTCATCAAAATTAAAAAATTTAATTTTGAAATCAATTTGGAAGAGTCCAAGTTGATTGGACTCTTCGGATGACCTAATCTCATCGGATTAGGGTTACGTCGAAAGTCTTGATCCTCTGCTGGCTAGATTTGGAACCCAATGGATCACATACTTTGAGATTTAGCCTTGATCTAATTTATTTAGAGTTTAATATAAATTTTATGGGTTAGATATGCTAGCACATTGTATTAACCCAAGTTTCTAAATTGGTTTAGATCAAAGTGTTTGAGCTAACCTAGACCAGTTGTCTTTGACCTAATGGGATTGAGTCTATTTTAATTGGTTTTCTATCCAACTTAAAATAGTTTTAAGTAGAGAAGGACTCCTCTGTGCCCACTAGAAGCTATGCCCAAAAATAAATGCCGCCCACTCATTTTATCGTGTGAAGATGGAGAGTCCTTCTTCATGAAGACTCTTATCTTTACGCGTTGCCTTAAATGATAAACTAGAAGTCCTTTGATTTGTCACCAAAATTAAATAAAATTTTATGATACATAGAAGAGGGAGAGTCCTTCTATGTGAAGGCTCTCTTTCACCATAATTTCACATGGTGAATTTATTCACTGCATGAGAAGTTGGAGCGCCAAAGGTTGGTGCCCCTTGGTCCCATGACACATCCCTTGGTCCCTTATTTAAAGGGGATGTCCCACATAGCTTTGCTACTGAGTTTTTGGGTTGAAACTAGAGAGAAAGGATGTGAAATTATAAAAAAAATTTGGAAAAATCTAAAAAAAAAGCAAGGGAAATTGAGTGGCAAAAGTTGCAAGAAGGGTGGTGAGACTTTTAGCAAGTGTTGCTAGTGTGCCCTAGGGTTTGATTTTTTCATATGTTAGAGACAAAAATCAAATCTTAAATTGTGAGACATCTGAAGAGTATCTTCTTGGTGTCATTCTGATGGCAAGATCAGAAGTAATTGGACTTTGGTGCGATCATTCTTAGAGTTCGAAGCCGGCAGTGTTCTTCAGAAGAAAAAGCTGCAGCAGTGCATCGGTTAGGAAGGACCTCGGCTAACTTTCGTGTGAATCACTATTGGAGGTCTTATACTTTGAAATCTTATGGAGAACACCAACATGCCACTTCATCCTTTTTGATGGAAGTAAAGATTTTATTCCTTTTTGCATGCTTGTTTTGTTTTATTGATATCGGCAAGGTGATTCTAGAGTTTTGGATTCGGCTCAATAGTTTTAATTATTAAAGTTATTGACTTGTTTGATTTTAAAATTTTTAAAAATTACTGTTTACTATGTGGTCAAAATTCAATAGTAGTATCAGAGCCACCCTTGTCTGATTCGATCAAACAAGTATAAAGTAGTTGCATAGAATCGTTATTGATCATACATTGCCAAAAATATTGCATTGATTTATAGTATTTAATCTCAAAAATATTTTTGACTTTATATATACCATGATTTTAAATTTTAATTATTAGAATTATGAATTTATGATAAATTTGGAATTTATTTTATAATGGTAGCTTAATGTTTAAATCGATGTATGGTTAAGGGTGTTATGCATGCCTAATATATTTAGGGGTTGCTTTATTAGTTCAATATGCTTGTCATATGTTATGACTTCAATTGCACCCTTATTTGAATTTTTGATATGATTATATGATTGCTAGTATGATTGGTGATTACATGCCATATTGCATAATATGTAGAGTACATTTTATGTAGATGTAGTTAGGATGTGCCGAGACTGGTTCAAAGTCCCTCTTAAAAATTATATTAAGTTATAATATCAGGATTCACTTTCAATTCAAAAGTTGAATTTTTTAGATCAATTAGTGTCGAAGAAAGTGTGATAGGTGGTTTTCTAATTAGGTCCGTATGCTGATCTGGCCAACTCTGTTGGTGTCTAAAAAAAGCTATGGGGAGCCTCCCACCTACTTACCTGGTCAATTTGGTCTTATTAAATTTGCACTTAGATTAATTAGTGATGTAGACACTACAAGGATCTTCCTTCAAACTTGGTCAATAGAGTATGTCAAGATCTTAGTGAGCTTGTTGTGCTATCCACAAGACTTACTATAGAAATTGATATGATGTTGATCAAGTGCATTTTGATGCTTATAGCATATTTTGAATAGTATTGCTTTGTTATGCTATCTACAAGGACAGCATTGTTTAAGTATGATCATATGGGATTGCAAGGTCAACTTAATTAGAGAACTATAGTTTGTTGTGCAATCCACAAGGCTATATGTGATCTAGAGATCAGAAAGAAAAATATTGAAATTGTAGAGGTACAATTGAGAAAGAGTTACCTACTCTTGAACCATGAATACTTGTTGTGCTATCCATAAGTGTTTGTGAGGAATAGGAATCTCAATCTCACTAAAAATATTAGTATGTTTCTTGATTTTCATAGATGAGGGCTATGAAGTTCGATAAAATAATGGGAGACATAATTAGACAAAAATTTTAATCTAGTTGTGGATGTCATCATGAGTCATCCACTTATATTATAATTTGTTATTGTAGATTAACTACACATATGGCATCGTCATTGTCACTTAGAGCATCCTAGATGCAAACAAATTGACCGAACCTAACTATATAGACTGGTTAAGGAACCTGAGAATTGTTCTCACTCTGGAGAAAGTCTCCTATATTCTGGACACACCTGCACTAGATTTTCTTGGGGAAGATGCTTCCAAGGAGGAAAGAGTCACATACAAGATATGAAAAGATGACAGTATGACTGTCAAATATATCATGCTTGCCTTCATGAGCAACGATCTTCTGAGGCAGCATGAGGACATGGATGTTCTCTCTATACTCCTTAATCTTAAGGAGTTAAATGGGGAACAAAGTTGAATTGCTCGATATGAGATATCAAAGCAGTTATTCCATGCCCGCATGATTGAAGGCACCTCTGTGCAAATGCATATCCTGAAGATGATTGATTTGATCACTCATCTGGGATAACTGGACTTTGCCATAAATGGTGAACTGAGCCAGGATTTGATCCTGTAGTCTCTCTCTGACTCTTTTTCTCAGTTTGTTATAAATTATCATATGAACAAACTGAACATCAGCCTGTCTGAGCTGCTGAACATGCTAAAGATAGCAGAGAGCCATTTCAAGGGTGAAAAGGCTCTGGTACTTCTTGTTGATAAGATCAACAAGAAGAAGGCAAAGAAAGATTTTAAGAAAAAGATGAACCCTAAGGCTGGCATATCCAAAAAGAAGGCGAAGAAGGTCTCTGCCAAAGGTACTTGCTATGACTGTGGCAAGAAGAGCCACTGAAAGAGAAATTGTAAGGAGTACCTTGCAACTGTGAAACTGACAAATGTTGCCAAAGGTTTGTATATGATATAAACTAACTTATCTTTAAGTACTTCATTTTCAGATTCTTGGTATTAGATACTGCCTGTGGCTCACACCTTTGCAAATCATTGCAGGTCTATAGGAAATAAAGAGTCTGAATAAAGGTGACTTCGAGCTGTTCGACACCAGTGGAGAGTCTATACAGGCCGAAGCCATAGGAACCGAGGTTTTAAAGTTGCCTTCAGATAAAGTTTTGGAACTGAAGATCTATTTTTATATCCCTAATATTGTTAGAAATATTATTTCTGTACTATTATTATTGGAACAAGATTTTGAAATAAATGTAAAGAACAATGGTTGTTCTATATATTTTTCTAATAAATATTATGGGAGTGCTTATGTTGATAATGGTCTTTTGTTTCTTTCACTTAATGATAATGTATTTCATATTGATAATATGAAAAAAAGAAAGAGAGAGGATGTGAATGTCGCATACTTCTGGCACTATCGACTTAGCCATATAAATGAGTCGAGAATTAACAAATTATACAAAGATAAATTCTTTGGTTCTTATGATTATGAATCATATGAAACTTGTAAATCTTACCTCATGGATAAAATTACCAAGAATCCATTTACTGGACATGAAAAAAGGGCAAGTGACATATTAGACTTTGTACATACTGATTATGTGGTCCAATATTGACTCAAGCCAGAGGTGGATGTTCTTACTTCATCACATTTACTGATGATAGGTCTAGGTTTGGATATGTGTATTTAATGAAATACAAATTTGAAGTCTTTGATAAATTTAAAAAGTATCAAAGAATGGTTGAGAGACAAACTAATAAAAGTATCAAAGCTCTTCGATCTGATCAAGGAGGAGAATATTTGTTTAGTGAGTTTCTTGATCATTTAAAATAAAATAGAATACTCTCTCAGTGGATACCTCCTTATACTTCACAATGAAATAGAATTGTAGAAAGGAGGAATCGCACCTTATTAGATATGGTGCGGTCCATGATGTGTTTCATGAATCTTCTGCTATTCTTCTGGGGATATGCTCTTGAGGCCGTAGTATATATCTTAAATAAAATATCTTCTAAATCTATTTCTAGCATTCCATATGAAATATAGAAATGAAAAAAACTTAATCTTAAGCATCTTAAGATTTGGGATTGCCCAGCTTATGTGAAAAATGTTGATGGACATAAGCTAGATTCTAGATCAGAAAAATACAGGTTTGTAAGTTATCCCAAAGAGAATATAGGATACTACTTCTATAACCTTACTCAACAAAAGGTGTTTGTTGGTAGGCATGCTGTTTTCTTGGAGAAAGAGTTTATTCAAGAAGGAGGCAGTGGAAGGATGGTTGAACTTGAGAAAGTTCGAAACCTACAATCCATCCAGGATTCACAAACTGTTTCTCAACTAGATGTGCCCATAGTTGAGGTATAGCCACTACATACACCTCCTCTTCAAAGGTCAAGTAGAGTGCGTAATGTACCACTTAGGTATAGATTTGTCATTGAGAATGATAATACATCCCACATCATTGAGAATGATGATCCTATGATCTATTCGAAAGCTGTCATGAGTAGTAACTCTGACAAATAGCTCAATACCATGAAATCCGAAATGGACTCCATGTATACCAACCAAGTTTGAATTTTGATTGATGTGCTTGAGGGTGTGACCCCAATAGGCTGCAAATGGATCTTCAAAAAGGAGATTGGAGCAGATGGCCAGGTAGAGACCTATAAGGTCAGGCTGGTGGTAAGAGGTTTCAGATAAAAATAAGGTATTGATTATGAAGAAATCTTTTCACCGGTAGCCATGCTCAAGTCTATTCAGATAATGCTTGCTATTACAGCATACCATGACTATGAGATCTAGCAGATGGATGTCAAGACTACTTTCCTCAATGAAAATCTTAAGGAAGAAGTCTATATGACTCATCCAGAGGAATTTGTCTCTAGTAGGAGAGCAAATGAGGTATGCAAACTGAATAGATCCATTTATGGATTAAAGCAAGCATCGAGTAGCTGGAACATCCATTTTGATGAGACAGTCAAATCATTTAGCTTCATCAAAAATATGGATGAACTTTGTGTGTAAAGAAGACTAGTGGGAGTACTATTGTCTTCTTAGTCTTGTATGTGGATGACATACTATCCATTGGGAATGATATCCCGATGTTGCAATCAGTCAAGACTTGGCTATCATAAAAGTTTTCTATGAAAGACTTGGGTGAAGCATTCTATATACTTGGTATAAAGATCTATAGGGATAGATCAAAAAAGATGTTAGGCTTGTCCCAATCTAGGTACATTGACCTTGTGTTGAAGAGGTTCAACATAGAGGAAAGTAAAAAAGGTTACTTGCCCATAGGTCATGGCATACAGCTCTCTAAGAAGATGTCTCCTAAAACACCTGAAGAGAGAAATAAAATGAGTTCTATTCCTTATGCTTTGACTGTAGGATCGATTATGTATGCTATGTTATGTACCAGGCCTAATGTGGCTTATGCTTTAGGCATTATAAACAGATTTCAAACTGATCTCGAGGAGGATCATTGAAAAGCTGTGAAAAACATGCTCAAGTACTTGAGAAGGATGAGATGTTTTTTTAATATATGGTAGATCTGATTTAAAATTAAAATATTATACTGATTTTAGATTTCAATCTGATCCGAATGAAAGCAAATCTATATCTGGGTGTGTATTCACGCTGTATGGTGGTGTAGTAAGTTAAAAATTTCAAACAGCAAACTATTGCTGACTCGATCATTGAGCTTGAGTATATTGTTGCTAGTGAGGCTGCTAAGGAGACCGTCTGGATGAAAAAATTCATCACAGAATTGGATGTGGTTTTAGAGATTAAACAATCAGTGCCCCTTTATTGTGATAATACTGGGATAGTTTCTCAAGCCAAAGAATCAAGATCTCATCATAAATCTAAGCACATCCTAAGATGGTTCTACCTCGTTCGAGAGATAGTTGAAAAATGTATTGTGATCATGGAGTGAGTTGACATCAAGAATAATATAGCAGACCCATTCATTAAGGTCTTATCAATGCAGTAGTTTGACCGCCACCTTGATAGCATGGGTATCAAGTATAAGAGCGATTGGCTTTAGTGTAAATGGAAGATTGAAAGAATAATATCCTACAAGCCAATCACATATGAGATGCGATAGGATGTTTATTGTAATTTATCTTTCAGACTCATATAATTGATATTATATTATTAATAAAATAGATATTTTTGATTCATTGTATGCTGTATCTTGTTGTTTTAAGATTATAATGAACCCCATAGGTTTGGGCAATAATTTTAGGACCATGATGAGATCACGCTAGTGAGATCTAAATCTTTGATAGCCATGACCTAAAATATTTCTCATCATTGGTATACTGAGTCGGGGATCAATGATACCGGTAAGACAGCCATGTCCTATGTATGCTCAGAAATGAGGATGGTTGATCTCACAATCACTTGTGTGGTGACATTAATATAAGGATATGGGTGCTCATTAGAGAATGAGTTCACTAAATTGATCAATGAGAGAATATCAGATGGAGTCTTATTTATATGTCAACTGATAATTCTCTAGTGGGAGTTATGTAAGTAATCTTTTGACCTGAGATCACTATGGTACCTTGTGTACAATGGATCCATATTTTGGTTCACTTCCTAACTTAGTTCTTTGATTCTTGTATCGAGTGTTCTAGAATGGTGAAGTATGCATAGAGATTGTGAGTGATCAATAAGGGATCAGTCACTCCTAATAAAGGGAGCGAACATCCTATGTAATCTCATAGGTCAATGATTTGGAAGTCTTTAGCCAAAACAGGATGATAATTTGAAAAGAATTTCTAATGTATCATCTACTGAATCATCACCTTCAAATCAAGATACATAAAGATAAGTGATTGAGTTTGATATATTTTCATACTCACAGTTCATCTGGAATGTTGTTTGACTGAAGGATTGAATTATACGATAACTTGTCATTGAAGGGTATTTTGATAATTTTTATCAAAATTTTAAATCTTTTAGATCATCATGACATGTTGTTAGACGTCAATCTTGACTTGTGGACTCATTATAATTAAAAAATTTTAATTTTGAAATCAATTTGAAAGAGTCCAAGTTGATTGGGACTCTTCGGATGACCTAATCTCATTGGATTAGGATTATGTTGAAAGTCTTGATCTACTGCTGGCTAGATTTGAAATTCAATGGATCACATACTTTGAAATTTAGCCTTGATCTAATTTAATTAGAGTTTAATATCAATTCTATGGGTTAATTAGATATGCTAGCACATTGTATTAACCCAAGTTCCTAAATTGATTTACATCAAAGTGTTTGAGCTAACCTAGACCAGTTGTCTTTGACCTAATAGGATTGGGTCCATCTTAATTGGTTTCCTACCCAACTTGAAATAATTTCAAGCAAAGGACTCCTCTACATCCATCAGAAGCCATGTCCAAAAATAAATGCCGCCCTACTCATTTTACCGTGTGAAGATGGAGAGTCCTTCTTCATGAAAACTCTTATATTTATGCGTTGCCTTAAATGATAAACCAGAAGTCCTTTGATTTGTCACCAAAATTAAATGAGATTTTTATGGCATATATAAGAGGAAGAGTCCTTCTGTGTGAAGGCTCTCTTGCACCATAATTTCACATGATGAATTTATTTACCGCATGAGAAGTTGGAGCACCAAAGGTTGGCACCCCTTGGTCCCATGACACGTCCCTTGGTCCCTTATTTAAAGGGGATATCCCACATGGCTTTGCTACTGAGTTTTTGGATTGAAACTAGAGAGAAGGGATGTGGAAATCATAGAAAAAATTTTGAAAAAAATCTAAAAAAAAAAGGCAAGGGAAATTGAGTGGAAAAAGTTGCAAGAAGGGTAGTGAGATTTTTAGCAAGTGTTGCTAGTGTGTCCTAGGGTTTGATTTTTCTATATATTGGAGTCAAAAATCAAATTGTAGGTTGTAAAACATCTGAAGAGTGTCTTCTTGGTATCATTCTGGTGGTAAGATCGGAAGTAATTGGGCTTTGGTGCGATCGTTCCTATAGTTCGAAGCTAGCAGTGTTCTTCAAAAGAAAAGGCTGTGACAGTGCACCAGTTAGGAAGGATCTCAGCTAACTTTCATGTGGAACACCATTGGAGGACTTCTACTTTGGATTCTTATGGAGAACATCAATGTGCCACTTCATCCTTTTTGATGAAAGTAAAAATTCTATTCTTTTTTGCATGCTTGTTTTGTTTTATCGATATCGGCAAGGTGATTCTAGGGTTTTGGGTTTGGCTTAATAGTTTTAATTGTTAAAGCTAATAACTTATTTGATTTTAAAATTTTTAAAAATTATTTTTTATTGCATGGTTGGAACCCAACACTACTAATGACACATACCTCAAATTCTCAACTTTTGATAATATGTGTTATCATCCGCTAATTTGTCGGATGATTTATGGATATAATTTAAACACAATATGAATGAAAAATAATCTAAATTTATTTATTTTAAAATTTTAATTATAAAATAATATCCTTAAAATATATGCATGTGTCAGTCAATTTGGCTTCTAGGGCATATATCTAACACTAGATATCTCGTATCACCTTACATCAGTGGGACATCTCCAAACCAACTGGGAGGCTGAGATAACTAACCAAACTCTTCTGCAAGATTTGAAAGCTAGGTTAGACCATGCTAAGGGATCATGGGTAGATGAGCTACACCATATGATTTGGGCCTATAGAGCTTGTCACACCTCTGACTCGAGATGTGGACTTGGGGTCATGGCAACCATCACATACTCATAAAGAATTATCCCTATAAGCATGCAAGATATCTTATCATGATATCAATATATCATAGTAGAATAGAATTCAAATAATTTATGTTCAATTTTATTTTAAATAACTAAATCAAATGTCTATAAAATAAAATTCCATGATCTTGAATCAAATCTCAAATTATCCTAATATAAAACAAAATATCAAAGTCTTCCTCTAATTCACTCTTCTATATCAAATCTTTTAGTCAAGCTAGATGTCTGAATCTATAAAAATAATAAAATAGAATAATGAGCTAAATAGCACAGCAGCGATGATTATCTTGAGTAGATAATTCATGTGATTATATAAGTTGTAATTATCAAAACACAAATTTTCAATAATCAATGCATAAACATAATCAAATTCATTTTTGAAATATGAATTCGATAGTATCAGTATCTTTCAAACATTCATATACATAATTATATATCTAATTTTGAAATCGATCATATTCAAAATCTAATTCAAAATAATTTTCACTTAACTCATCAGCCTTTAACCATGACCACACTTATATCCTATGGGTGGACCGAAATACCACACTTATACCCTATGGCCGGATCATATATCATACTTATATCTTGTGACGAGGCTGAAATACCATACTTATACTCTATGGTTGGACCGAAAATAGAATCATGAGCTCAGAGTGCCAATGCATAACCCCTAATTGGTAGGGTTCAGAAACATAGCCAGGCTAAGAGTTCAAAAATGATTCATATCAAAATTCTTTTCATATATTCATAATCAAATCAAAATAGGCATCTATGATTTCAAATCAATAAATAGTTACGACAGTTCCATATTAATTTCCAATCAAAATATATTTTCATGATATCAGCAAATCACATATAAATCAATTAATAAGTTTAATCCATATTTAAAATAATATTATATAAATAAAAGATCTAGAGAAGGTAGATCATTACTTACCTCACATGTACTCTAACAAATCCACACAACTTCAAATTTTTTTTTTCAAAAATATTTTTATTAAACTTAATCATAATTATTTTTAAAATAAAAATCCTAAATCCTCATAAGGCTGACTGGCTATACGGTAGCATTCGACATCCAGTCGGTCAAATATAGGATGTCAAATTGATCCACTATAAGTCAAGAATCAAGGTAGGATGCTAAGATGCAATTGATGATAAAATCTTATGATATTTGATCTGATCAAGATGAGAACTGACAAACTGTCCGATAGTTAATAGGCAAGATCCCTTCACAAAGATCTATCAAGATGATTGGGTCTCTTTAAGAATTGAGAAAATCTTAGAAGAGAGACATATTCCAAAAAGAGATAATTTTAAAGAGAGAAACTTGTAGAGAGAGAGTGAGATTTTTTAGAGAGAAAAATAGAGAGAGAAAGTAGAGAGAGAAAGTCAAACTTTCTAGAAAAACAAAGTGGATGTCTAGTAAGAAAGAAGGGGGAGAGAGAGAGAGAGGAGAGAGAATCTCTCTTTTCTTCTTCTCTTTTTTTTTTCTTTCTTCTCATTTTTTCTCTTTTTTTTTCTTCATGAAAGAGAGGACCAAATCCTCTCTTCTTTCTCTCGAAACATGAATAGGGGAGTCATCTTCCCCCATTTCACACCCCACCGAACGCCACAGTGGGCGGTCAGTGGCCGGCGGCAGTTGGGCTGCTACACTGCAGCCTAGGGAACCCAGATCGATGGTCGGTGGTGACCACTGGCATCGAAAAAATCCAAAATGAAGAGGCAAAAAAATAGTCTGAAATAGGGGTGGGTTTCCAAACCAATTTTTTGATGATTCTTGATGGAATCCGACTGGTGCCGGCATGCTAAAGATGGGAGAAGACCTAAGAAAGAAAAATAAAGAAGAGATGGGAGTCCAAACCTTATCTACAGTGAGGATTTGAGATGGGCACAAAGAGGGTATCCACAAAAAAATCTAGTGATCCCTGTCGATTTGGGCTTCGATCCTTGTTGGGAAGAAGAGGGAAGACCCCTTTCTTTAAATAGAGCTGGAGGGGAGGAGTTCCACTCCCCATGGGGG
The DNA here is from genome assembly GCF_000442705.2 of Elaeis guineensis. Classification (NCBI taxonomy): domain Eukaryota; kingdom Viridiplantae; phylum Streptophyta; class Magnoliopsida; order Arecales; family Arecaceae; genus Elaeis; species Elaeis guineensis. Next base: position 40,353,455 of record NC_025995.2, on the reverse strand, counting down.
ATTTTCTGACTCTATTTAGGAGTCATTCAGGAAGAAGACTCCCAATGGGAGTGTTCTCTCTCTCTATTTTTTTTGTATGTGTGTGCTTTGAGATTCGGACAGATATTACATTCTCCCCCACTAAAAGAAATTTTATCCTTAAAATTTTTTCTAATTAAGTTCTCAAAATTCAAATTACTTTTTACCTCATGTCATAGTTTATCCTCTAATTTCATGATCAAGTCTTCCATTGTAAAATCCTTCAAACCAAATTTTCATTTTGACTTAGCCTAAAAATAATTTAGATCACTATGCTTCTGTTACACACTCTAATTCAAATATATCAATATATTTGTGTCATATCTAAGTTTCTAAGTTATCACAATCCATATTAGTTATCATCCCAATGTCTCTAGTATCTACCCATCTACACTCATCCTATGTATCATATCCACTTATGCTCTAATATCATATTAATTATCACACCCTCAATTCGAGATGTGGATCAGAGATCATTTAACGGCCACATACTCATGAAGAACTCTCCTCATAAGCATACAAGACATCTCATCACGATATCAATGTATCACAGTAGAATAGAATTCAAACAATTTATGTTCAATTTTATTTCAAATAACAAAATCAAATGTTTATAAAATAAAATTTCATGATCTTGAATTAAATCTCAAATTATCTTAATTTAAAATAAAATATCAAAGTCTTCCTCTAATTCGCTCTCTCATATCGAATCTTCGAGTCAAGCTAGAGCTTCGAATATGTAAAAATAGTAAAGTAGAATAATAAACTAAACAGTCCAGTAAGCAATGATTATCTTGACTAGATAATTCATATGATTATATGTGTTGTAATTGTCAAAATATAGTTTTTCAATAATCAATGCATAAGCATAATCAAATTCATTTTTGAAATATGAATTTGATAGTATCAGCATCTTTCAAGCATTCATATACAAACTTAAATATCTAATTTCAAATCAATCATATTCAAAATCTAATTCAAAATAATTTCTACTTAACTCATCAGCCTTTAACCACGGCTACATTTATACTCTATGGCTGGGCTGGAATACCACACTTATACCCTGTGGTGGGCTGGAATATCATACTTATATCCTATGACGAGGCCAAAATACCACACTTATATTCTGTAGTCGGATCGAAAATAGAATCATGAGCCCAGAGTGTTAATGCATAACCCCCAATTGGTAGGATTTAGAAACATAGCCAAGTTGAGACTTCAAAAATTATTCATATCAAAAATTTTTTCACATATTTATAATCAAATCAAAATATGCATACATGATTTCAAATCAATAAACAGTTACGATAATTCCATAATATTTGCAATCAAAATATATTTTCATGAGATCAGCAAATCATATACAAATCAATTAATAAGTTTAATCCATATTCAAAATAATATTATATAAATAAAAAATCTAGAGAAGGTCGATCATTACTTACCTCACATGTACTCCAATAAATCCACACAACTTTAAATTTTTTTTTTAAAATTTAATTATAAAATTATATTTTTATTAAACTTATCATAATTATTTTTAAAATAAAAATTTTAAATTCTCATAAGATGGCTGGCTATACGATAGCACCCGATATCCAGTTAGTCAAATATAGGATATCAAATTGATCCACTATAAATCAAAATCAAGGTAGGATCTATGACGCAATTGATGATGAAATCTTATGATGTTTGATCCGATCAAGGTGGGAACCGACAAACTGTCTGACAGTTAATGGCAAGATCCCTTCACGAGGATCTATCAAGACTAGAGGGTCTTTCTAAGAATCCAGAAAATCTTAGAAGAGAGATATATTCCAAAAAGAGACAATTTTAAAGAGAAAACTTGTAGAGAGAGAAAGTAAGATTTTTTGGGAGGAAAAGTAGAGATAGAAAGTCAAGCTTTCTAGAGAGATAAAGTATATGTCTAGTAAGAAGAAGGGAGAGAGAGAAGATAGGTAATCTCTCTCTTTTCTTCTTCTCTTTTTTTTTTCTTTCTTTTTTTTTCTCTTTTTTTTCCTCACGGAAGAGAGGACCACGTCCTCTCTTCTTTCTCTCGAAACATGAAGAGGGGAGTCATCTTCCCCCTTCCATGCTCCACTGGAGGCTGAGTTAGTGATCGGTGGCCGACAATGGCTAGGGTTGGTGCACCGTAGCCCAGGAAATCCAGATCGGTGGTCAACAGTGACCATCGATGCTGAAAATTTCCAAAATGAAGGGGGAAAAAAATAGTCCAAGATGGGAGAAGACCTAGGAAAGAAAAATAAAGAATAGATGGGAGTCCTAACCTTATCTACAATGAGGATTTGAGAGGGGCACAAAGAGGGTGTCTGTGAAAAAAATCCTATGATCCCTGCCAATTTGGGCTTCAGTCGTTCCTTGGAAGAAGAGGGAAGAACCATCCCCTTTAAATAGGGCTGAGGGAGGAGTTCCACTCCTCTCCATGGAGGTTTTTCTGACTCCATTTAAGAGTCATTTGGGAAGAAGACTCCTAGTGGGAGTGTTCTCTCTTTTTTTTTTATGTGTCCACTTTGAGATTCGGGTGGATATTATAGAGCTATTTTAAGAATACCTACTAGAGAGACCCCCTTCAACCTCTCTTTTGAAATGGAGGTAGTTATCCCAATGGAAATCAAACTCTTCTCCTTATGAGTTGAAAGCTACAGTGATCGAGACAATCCAAAATTGCTCTGAGCAAATCTAGATGTACTTAAGGAGGTCCGAGAGAAGGTCCAGATAAGGATGGTGTTCTATGAACACAAGATAGTATGGTATTATAACTACCATATCCGAGGTAAAGAATTCAGAGTAGGGGATCTGGTCCTACACCATGCCAAAGTATGCAACCAAATGAAAGGGAAAAAACTATCTCCTAATTAAGAACCCCCTTATCGGGTGGATGAGATTATCAGAGCTAGAACCTATCGTCTGAAGCAACTAGATGAAACTCCACAACAACGACTCTAGAATTCGGACAATCTACGGATGTATTATCAATAAATATTAAAAAGTGTTCTTAATAAAGTATCTCTTCATGATCTACAAATTTTGCAGACAAGAACCCTACCAAGCCGTTTGGAAAAAAATAAAAGCTCGAAGGTGCTTCATCACCAAGGCAAATATAGCCACAAGAAAGATGCCTTGTCTCTAGACAAATTTGCCATAACAACAAGACCTCGAAGGCGTTTCATCACCAAAATGAATATAGCCATGAAGAGAGCATCTCATCACCTAGATGTGTTGGGCCTTATGTGGTGCTCCCAAGGCTCAAGGGACCAAGACTAAGGCCAAAGTCCAAAGCCCATGAAGTGGTCATGGGGTTTCTAGGGCTAGTTTGGGCCCTAGGACGAAAGGCTGTCAGCCTTTCGGGTCTTGAGGTCCAGGGATTTTGGGTCTTGAGGGGCTAACTTATATTTAGACTAGGATTGAGTCTAAGATTATGAGATTGGGTCAAGTCATGGGTATACATAGGCTTAGGTGAGCATAATCTTGTATTGAGTTAGCCAAGGAAGTTTTTGGGTTGGGTCACATTGACCCTGTACATAAACATACATTGTATTTAGACTCAATGGATCGAAAGAAATACAAAATTATTTTCTCCCTAATTTTTTCTATCTTTCATCCTCTCTCTCTCTAGTCTTCTCCACATCCTAGAATCAAGAAACTAGGATTTCTTGGCTACCACCCCAAAAAGAAAAGAAAGGAGGTGCTAGAAGCTAGTGCCCCCCCTTTGTGCATGCCCCTATTTTGAGCGCCCCCTCTTGGCCACCCAAGAAGAGTTTCAGGTCTCATCTTTTTTATTTTTTGAAGGCTTTATCAGATTACTTCTATGTTTCAAAAGGTAGATTTCAGATTTGATGGAGAAGGGATTCAAATTATAGAAAAAAATTATGCTGACAGAATTTACAAGGCTGCTGAAATCCTAAAGGCTGTTTTTGTTTTGCTTGGTTGTTGGCCTTCAAGGACCTCCATAACTTGATCCTTGCTATTTTCTAATATCCACAATCTGAGAAAGCTGCTCTAACAATTGGTATCAGAGAACAGGTTGTGTGGAGAAAGAAGGAGACTCCAAAAGTTGAAGATCTTCAAAGGCTGAAATTTCAGCAAGGATCCTGTCTAGGTATTTCTCAAATCCCTTGGAGTTTTGTTGTGTTTTTAGTTTGGATCCAGCCATGAAAAGTAACATAAAGATTGATTTTGAAAGTTTGATAGGAAAAAAAAATTTATGTGAAAGTTTGGGTAGAAGATCTTTTGGTTCAAGCAGATCGAAATCAGGCATTGGAGGAGAAGTCTAAAGGGATGACAGATTATCAATGGAGGTCCCTGGAGAAGAAGGCTTGTTCTGTGATTAGAAGATGTTTGACAGATGTGACACTCTATTCCGTATTAGAAGAGAAGATCCCAAAAGGCTTGTGGTCAAAGTTGCACGTCATGTATATAGGAAAAAATATGTGTAACAAGCTGATATTGAAGAAGAGACTATACAGCCTTTGGATGCAGGAAGGTGAAGATATCTTGGATCACATCCAGAAATTCAACAAGATGTGCAATGAGTTGCTAAATATTAGGGTGAATATGGAGGAGGAAGATAATTCATTGTTACTACTATGCTCGCTGCCCCTTTTCTATGATCCATTGGTGACGACACTACTCTATGGCAAGGAGACCTTGGAGTATAAAGACATGGTCTCGATACTGCGGTCTAATGAATAGTGAGAGAAATTGATCAAAGAAGGTGCTCCCCAGGAGGGCTTAGCCATGGAGGAGAGATCTGGAAGAGGAAGGAAAAGAGGCAAGTCAAGGGGATGATCAAAGTCTCGAAAGAGCAAGAGCAAGAAAGAAGTCAGGTGCTACAAGTGCAATGAGATCGGGCACTTCAAACAAGATTGTCCGTAGTGGGAGAACAAAAAGGGAGATAAGGGAGGATTTGATGTACTGAGTATGGTGTCTGATAGTGAGATGGAGGATGATCTCTTGGTAGTATCAGATGGTCACAGATAAAACACAGATGTATGGATCCTGGATTCAGCCTATTCACATCACTACACCCCAAATCGATCTTAGTTCGCTATATACACCAAGACGGATGAAGGGAGCGTGATATTTGGAGATGATCACCCATATCAAGTTGCTGGTATTAGGTGCGTTTGGATGAGGATGTTTGATGGGATGGTGCGAACGCTCACTAATGTGAAGCACGTTCCTGATCTGAAGAAGAATCTCGTGTCACTTGGTTACCTGGAGCGGAGCGGCTACAGCTTTAGCAGTCATGCCAGGAGTGGGGTGTTGAACATCTTAAATGGAGCCATGGTAGTGATGAGAGGTAGGAGGATGGAGAACAACCTTTACAGGATGGAAGAATCTGTGGTGACTGGAGAATCTGATGCAGTAATAGCAGCGCAGGATCAGCAGGGGACTCAACAGTTATGGCACTACCGCCTAGGCCATATGGGAGATCGTGGGATGAAAGAGCTGAGCAAGCATGGTCTGATTCCAGATCTAGATAGAGGTATTTTAGAGGTATGTGAGCCATGTCAGATGAAAAAATAGAGGAGAGTGCAGTTTGCCAGCAGTTCAACCCGCAGTGCAGCCCCACTAGAACTAGTTCACACTAATGTGTGGGGACCAGCTCTGATTTTAGTCAGAAATGGGGTAAGATACTTTTTGACCTTTATAGATGATTTCTCAAAGAAGGTATGGGTCTACTTCATGAAGGAGAAATCAGAAGTCTTCACCAAATTCAAGGTATGGAAAGCTGAGGTAGAGAAGGAGACAGGTCAGAGCTTGAAGTGTTTGTGGTCCAACAATGGCAGGGAGCACACTAGCAAGGAGTTTCAAATTTTTTATGAAAAATATGATATCAAAAGGTACTTCTCGATGAGAGAGACTCCTCAATAAAATGAGGTGGCTGAGAGGATGAATAGAACCCTTATGGAAAAGGTATGGTGCATGAGGTTACAGGAAGGGCTTCCTAAGGTGTTCTGGGTTGATATAGTGGATGCAGCCTGTTATTTGGTGAATCGATCACCTCACACTAAGTTAGATGATAGTATTCCAGAGGATAAATAGTCTGGAAGGAATATTGGGCTGAGCTATCTAAGGGTGTTTGGGTGCACGGCATTTGTGCACATTGGTGTTGGTGAGCGGAATAAATTGGACGTCAGGTCACGGAAGATGGTGTTCTTGGGCTATCCACAAGGAGTTAAGGGATACTGGTTGTGGGATCCCTTGGAGAAGAAGGTTGTCATCAGTAGGGATATCACCTTTGATAAAATTTAGTTCTCCAAAAACAAGATGGCATGGAGGAGCAGCAGGAGCAGCAGGAGGTCCAGCAAGGCAGTGCTGGATAACTAACATTCTATTCTATTTTGCCACTTGTAGGTGCATCGAGAGGACTTGGTATTCAGGTGGAGCACTCTCCAAAGGTATCTCCATAGGTGGAGAGAGCTCGGATGGTTGAAAGAAGCCAAGAGGTTTAGCAGGAGCCAACTGGATCTAGGAAAGATATCAAGGTTGCACTACACAAGCCCAAAAGGAGCGTTAGGCAACCAGAATGATATGGCTTCGAAGAGACAGTGTCATATACGTGATAGTGAATGAGGACCCTACACTAATGAAGAGACTATGAAGAGCCAGGATAGAGAGAGGTGGATCCAAGCAATATCGAAGAGATACAGTCTCTCTACAAGAACAAGATATGACGATTGATGCAGTTGCCATAAGGGAAGAAACCCATTGGTTGCAAGTGAATTTATCAACACAAGGAGGGGCCTTCAGAGCAAGGAGGTATTAGGTACAAGATGAGGCTAGTGGCTAAGGGATACTCCTAAAAAGAAGGCATTGACTTCAACAAGGTTTTCTCTTCTGTCGTCAGACATACTTCCATCAGGGTGCTGCTGAGCATTGTGCAGCTTAGGATTTGGAGCTAGAGCAGATGGATGTCAAGATGGCATTCCTCCATGGGCACCTAGAGGAGAGTGTCTACATGGAGCAGCCATCTAGGTCCCGAGAGCCAGGAGCAGAAGGAAAGATTTGTTTATTGTAGAAATCACTATACGGGTTGAAGCAGTTATCGAGGCAATGGTACAAGTGGTTCGATTCTTATATGAGGAGCATTGGGCTTTTCAGGTGTGAGTATGACTCTTGCATTTATGTTAAATCTTTGGAGGATGGGTCTAGATGTTTCTACTCTTGTATGTGTTGCTCTAAGAATTGATTTTGATGATCGCAAACCATTTAAGGAGACTACTAATGAGTTTCTTATCTTTGAAGAATATTTTTGTGATGTTTCAGGTAGTCCAAAAGATTGAGTTTAAAAAGCTTCATCAAGTGTGCCAAAGTTGAAGATTCTGCAAGTTGGAGAAGTTTTCGAAGCTTTTTGAGAGTGTCAAATTGATTTGAATCCATTTGAGAGCATTTGAAAGTATTCTGATAAGTTTCAGACTTTAAATGTATGAAAAATTGGGTTAGAACAAAATAGGATGACTCATCTGGATCATCTCCTTTCATTGGATAGCCGGCATGCATTATTTTGACTCATGGCATGCAGTGGGATGACCCATATGAGATGATCCATGCAGTGAGATGATCCACTTGAGACATTCTCTGAGACCAAAATAGAAAGATGAACTTTCTGTCTAGCCAATTGGGGCATCCCATTCCTGTGAGCACATGTAATGGCTAGTTTTCAGCCTATTTTTGATGCATTTAATACACATTAAATACTCTCCAATGGCTCTAAACTGATACTAAGATATTCTTAAGTATAAATGGTGATTATAAATGCTCTCTTGAAATAGAAAATCATAAGTTTGCAAGCATTCAAAGCTCATATTCGAGAAAAGTTCAAAAATCCCTAAAAGAGAGGAAAAGAAGCATTCAATCAGCTCGCCAACCACTCTCCACCTACAATTAAGTGTGCAATTCATTGAGGGTGTTCAACAAAAGCTTCTTTCTCTTAAGTATTATATTTCTATTACATTTATTATGTTTGTTGGGTGTAAAATACCCACAGCCGAAACCCTCAACGGAATTGATTGCAGCGCAGCTCCGCCCGGACTCCTACGGGAGCCGGGCTCCACCGACGACAGCAAGTGCAGCTCCGCCCGAACTCCTACGGGAGCCGGGCTCCACCGACGACAGCAAGTGCAGCTCCGCCCGGACTCCTACGGGAGCCGGGCTCCGCCGACGACAGCAAGTGCAGCTCCGCCCGGACTCCTACGGGAGCCGGGCTCCACCGCCGACATCAGAACAGCTCCGCTCGGACTCCTACGGGAGCCAGGCTCCGCTCTCAGTATCAATTGCTGGTAAGCTCCATCCAGACTCCTACCAGAGCCAGACTTCACCCTTAACTTTGATTGCAGCGCAGCTCCGCCCGGACTCCTACGGGAGTCGGGCTCCACCGACGACAGCAAGTGCAGCTCCGCCCGGACTCCTACGGGAGTCGGGCTCCACCGCCGACATCAGAACAGCTCCGCCCGAACTCCTACGGGAGTCGGGCTCCGCTCTCAGTATCAACTGCTGGTAAGCTCCATCCGGACTCCTACCAGAGCCGGACTTCACCCTTAACTTTGATTGCAGTGCAGCTCCGCCCGGACTCCTACGGGAGCCGGGCTACACCGACGACAGCAAGTGCAGCTCCGCCCGGACTCCTACGGGAGCCGGGCTCCACCGACGACAGCAAGTGCAGCTCCGCCCGGACTCCTACGGGAGCCGGGCTCCGCCGACGACAGCAAGTGCAGCTCCGCCCGGACTCCTACGGGAGCCGAGCTCCACCGCCGACATCAGAACAGCTCCGCCTGGACTCCTACGGGAGCCGGGCTCCGCTCTCAGTATCAACTGCTGGTAAGCTCCATCCGGACTCCTACCAGAGCCGGACTTCACCCTTAACTTTGATTGCAGCGCAGCTCCGCCCGGACTCCTACGGGAGCCGGGCTCCACCGACGATAGCAAGTGTAGCTCCACCCGGACTCCTACGGGAGCCGGGCTCCACCGACGACAGCAAGTGCAGCTCCGTCCGAACTCCTACGGGAGCCGGGCTCCATCGACGACAGCAAGTGCAGCTCCGCCCGGACTCCTACGGGAGTCGGGCTCCACCGCTGACATCAGAACAGCTCCGCCCGGACTCCTACGGGAGTCGGGCTCCGCTCTCAGTATCAACTGCTGGTAAGCTCCATCCGGACTCCTACCAGAGTCGGACTTCACCCTTAACTTTGATTGCAGCACAGCTCCGCCCGAACTCCTACGAGAGCCGGGCTCCACCGACGACAGCAAGTGCAGCTCCGCCCGGACTCCTACGGGAGCCGGGCTCCACCGACGACAGCAAGTGCAGCTCCGCCCGGACTCCTACGGGAGCCGGGCTCCGCTGACGACAGCAAGTGCAGCTCCGCCCGGACTCCTACGGGAGCCGGGCTCCGCCGCCAACATCAGAACAGCTCCGCCCGGACTCCTACGGGAGCCGAGCTCTGCTCTCGGTACCAACTGCTGGAGGACCTCGCCCGTGCTCTTAAGGGAGCCGAGCCTCATCTCTGACACCAACGGCTACAGCCGCAAGCAGACTCCGCCCGGACTCCTACGAGAGCCGGGCTCCATCCGCAACTTCAGCTCCGAGAGGGTTCCGCCCGGACTCCCCCGGGAGTCGGGCTCCGCTCACGACCCCTACCGCCAGGAGGACCTCACCCGGACCTCAACAGAAACTGGGCTCCGGCCGTTGCCGAGCTCCAATCGACAGATCCACGCCCCCTGACAGGCCCTCAAAACGGCCACGACCCTGCTCCACTCCCTGTGGCGGACTCCGCGCAGTGCCATCATTCCCTGACAGGCCGCAGTAACCATAGCCGCCCTGCTCCACTTCCTGTGGCGGACTCCGCACAGCTCCACTATCCCCTGGCAGGCCACAGTGACGGCCACGAACCTGCTCCACCTCCTGCGATGGATACCATGCGATTCTCCTGTCCGCTGACAACGGACGCTGCTCCACCCCTCATAACAGATTCCACATGGCGGGTCGAGGTGATGGCCACGTGTCCGCTCCATTATCTTTCGCAATCAATTCCCCTGACCATGGGCGGCCCACTACCAGGCGGTTACAAACGTCGCCATCAATCCGCTGCCTCCTCCGTCTATAAAAGGGAGATCCAGATACGTTATTCTCTAAGCTCATTTCTTATCTCAAAACTCTGCTAAATTCTCCGTTCGAGCACTCCATTCTTGTTGAGGCAGAGAACTGACTTGAGCATCGGAGGTCTTGCCGGAGCAACCCCACCTCCGGTTTAGACTTCCTTTGCAGGTCCCGCGGCGACCGTGACTTCCCCGACTCCAGCTTCTCCGGCGCAAGCAGATTTTTGCACCAACAATGTTCATTTAAGGGATATTGTGCTGAAATTTTTGTACCCTATTTTTCCTCATATTGTATTTTGGATTTTGAGTTTTGGGGGGTTTCAAAACTCGGATAGATTGATCCGAACCTAAAATCAGAGTGTTGAGGATTAGCTTGTATCCAAAAAATAAGTATTCTTCCTTGGATAGCAAGGGTCGGAGTTGTCCGATGTGTTGTAACTTTGAAATCCGTTTAGTGGATTGAATTCTCAAGTAGAGACTTGGAGAGTGGATGTAGGTGCAAGGTTGGCACCAAACCACTATAAATTCTTTATGTTTGTTATGTTTACATCTCTTTACTTATTCTTTATATTTTATACTTGCTTACCTATCTTTTATATTTGATTTCATTTTCATTGTAAATCAACTCATTTCACTCATCATCTTAGCACATTACTTAAGAGCACTAATCTTAAAAATTTTAAAAAGATCCAATTCACCCCCTTCTTGGGCTCCATATCTAGACAACAAGTGGTATCAGAGTTCAGTGCTCTAGCCCTTACTTGATTTAACCATCAAGAGTCAAAGATCTATGACAGCCCAATTTGGCACATCCCTAGCCGAGGGGTAATCAACAAACCGACCTTCACTTTTCAATGAGTCAAACTACACCTATTGAAAGCTCGGATGAGAATTTTCATTCAAGTACTTGACTATGATATATAGAGTATCATAGTAAATGGACCACGCACACCCACTAAATTATTGATGGTGTGTCTCTCCCTAAGCCGAAAGGTGAATGGGATGAATTTGATAAGAAAATGACTCAGCTCAATGCTAAAGCCATGCATATTTTATATTATGCTTTAGATGCAAATAAATTTAATCATATTTTACTTACAATTCAGCTAAAAAAATTTAGGATAGGTTAGAAGTTACACATGAAGGCACAAACCAAGTAAAAGAGTCTAAAATCAATATACTTGTACACAACTATGAACTGTTTAAAATGAAACCTGAAGAGTCAATAACTCAAATGTTCATCTGTTTCACTGACATCATAAATGATTGAAAAAGTTTTGATAAATATTATTCTGATAGTGATCTTGTGAGAAAAATGCTCAGATCTTTACCAAGATGTGGGAGGCAAAGGTCACTGCAATCAAGAAGCCAAAGATTTAAATACTCTACCATTGGAGAGCTACTTGGATCCCTCATGACTCATGAATTGATCATGAAGCAATACTCTGAGGAGGAGATCAGAAGAAAGAAGATCATCACTCTCAAGTCGACAGCTCAAGAAGAAGAAGATATAAAAAAATTAGAGAACAGCGAGGAAGATGAGGATTTGGCCTAATCACCAAAAAATTTAGATGCTTCATGAGAAGAAGGAGACAAGGGACCAAGAGAAGACCACCAGCTAAGGGAGAGCTGAGTAAAGAAAAAGAAAAGAACAGCACATCATTTGTTATGAGTGCAAAAGCCGGGCCACTTCAGATCAGAATATCTCCAGTTTAAGAAATGTTAAAAGAAGCTCAGGAAGAAAAAGACTATGATGGCTACATGGAGCGACATGATGACTTCACCACAGATGAAGAATCTTATGAAGAAGCCAACCTATGCCTTATGGCATATGAAAATAAGGTAACCCCCGAAACTCAAAATAAATTTTCTTATGATGAACTGCAAGAAGCTTTTCATAAACTTTTGAATGATCTAAAAGAATTAAAAATAAAAATAAAAATTAAAATTAAAAATTAATTTTAGCTAAAGAAAAAAAAGAAGTTGATAGTAAAAATAAAGAATTAGAAATAAAGAATCAATCTCTATTAAAAAAAAAGATGAAATTTCAAGTCAAAATGAAACTTTTGTAAAAGAAAATCAAAAACTAAAGGAAGAGGTAACCAAGATGAAACCTATAGTTGATAGATTTATATTAAGTTCAAACAAACTTCAGATGGTCATTGATAGTCAAAAAGCTGTATATGATAAGGTCGGTCTTGGCTATAACACTCTTAAAAAATAAAAGTTTTTAAAAAATATTTTTATAATGCATCCATAAAAAAATTGCCAAATGTTACTTGTTTTAAATATGGCAAAGTAGGGCATAAAGCTTATTCATGTTTATCAAATAAATTTGATGATAGAAATGTTAATAAAATATGAGTTCCAAAAGGAACTATTGTGACTAACCCCAAAGGATTCAAGTTAGCTTAGGTATCTAAGGTTAAAACTTGATTTTATGTGTGCAGGTGTGTCTTGCATCTTAAGTAATAAAAAGAAGTGGTATCTAAATAGTAGATGCTCAAGACACATGACTGGTGATGAATCTCAATTCATCACATTAGAAGCCAAGAATGGAGAGATTGTCACCTTTGGAGATAATGACAAAGAAAAGATCATCACATTGGTAACATTAGTATCACTCCCTTCACTTGTATTAAAAATATATTACTTGTAGATGGTCTCAAGTATAATCTTTTAAGTATTAGTCAATTATGTGATAAAGGTTACAAAGTAATTTTTAAATCATCTATATGTATTGTAACTAGTCCTTCTGATGTTAGCATTAGATTTATTGGACATAGACATGGCAATGTATACATAGTTGATTTGGATAATCTCTCCATACAAAACATGCAATGCTTTGTGGCTATGAATGCTAAAATTAATGAAACTAGTTGGCTTTGACACCTAGACTTGCACATATTAGTATGCACACATTTTTAAAATCATTAAAAAAGATTTGGTTTTTAGCTTGTCAAAACTTAATTTTGACAAAGATAAAATTTATAATGCATGTCAATTAGGTAAACAAACAAGAGTTTCTTTTAAATCTAAGAATATTATTTCAACTTTCAAACTTTAGAACTCTTACATATGGATTTATTTGGTCCTACAAGAACAACTAGTCTAGGAGGTGAAAGATATGGTTTTATAATTATGGATGATTTTTGCATTTCACTTAAGTTTTATTTTTAGCATTTAAGGATGAAGCATTTTCAGTATTCTCTAAATTTTGTCGAAAGATTTCGAATGAAAAAATTTTATCAATTATTTTATTCGAAGTGATCATGGCACTGAATTTGAAAATAAAGAGTTTGAAAAATTTTATGATGAAAAAGGTATAGATCATAATTTTTAGCATCTAGACACCACAACAAAATGGAGTTGTAGAAAAAAAAATAGAACTCTAGAAGAAATAGCCCGTACCATGCTATGTGAAAGCAAACTTCCAAAATATTTTTGGGTAGAGGTAATTAACACAGCATGTTACATTTTAAACCATGCTTTAATAAGACAAATTTAAAAAAAAACATCTTATGAACTATGGAAAGGTAGAAAACCTAATATAGGCTATTTTCATATTTTTGGTTGTCGGTGTTTTATTTTAAATAATGACAAAGATAGCTTAGATAAATTTGATGCTAAATCTGATGAAGCTATCTTTCTTGACTATTCTACTTCTAGTAAAGCCTTTAGAGTATTTAATAAAAGAACACTAGTAGTGAAAGACTCAATTCATGTAGTTTTTGATGAAACTAATGATCTTCCATCAAGGAAGAGAGAGAGTGCTGATGATGCAGGTATCATAGAAGATGAAATGAAAGAGCTCACCATCAATGACTCAAATGAGCAAAATAAGGATCATTTGGAAGAAAAATATGAGGATGAAAGCATCAATGATTAGAATATTCAAGAACAACCTCAAGATACAGATAATCTTTCAAGAAAATAGAGGTATATCCACAATCACCCCAAAGAATTAATAATTGATGATCTGAGATAAGGAGTAAGAACTAGATCTCTCTTAGAGATGTTTGTAATTATGTAGCTTTTGTTCACATCTAGAACTTAAAACAATAAATGAAGCTGAAAAAGATCATAACTGGATAATTACCATGTAAGAAGAGCTAAATCAATTTGAAAAAACAATGTATGGACACTAGTTGCTAGACTTAAAAATCACCCATAATAGAAAACTAAATGGGTATATAGGAATAAATTAGATGAAGATAAAAATATAATCAGAAATAAAGCAAGATTAGTTGCTAAAGGATATAATCAATAAGAAAGAATTGATTTTGATAAATATTTGCTCCTGTTGCTAGACTAGAAGCCATAAGAATGCTACTTGATTTTGCTTATTTTATGAACTTTAAATTATTTCAAATAGATGTTAAAAGTTTTTTCTAAATGGTTATATTGCTGAAGAAGTATATGTTGAACAACCTCCAGATTTTAAAAATCATAAATTTCTAAATCATGTATTTAAGTTAAACAAAGCATTATATGGTTTAAAACAAGCTCCTAGGGCTTGGTATGAAAGATTAAGTAAGTTCTTATTAGAAAATAATTTTTTAAGAAAAAAATTAATACAACTCTATTTATAAAAAGAAAAGATAAAGAAATTTTAATTATATAGATATATGTTGATGACATTATATTTGGGTCTACTAATGAAGATTTGTGTCAAGAGTTTGCCAAACTCATATAGAGGGAGTTCGAGATGAGCATGATGGGAGAATTTACTTTCTTCCTCGGGCTCCAGATTAAGCAAATGAAGGAAGGATTTCCATCACCTAAAGTAAGTACACAAGAGAACTATTAAAGAAATTTAGAATGGAGAGATCAAAAATTATAAGTACACCTATGATCCCTTTCTGTAAATTGAAAAAAGATGAACATGGTAAAAATGTTAATTCAAAGCTCTGTAGAGGCATGATAGATTTTTATTATATCTTACTGCTAGTAGACCTGATATAATATTCAGTATATGCATGTGTGTTGGATATCAGTCAAATCCTAAGGAATCTCACTTAAATATTGTTAAGAGAATTTTTAGATACTTAAAGGAATACAAAACCTAGGACTTTGGTTCTTAAAACAATTTTCTATGGACTTAATAGGTTACTTAGATACAGACTTTGCTAGATGTAAACTAGATAGAAAAAGTACTAATGGAACTTGCTAATTTTTAGGAGTGAACTTAATCTCTTGGTTTAGCAAGAAGTAAAATTCGATAGCATTATCTACGATTGAGACTGAATACATTACAGCGGAAGTTACTGTGCTCAAATCCTATGGATTAAACAAAACTCATAGATTTTAGTATTGAACTTAAAAACATCCCCATAAGATGTGACAATACTAGTACCATCAATTTAACCAAAAATTTAATCCAACACTCTAGATCAAAACACATTAAAATTAGACATCATTTCATAAGAGAATATATTCAAAATAATAATATAACACTTGAATACATAAATACTGAAAAACAACTAGCTGACATTTTCACCAAAGCACTAAATGAAAATAAATTTTGTGAAATAAGAAGGGAATTGGGCATCTTAAACCCTTCTGCTTGATCTTCAATTATATTTTCACTTTCAAAATCCTTCTAAAATTTTTTGACTTTATATCTTTATTTTGGGAGCTATCTATCTTTTTTGAGATTTTTTCAAGATAATTAAAAATCATCAGTGCTATTTAGATACCTTCTTGGATTTTTTCCATTAAATATTCAATCAAAAATCATATCAAAATTTATCTAGACTCCTCATGATCATCTCAACTGATATGACCCATTTCAAATTTTTTATTTTGAATTTTTTTTATTTTTAAATATTTTTTCCATCGCCTGATGTAACCCTGGATGGGGCATCCTATGGGACATCCCATTTGAACGGGTATGGCTTTTATCTCTTGAGCCGACCCATTTTCTATTCCATTTAAAACCCTTTTGAGGTGACTCAAACCCCAAAATCCTTCCTCTCCCTCTCATCCCAAACTTAAGAATCCTCTCTTTGATCTCCTCCAACCTCAAAACCACATAAAATCATGGATTATCATCCCAAACCCTTAATCTCTCTCTCTCTCTCTCTCACGGTTTGCTCTCCTAATCTCCACCAAATTTCAAGCCCTAATCTGAAAAATTCATGAGAAACACTCCTAAACCTTTTTTCCTCTATATTTTCATCCATCTGTCATCCCTCTCTACCCTCTTGATCGATTTTCTCCTTTCTTTGAGACAATGGCCCCCAAAATGAGGTTGTCACAGAGAAGAAAGTCTGTAAGATCTTTGGAGGCTGAGGAATGGAGGAAGAAGGCAGCTCAAGCACGACCCAAGCTTCTCCACTAGTTACACTAAGTAAGATTCCTCTATCTGCAAGAAAAGTAGCCTTGGGAAGAAATATAGATTTTTGATTTTTGAGGAGTGATGATTTTTTTATTGGAAAAAAATTAATTAAGCAAGGATGCAGATTTTTCTCAATTTATCTGAGTCAATTTATATTGATCTTGTTAAGAAATTTTACTTAAATTTAGTCTTCTCTAATGGTGTTTTGAGGTCTACTGTGAAGGGAGTCCAAATTATTTTGAATGCACCTAGGCTAGGTAGACTCCTTTAGATGCCTTGTGAGGGTAGTTGCCTAGATGAGCTACCCAAAAATGAAATTGGACTTAGGACTATCCTTAGAAGAGAAGATGTAGAAAGATTTTTGAAAATTGAGGCCAAAGATCTGAGTGTGGAGATGAGATTGCTCCACCACATGGTGTCTAGGATTTTCTTCCCAGAGGGGAAGATATGATTTGATGACTGGTAGGGATATCTGTTGATGCACCTATTGTTTCTGAGACTCTCCTAAATCTACCTTTCCTGATGATCGATCCCATGAGGGAAGCCTTGAAAGATCCAAGGCTCCCTTACCAATGGCATGGCTCTCATAGTGATTTTTAGGGAGTCTGGAGTGAGCTTTGAGGGAGAGATTGTTTGTAGACTGTCATATGCCAACACCTACAATGATCACTCCCTTCGGTGCATGGGGTTTGTCAGAGTGGATGGCCGTTGGGCCAAGGGCCATGCAATTGCAGTCGAGGAGGAGGATAATGAGGAGGAGCATGTTGAGGGGGAGGGTCCACCTTCACCATCTATGCCCAGGCAGAGTCCAATTGATCACCCTGTATCAGAGCTTGAGCAGGACCTTCAGTCAGTGTACCCTCATCGTCGAGCCATACCGTGCCATCTTTTAGTTTGGGGGAGGATATAGGACTGTTGGCTAAGAGAGTGGTAGACATTCTATCTATTCAGCAGTAGTGGTTCTAAGATCACGTTCTTCAGTAGCTCCACCAGTTTCAACAATATCAGGACCAGATTCTCCAGCAGGTGCAGCAGCAGTAGAGTATCGCCAGCTTCCATCGAGTTCTTTTTCTGATTCTTCCTCTGACTTTTCAGTCATGCCACATATATCCTCATTGATAGAGCTTTTATCTGATCTGAGTTCTAGACTGGAGAGTGTGGAGAGTTCCTACTAGGTTCAGTGGCAGAATTTTTGACATTGAGAGGGAGATCAGACTAATTTTAGATTCTCTATCAGCAGGAGCGAGCATATCGACCACCTCTTCACCTCAGTTGGCTGACTTGACTCAAGAAATAAAGAGATCCACAGCCAGCTTTATTCTTCAGTTGAGCTAATCCGAGTAGATATCAGAGACTTCAAGGATTTTATATCTTCTGATCTAGATGGGCTCTGAGTTTTAGTAGAGGGTCTTGTCCCAGCTTGATGCTATTAGGACTCAGCTTCTGTCTAGGCCCTCCGCATCCAGTGAGCCAACCTTTGTCTAGTCCATTGCATTCCATCCTCCGACATCTTTCTCTCGATCAGATCCTTCGATCAAGGATGAGGCTGATCATATTTTACCTATCTTGATCTTGAGCTCGATGCCCATTCTCATTGATCTGATCCTTTTGTACTCGATTTTTTAGGTTACTTTATTATTGTACTTTATTTTAGTAGTTGAATGTATGAGAGCCTTGTGCTCATAGATATATATTATGACTCTTGTAACCTTTCTTTTTGTTGTAATTAATGAAGGAGGTTATTATCATTCTATATGGCTCACTTCTATTCTTTTTGGATGAATGAATGAATGAATGATTGTTACATTTGGATGACTGCACTATTGCTTTAATACCTGATATGCAATCATGAAAAATCTTACTCCCTCTAGTCCATTTTTTGATGATGTCAAAAAGAGGGAGAATGGATGGAATGGTATAAAAGTAGTGTAGTCTTGTCTATCTCATCTAAACTTTTAACTTTTTTATTCTGATACGGTATTTTACTCTGATACGCTTTTGATATGCCCATTTTTTTTACTCTGCTACATCTATCTTTACCTTCATTTTAATATCTTTTGAAAAATTGCTTGGATAATTTTATTTTTGCATTGATACCAAAATATCTCGATACATCCATTTTTGATTTTACAAAATGCTCTAATTCTTTATCTTTTAATTCTTGTTCTAAAGGTTTCATCTTGCTTTGATATCAAAATGAGAAAAAGAGAAAGAAACATTCCTTTTATATTTATTGCTCTAATACTAAAAATAAGGAAGCAAAGAATAAAATTCTTTTATGAACCATCTTTGCTTCAATAAAAAAAATTTACAAATTGAACACTCTTTATATAAGAAAGGGAAGATGTTTTTCAGAATAATCAAAATGATTATTTTTATCTGTTTCATATAAGAAAGAGGAGGATTTTGACTAATTAAAAACAATCATAAAAAAAAACTCTGATACCTTCACAAATGAGTTTTAGCAAAATGAATTAAAATATTAAAATTTACTAAAATATATATCTTATGATTCTTTATATTTAATCTTTGGCATATTCCTATAAGTGCTCCACAAACTCAAATTCTTTGAGCTTTATGGACTTATTTTGTGTATACTTAAATATTTTATCATCATCAAAAAGGAGAAGATTGTTGCTCCAAAAATTGATTTTAATGATTACAAACTATTTGAAGAGACTATTAATGAGTTTTTTATCTTTGGAGAATATTTTTGTGATGTTTCAGATAGTCCAAAAGATTGGATTTGAAAAGCTTCATCAAGTTGCCAAAATTAAGTTTCTATAAGTTGGAGAAGTTTTCGAAATATTTGAAAGTGTCAAATTGATTTGGATCCATTTGAGAGTATTTAAAAATATTTTGATAAGTTTCAACCTTAAATGTATGAAAAATGGGTTGGCACAAAATGAGATGATCCATCTGGATTATCTCCTTTCATTGGATAGCTGACATGCATTATTTTGACTCATGGAAGCAATGGGACGACCCATATGGGACGACCCATGCAGTGGGATGACCCAATTGAGATGACCTCTGAGACCCTGAGACCAAAACAGAAAGCTTAACTTTCTGTCTGGCCAATTGGGGCATTCCATGGGACGTTCCATTGCCAGTGGGACGTCCCATACTCCATTCTGTGAGCACGCATAATGGTTAGTTTTCAGTCCATTTTTTATATATTTAATACGTATTAAATACTCTTCAATGATTTTAAATTGATACTAAGATATTCTCAAGTATAAATAGTGATTATAAATGCTCTCTTAAAGTAAAAATTATAAGTTTGCAAGCATTCAAAGCTTACATCCGAGAAAAGTTCAAAAATCCCTAAAAGAGAGGAAAAAAAGTATTCAATCAGCTCACCAATCACTTTTCAGCTACAATCAAGTGTGTAATTCATTGAGAGTATTCAGCAAAAGCTTCTTTTTCTTAAGTATTATATTTCTATTGTATTTATTATGTTCATTTAAGGGGATATTGTGCTGAAATTTTTGTACCCTTTTTTTTCTCATATTGTATTTTGAGTTTTGGAGGATTCTAAAACTCGGATTGATTGACTCAACCTAAAATTGGAGTGTTGAAGGTTGTTTGTACTGAAAAATAATGTTCTTGCTTGAATAGCAAGGGTCGGAGTTGTCCGACGTGCTGTAACTTTGAAATTCATTTAGTGGATTGAATTTCCAAAGTAGGAACTTGGAGAGTGAATGTAGATGCAAGGTTGGACCGAATCACTATAAATTCTTTGTATTTGTTGTGCTTGCATCTCTTTATTTATTCTTTTGCTTTATACTTGCTTACCTATCTTTTGTGTTAGATTTCATTTTCATTGTAAATCAACTCACTCCACTCATTACCTTAGCACATTACTTAAGAGTACTAATCTTAGAAATTTTAAAAAGATCCAATTCACCCTCTTTTGAATTCATATCTGGGCAATAGTATGTGGATGAATGCTTATAGCATGCAAGAGTAGGAAGGTTGTGCAGGAACTGAAGGCAGCTTTATCTCGAGAGTTTGAGATTAAGGATTTGGGCCTGCGAAGAAGATCTTAGACATAGAAATCTTCAAAGATCGAGTCAAGAGAGTGCTGTATTTATCTCAGGGAGGTTACATCAAGAAGGTCTTGGAGAGGTTCGGGATGAAGGAAGCGAAACCGACGGAGCTGCCACTCGTCGGACACTTTAGACTCTCGAAGATGATGTCACCACAGACTGAGGTGGAGGCTCAGAAGATGGAGAGAGTACCATATGCCTCTGGTGTGGGAAGCCTTATGTATGCCATGGTGTGTTGTAGGCTGGATATCACCCACGTAGTGAGCCAGGTTAGTAGGTTCATGGCGCAACCTGGCAGGGAGCACTGGCGAGCACTGAAGGAGACTTCAGGTACTTGGTGGGTACTGTTGGAGTCGGCATGTACTACAGATAGTGAGGAGGTGTTGAGGGACTCTCCAATACATCCAAGGAGGCTCAGGGCTGATAGGAAGGTTCGTGGATGCACATTTCGATGGAGACATGGACACTCGATGGTCGATGATAGATTTTGTATTTAGCCTATTTGAGGGTCTCATTTCATGGAGATCATGCTTGCAGCCCATCACAGCCTTATCTACAACTGAGGTAGAGTATATTGGTGTTATGGAGGTAGCAAAGGAAGCCCTATGGCTGAAAGATTTGGCATTGAAGATGGGCCTCACACAGGAGACCGTCAGGGTGCACTGCGATAGTTAGAGTGCACTGTTAGTTGCACAGAACTCTATCTACCATGCTAGGATAAGCACATTGATATCATGTATCATCGAATCAGAAAGCTTGTGGAAAAATGAGAGGTGGAGATGGTAAAGGTCCACACCAAGAGAATCCAGTGGATGCACTGACGAAGGTACTTCCACGAGATAGCTTTCGAAAATGTGTGACACTGATATACTTGATAAATAGGATGGAGTTAGTTGAGGCCTTGGGGTACCAAGGTGGAGATTTTTGGGCCTTATGTAGTGCTCCCAAGGCTCAAGAGATCAAGCTAAGGCCAAGATCCAAAGCCCATGAAGTGGTCATGGGGTTTTAGGGCTAGTTTGGGCCCTAGGATGAAAGCTGTCGCCTTTCGGATCTTGAGATCCAAAAATTTTGGATCTTAAGTGGCTAACTTATATTTGGACTAAGATTGAGTCCACGATTATGAGATTGGGTTAAGTTATGGGTTACATGGGCTTGGGTGAGCACAATCTTGTATTGAGTTAGCCAAGAAGTTTTTGGGTTGGGTCATGTTGACCCTGTATATAAACATACATTATATTTGGACTCGATGGATAAAAAAAATACAAAATTATTTTCTCCCTAACTTTCTCTCTCTTATTTTTCTCCCTCTCTGGTCTTCTCCACATCCTAGAACCAAGAAACCTAGGGTTTCTTGGCCGCCACCCCAAAAAGAAAAAAAGAAGGTGCTAGAAACCAGCACCTCTGTTTTGAGCACCCCCTCTTGGCCACCCAAGAAGAGTTTTAGATCCCATATTTTTTATTTTTGGAGGCTTCATCAAGAGTACTTTTAGTCTCAAAAGATAATTTCATATCTAGTGGATGAGGAGTTTAAATCCAGAAAAAAATCCTACTGACAGGATTTACAAGGCTGCTAAAATCCTGAAGGCTGTTTTTGTTTTGCTTGGTTGCTGGCCTTCAAGGACTCCACGACCTGATCCTTGCTGTTTTCTGACGTCCACAACCTAGGAAAGCTACTCCAATAAGATGAATATGCCATAACAACAAGATCTTGAAGGTGCTT
This sequence comes from Elaeis guineensis, assembly GCF_000442705.2. Taxonomy (NCBI): domain Eukaryota; kingdom Viridiplantae; phylum Streptophyta; class Magnoliopsida; order Arecales; family Arecaceae; genus Elaeis; species Elaeis guineensis. The sequence continues at coordinate 40,331,206 of NC_025995.2, read as the reverse complement.
CATCATCAAGATTAATATAGCCACATCGGCTCATCACGTAGATGAATATGCATAACAACAAGACCTCGAAGGCACTTTGTCATCAAGACAAATATAGCTATGAGAAGGGTGCCTTGTCATCTAGATGAATATGCTATAACAACAAGACCTCGAAGGTGCTTCATCATCAAGACAAATATAGCCATAAGAAGGGTGCCTCCTCACCTAGATGAATATACCATAACAACAAGACCTCGAAGGCACTTCATCACTAAGATGAATATAACCTTGAGAAAGATGCCTCGTCACCTAGATGAATATAAACAATGATCTCTATGAGAGGGGCACTTCATCACCAAGATGAATATAGCCACAAAAGGGCACTTCGTCATCAAGATGAACACCAAAACAAATGTAGCCATAAGAGCGGTACTTCGTCGCCAAGATGAATGCAACCACAAGAAGAACACCTCGTCACCTAGACAAATATAGCCACAAGTTCTCCAAAGCTCTTCTTCTTTGAATAGCTACAAGAATGCCTAATAACCTCAACGACCAAGAGGTAAACTGGACCCTGAAAACTCGGAACCTAACAAAAAACCCTTGGATCTTAAAATCACACCCCATCTAAAGCATAAACTAAGTGAATGAAGGCTCATGCTAAAGCATCCACAAAAGCTACCCTCATGATGCGGAATTATAAGATTGAATAACAAATGCAAAAGGATAACATAAAATTCAGCCACAGGAATGAAAGATAAGGATAATACATAAGAATAAAAATAGCTTTTTATTAACTTCAAAAGTTAAAGTAACTAACTGCAATAATTGCAAGATTGACAAAATATGATTTACAAGCCAGATTGACAAAAAAAAAGATTCACAGCTTATTATGGACTTCGAAAGCATCATCATCCCTCACTTGAGAGAGCCTCTCGTTATCCTTGTCTGCCACATTGACGGCAACTATGAGGATCTCTGAGTCATTAGGAGGCATTATCTCAAGGAGGTCGGTGTTAATTCCTAGGAATAGTTGTTTAGCTAAAGATTTGCACTTCATGAATCTGATTTCATAAGCCGTTAAAGCCAACTTCAATATTCCATAGATGTGCTCGACCTGATCCATAGCAAACTTTGCTTCCATCCATTTGATTTCACCTTCACAAAGTAGATCGCTGCCTTGCTCTTCGCTAGTTCTAATTGAAGCTCCATTTCCACTAACTGTCCTCTGTCAAGTAAACACTCCAAGATGGCGATCCTCTCTTGTGCAGTGTGAATCTCATTTCAAAGTTGAACTACCTTTTCGACGGCACCCCACCTCACTTTCCCAGCCACTTTACTTGAATTTATGGAGTATTCCAAGGAAGCGATCTTGTCTGTGCTGCATGATATTTATTATAGAATCAGGAAACTCTTTTAGTGGTGCTCCAACTTGCTTCCTTAATAGTCTTGTCTAATTTCAAACATGCTTCAGTCAGATGCTTCTTCTTTGAAGAGTATGATTGGTCCATCTGCTTGATATTTCCTCTGAGATAGTTTATTTTTATGGGGGCCTCGATGCATGTCTTTTCTCCCTCCAAAGCCCTTCGACTCACCTCGAAAGCCTTCTTCTTGGCCTCATGAACCTCTCCTTAAGAGCTTCGATGTGGGCTCTAATAGGCAGAGCCATGACCTGCAGAAGGGGTTCGGCATGATAATAAGAGACCATACAACCATAATGATTGGATTGCATACAGAATAAGCACATGACAAAATATCAAAAGAAAAACTCCAAAGGTAAAAGAATCTTTTATTAAATAAGAAAGTTCATCATTATACGAAACAAGAAAAACAAAAAAAGGTTACAAAGCTGAAGCCAAAGTGGAGATATTTACCACCTCGATTTCGGGAGCTTCTGGAGCATTCACAGGAATTCCCGTTGCTGGCCTTGACTGAGGTTCAAACTTTCTCGATGACTGCAGACTCCGACTAGGGTTGCTCTTCCATGACAGGCTCAATCAATTTTTGATCCTCGCCCACCTCATCCTCATCCAGAAATAAAAAATCCAGATTGGAGAGGTGGCGGTTATCCTTTGTTGAAGCAAGACCTACCCCAAAAAGAAGGTTTCTTCAAAGAAATTGATCTTCTCCTGAGTATACTCTGAAAAAGATTAGAATACCTCAACCACCAATCGATCGACATCAATAATCTTCTCATTAGTTGCCCGACATTTCTTTCTCTCTTCTTGAAGCTCTGCCTTAGCCTTCTTCAGCACGGCCTCGACCCTATTTTGCATAGCATTTATCTTTTTGTGCAGGGCTTCCACAACTGCTTTTGCTACTTCAGCCATCACCTTCACCACCTCGATCGACATCTGTTCAGCCTTGGCTTTCTCGTGTAGCTCTTCAAGGTGCTTTACCTTAGCTTCGCCCCACTAACATTCGATTGGAAGGTCTTGACCTCCTTGTGGACTTTGGAGGCCTCCACCTTCACTGCCTTTATCAAGTTGGTAAATAGGATGATATAGTGATCAAGCTATAAAAATGATCAAGTAACTACTGAAGATACAAAGAAAGGAAAAAATCAGAAAACTCATCTGAATGTAGGAGTCGATGGCATCTCTCTGCTGGATGCCTAGGCCTTGGTTCTCTAGCTAATCGATATCCGCTCAAAGGAGGATGCTCTGTAGTAGCTTGCAAGCCACCTTGTGGTCTCGCAAAGTGGAGCTTGATGGAGAAACCAAAGAAATGTTCGAACCTCGACTGGGAGGGGAAACTGGTGTCGAGCTAATCCTTTCAGCACGAGGATTGATGCTAGGACCTGGGGGGTAGGGTCCGAAGTTGGAGGCGACAAATGAACTATCGATGCCCAAGCTCATACTAGGGAGGCTTGAACCACCCTAACCGATGGAGGACCTTTCTTGGCAGGCTCCTTCATCGAGTAGTTGGAGCTTGATGCGGCTTCTTCGGTATGGTCGTGCCAGAGAACAAACCCAAAGTATTACTCTTCTTCAGGCTCTGTTTCTTCATTGCCTCAATTTTTTAGAGCCTCATTTCTACATCAAACCAAAGCAACTTAAAAAAAAAGAAAGAAAAAAGAGGAGGAAAGGAAGAAGAATGGATCAACCAATCCGATCCTTATGTCGGGGGTCAACTAGGCTGAGGCTGACATTAAAGAGAGTCTATTTCTATAACAACCCCAACAATCACAGAATGTTATACTCGCATAGTGCATTTAGTGCATTAAAGTGTGCCATACATGGCATCGATTATTTGATAATAATAAGAGGCATTGTGTTTTATTATATACTATATCGTATTATCTCATTCATGACTTAATCAAGATTATGATGAACTCCAAAGATTAGGATAATAGTTTTAGGACTATGATGAGATCATACTAAAAGATATAAAATCTTGATAGCTTTAATCTAAAATATTTTCACTCATAGGATTATTGAGTCAGAAATCAATGACATTGGTAAGACTGGCATATCCTATGATACTCAAAAGAAAGGGTGATTGATCTTACAATTGCTTATATGGGGGCACTAATCCAAAGATATGGGTGCTCATTAAAGAATGAGTCTACTGAACTAATACATAGAGTGGACATCTGATGGAGTCTTACTAGTATGTCAAAAGATGGTTCTCTGATAGAAGTAGTGTAAGTAATCTTTAGATCTGAGATCATGATAGTACCTTATGCATATGGATATATGCTTGGGTCTATATCCTAGCATGACTCTCTGAGATATATGTAGGATATTTTAGGCATAGTGAAGTATGCATGGAGGTTGTGAATAGTCAATAAAAATCAGTCACTCCTTGTAAAAAGAGAGAACATCCTATGTGATCTCATAAGAGGATAACTTAAGAAGTCTTTGACCGAAATAGGATAAAAATTAGAAAGAGTTTCAAATATTTCATTGATTGAGTCATTATCATCAGATCAAGATGCATATGGATAAGTATTTAGGCTTGATATGATTTAATTCCTATGGCTTATCTGGGATATTATATGATCGAAAGATTGAATTGGATGGTAACTTTTCATAGAAGGTATTTTGATTATTCTATCGAAAGTCTATATCTTTTGGATAGTTATGACACATTACTAGATGTCAATCTTGACTTATAAGTTCTTATAAATTAAAGAGTTTAATTTAATAATTAATTAGAAGAGTTTTAATTAATTGATATACTTAGGCTTAACATATTTTAAGCCTAATTAATTGAAAGAGTTCTAATTAAATTAGATGCATATGAGCCTGGGTCTATTGCTGACTAGATGCGAAATTCAATAGATCACACATAAAAAAAAATTTGATCAAGAACTTAAGATTAGGCCTTAAAAGACCTAATGGAGTTTAGATTTATGAGAAATCCTACAAGATTTTAGATAATACATGCTAGCATATGTTTAAACCCTAATCCCCAAAACACTTAGACTCCTAACAACCTTTGATGCTCAAAGGTTGATATGTCAAAGGCTTTGACATTAAGAGAGAGTCCACTCCCTTTAAGAAAGCATGCCTCCTATATGCGCTATAACCCCCTCATGTTAAATGGAGTTTTAACATGAAAATCTCTTGACATCTCTTGAGAGTTAGAACCTCCTTAAATAGAGATCTCACATGCCCAAGAGTTGGATGCCCTAAGAGGATCTCACACCCAAGAGAGGTTTTGATGCCCAAATAGTTTGGATGTCCAAAGGGTTGAAAATGGTTCACATCCCAAGGGGATTCACACCTCAACCCTCTTGAGACTCATGCACACAAGCCCTTCCTCACACCAAGGAGAGTTCTTGCTAATGGAAAAAAGAAAAGGAGAAAGAGAGAGAGAGGCACTGACTTCTTTGAGAAGAAAATCAACAATAGAGGATTTAAGGAGAGTCCTTAATCTGTTCCTGTGTAGACTAGCATTGGAGGGCACACACTTAGATGTCTTATAGAATTCAATCAAGATCTTCTTGAAGTATTCATATCCTCCTCTCATTTGATTGTTTCCTTCGTGTTTGATCGTAATCATCAAAGTGATCTTGGATTTGGATTTCAGATCATATGTTTTTAATTGTTGAATCCATGTTAAAATCTTAAAAATCCCACCTTCCATTGTGCATCCGAATCCTAATAGTAAATGAGCACTATTTGTAAAAAATAAAATAGTTGCCTACATTGATGGTCTCCTCCCCCCTGTGGTGGTGACCTATGACTTGTTAAGGCATTTGCTTAAAAAATATATGTATGCTTTATATTTTGTTGACCCATTATCTCATTTTCTACTAGCTATGGAATATAGTGTTTTGAAATGGTAAACTTGATGGCTTCACCTTTTAATGATAATGCTATGTTTCAAAGTCTCAATCCAGACTTTAGACCAATCTAGACAAGGTGAACTCCTTAGGCCAGACTATTCTAATTTTGATGGACTTGCTAGATATTTAAAAGAACTTAAGCTTTTTAGTTTGTTTCCAATTGTAGTAACCTTTAACCATGCATAGATTGAGGCTTACTAGTAGAAGGACTAATATGCACAGCAATGCAGATTATAAGGATTAATATGCAAATATACAGAGTAGGAATCAATATGCAAATGTCACTTTAATTTTTCTCCTCTCTTTTTTTCCTCTTCTCTTTTGGTGGAATACCACTTTTTAATTGGTCAACAATTAACTTTGTATGAATTAATATAGCAATTGATTTGTGTAGGGATGCAATGATTTATCATAGTTGGGTCATGCACTATGGGGATCGATAATATAGACAAATATCTTTATTCATATTTAGAAATATAGGCTGATTTATATACACTCATTGGTAGGAGGGATGAAAATCTTACAATCTCATGTGGCAATGAGTCTTTTATTAAGAATGATAATGATATGATCTATAGGTTTAGCACACATCAAAGAGTTGAGGAGATATACTTGTTTGTTAAAGATAATGTTAAGGATTCACCTTTTGAATGGGATGTAAATGAGGTTCAAGTTGGAGATCAAATTGGAGGAAGTTGGAGGAGGCAAAGTTGAAAGGGATCTTGGAGGTCAAGTTGGAGGGAAAGTTGGAGGAAGAAGGGAAGTTGGGGGGGGGCGGAGTTAGAGGTCAAGTTGGAGAAAGTTGGAGGATGTAAGAAAGTTGAGGGAGATGTTAGAGGTTAAGTTGGAGGAGAAATTGGAGGGAAAGTTAGAGGAAGGGAAGTTCGCAAGGAAGATGATGTTTTTGAATTATCAAAAAAAGTTTATCCTTTTTTTGACTCAGATAATAGCGGCTGGATGATGGATTAACATGATAAAGATGGGAATGATTGAACTGAAGGAGGTGATGATGAGAGATTTGAGGATGATGGCAGTGATGATCAGCTAAGTGATGTGAACTTTGTTGAATCAGTCGATCCATTGAGTAGTGATGAGGAGTTTAGTTGTAAGATAAGAAAAAGAAACTTCTAGTTGTTAAATATAAAGGACAAACCATTTAAGATTGTAGAAGAGGGACAAAAATTATCTGAGGAAGGATAGCTATTTGTAGATGTGAATGAATTTAGGAATGCATTGGGAGTTATACTGTCCTAGGTAGTTATAAACTTAAAAGAGATAAAAATGAACTTGAGAGAGTGACTGCCCATCGCTTAGGTCAAGGATGTAACTGGACAATTCATGCATCCATTATTCCTGATAGTAGAACCTTCATAATAAAAATCTTACAGCGTAGCATATACGTGTAAGGTCTATAAAAGACTATAATATAAATGATCTAAGTAGATAGCTAGGATATTAGAGCCTCACTTAAAGGCTGATCCATATATGATTTATGAGTTAATATACTAAATTTTGGTTGAAAAATATAGTGTCAACCTCATATGATGTAGCTTTATAGAGCAAAAAGGAAGGCACTGGAAGGAGTTGAGGGAAAGCATAACGAGTCTCACTCTAAGCTATTCAGGTATGTTGAACTACTTCAAACAAATAGGTTTGATATATTGATGATGATTTAGTTACATAAGAGGTCTGTGCAATCCAAACATCTCTTAGATCCAATGAAGAAGGATTATCTAGAGAGATTCAGACCCTTTTTAGCACTAGATGGATATCATTTGAAAGGATTCTTTGGTGTTGTACTACTTTATATGATCTCTATTGATGGGAACAAAAAACTGCTTCCTATAGCTTTTGGTATGGTGAAGATTGAGTATAAGGATAGCCGGAGGTTTGCATCGGCGGTACAGTAGACATTCCATTAATTATAATATCGGATAAGTAAAAGATAAGTAGTCTTTCATATTCTATACTTTAATTTGCTTAAAAGTTATTTGATAAGATAATCTGGTTCATGTTTCAATTTATTTGATATGTATTGTAATCATTTTGAGCTGACTTAGGGGTTTAATGAATTGTGTAGTGAAAATGACTAATCAGTCAGTTTTGATTTCTAGACTTTGATTCTTGATTATGTTGGTTCACATAAGTGATAATACTATCTACTAATGTAGTCTTTGGTATGTTGATCATGAAGGAAATACTTCCAATCTGAATCCATATTTAGAGAAAAAAACCAGGAAAGAAGATAGATTTTAGATTTAAAAATTTTAAGGACAAGGTATCGATATACCTTTCTACACTATAAAAGAAACTAGTTTCGAATATCCCGAGTCTGCTTCACAAGAGTTGCAGATGCCACTCCCCTACTTTGCTTGCATGTCAATCTATGCAAGAAAGATGGATGAAGAAAAGGAGGACTTCTTGAGATCCAATCTCAAACCAAGGAGCAATAGGATAGACTTTTTATGCCAGAAGAGAAGATGGTCTCCATGCCAGGAAGAGGGATCACACACCAAGACCAAGCACACGCCCAAGGTCTCACCCTTAGACTCTCTCTCTCCCTCTACAAGAACTCTCCATGCCAAAAATTATCTCCAATAATTCTTCACACCCAAAGGTCTCTCCTTTTATAGAGAACTCCTAAACCTAATCAAATACTCCATGGAATAGGACTTTGAATTTTATTCAAAGTTTTCTAATCCATTATGATCCAAAGGAGGAAAGGTGTGGCACCACCTATCCTCTCTCTATCTATGCCACATGTCCAAGGGAAGGGGCGTGAAATCCAACACCCCTCCTCCTCCTTTGGTTGGTCATAAGGAGAGAGAGTCCTAGAGAGAGTAGGTTTAGGGTTTCAAATCCTATTTGGTTCAGAATTGGGTCCAATTCGAATCTAATTCGAATCTGATTCGAACCAAATTCGAATAAGCTATCAATCCTAATCTAATTAAGATTTTGGTCTAAGTCTAACTTGGTTAATCAACCTAATTAGCCTTAAATTAAATCAAGCCCAATTAGATTAAATCCAATCTAAAGTAATTAGAACTTGATTCATTCTCTTAAAATTCTTTGGATATTTGATTAGGTAAAATTCATCCTCGAAATTAAATATGCACCTCATGTGTAGTGCTAGCTAGACAGAGTCAGTGTTTAATTCTGTATGATCTATAATTTAATTCTCAGTTAAGTAAATCTTTATATTCAATCAAGTCTCATACTTCCAATTGAATACATAGATATTATGTCAATTCTTTTCTACGTAGTTTAACTTTATGCGTGACTCCATAGGTTCAAACACTAAACTGATAGCATATGAACTACTTTCTATACTAATCGAAGTGACCATCTAGTAATAATATCTGATGTCTGGATAGGTCAAATAATTACAAAGCAACATTCTAGAACCTAGACATATGGTTATCTCATAATTCATCCCTTTGATCCTAATGCTCAGGATGATCTAGGGTTTAACTATCAATCTTGGATTATCATCTATATTGTATTTCAATCTTTTTCAAATCCTATGACAGATTACAAGGATTATCTTGATCAAAATTTTATTAGATTGAAATATAGTAATGCATTAACTCCTATAATCTGGAGGGGTCAATCCCATCTTGACCCACACACTGACTTCACAAGTACTTGACTATACCCAGTAACCATCTTTCACTGTATTAAAAATACAGATAGTCCGATACCAAAGTACAGTGTGTTGCTTACAAGTCACCTTGGTGATCTCAGGTTGGAGGGATATTTATGTCCATATCCTTTGTGAGTTGCTCTTGATAGCAGAGCACTCCATAGGTGGGTCACTATTCAGTGATGATGTACTCCTACATCTCATCTGTATGCCATACTAATGTCTTCACACTCTTTGGTTACGAGGACAATCAATCTATATGGCATACAATAACCTACACTCAATACTCATCATTATCCTTTTAATGAGGTATCATTTGGTCGCAAACATGATTTAAGAACTATTTGATAAATCTTCTTTTATCGATTATTTTATAGTTCTAAGGACTTCATTATAATATAAGAGTTCAAATAAGGAAGATGCATAATTTGTGATGAAAATATCAAATAATTTTTATTAATTTATAATTGGTATATAAATTATAAAGAGTATAATCATCCAAACGATTGGCTTTAGGATATATTTTTCAATAACTCTCACTTGGACTAAAGCCAATCGATATAGTATCTAATACCTATCTTCCATTTATACTCATCGAACTCTTTGATTCTGAGAGTTTTAGTGAATGGGTCGGTCAAGTTCTCATTTCCATCGATTTTCTGAAGCTTGATGTCACCTCAATTCATGATCTCACGGACAAGATGGTAGCGATATAGAATATGTTTGATTTTCTGGTGGAACTTGATTCTTTCGCTAGAGCTATGGCTCTGGTGCTTTCGTAGTATAGCAGAATAGGACCATCAATATAGGGTACTACTTCAAGCTCGTCGATGAACTTTTACAATCAGACCACTTTCTTAGCAGTATCAGATGCCGTAATGTACCACTACAAAAAATAAGACAATTAGATTCACAAAAAATGCATAACTAAATCTTAAAAAAGCATCACAAAAAATAACTACCGACGTAAAAAACATCTACAAATAAGTGTTGGCAATAGGGGGTTGTTGATTCCATTTATCGATGCTTAATATTTTTCATCAATAAATATCAAATTTTGTCGACACTTATAGAAAGCATCGTTGATTCCTTTTACCTACATAAAAGGAAAGCATCGGCAAAAAGTTTTTTTAGCGATGTAAAATTAATATCAGAAATAATCAATTTATCCATGCTTAAAAAATATTGACAAATATATATTTAGCATGCAAAAATTATGTCGAAAAAGTTTCAGTTTATCTACACTTATTTAGCATCGCCAAAACTAGCCATTTAGCGATGCAAGACAAATGTAGGTAAATCCATTTAGCAAGGCAAATTAGCGTCGGTAAATATTTTGTAGCATTGCTAATGGTGGCATGCCAAGCATCCTGGCATACCCTTTGGTGATACTAAGAAATATTTATCGATGCTAATTTACGTCGCTAAACATATTTACCTACGCTTATCTTGCATCACAAATTGTCCTTTTAACAAACAAAAATGATTGCCTTCATGGCAATTTTTTATAATTTTTTCCATAAACCTGTAGATAAACAAAAATATATAAAATATATATAATATGTATACTACTTTTTTCATTCACACATATACCAGAATCAAATTCATTTCACTTTAACAATGACATAATCTATATATATATATATATATATATATATATATATATGTTGGAAAACAGACAGTTCAAAGCGTGTAATTTTTAAAATTTTTATAGCAGAAGTAGTAGATTAAACTATTTAATCTCTTATACATATTTTAGATCTAATCTAAACTATTTTTTTTAAGAATCTATGATATAAAAATAATGCACAAAAAATTTGATTTAAGATAAAAGACTGCATCGATCGTATCGATGTCCTAAATCAAATCTAACCATTAGATTTGATCCGATGAGTTCAGAACTCATTATCTGATCATGGATCGATGATCACTACTACTGATGAATATGGTAGGAGATCTTTCCTAATATTGAAAAGCCATACAGCATGTTTGACCTCTACAGGTTGTCCACTCGAAGCCCTAAATAGATCATTCTTCCCGGGAGTGCTAGCTCGCAATGAAGGCTCTGGATGGCTGATGGAGACTCCTTTCTTTAGATTGAATGGATACCTCCAGATCAGAAGATGGAGCTTTTTGAGAAGGAGATGGTGTGGAAGAAAAAGAACAAAACTCTTTTTTGTTTTTCTCTCACAAAGCTAGAACTAGGAAACCCTAGAAGCCCTCCCTAGATCTCACGCCCAAAGAGGAACCTTCTTCCTCTTTTTCTCATGAATGGATGCCCACCCCTCTCTCAGATTTTTCATGCCTAAACCTTGAGGTTCTTTCATAGCAAAAGTAATCTGATAGGGTGCACAAAAAATACCCCTTCATAAGGTGGCATCCCATCAAGATAAAAATAGAGTTTGAACATTTTGGTTCAGGTTCAAATAGGGTTTGATCTTATCCTGAATTCAAATCAGATTTGAACTCTATTTTGAATCAAACTCAATTCACATCTAAGGGACTCAGAAAGGTGGGCAACAAATCTTAGCTTGGCACAAAAACATTCATGCAAAAATCATTTTGGTGTGATGAGAAAAAGTGGTCGGCGGCAAGGAAGAGTCCCTCCAATCATGAACTCTAGGTTTAAGTTTGATTTCAAACCAATTTGACCTCAAGCTTGAACCAACCCAATTCTAAACCAAAAAGGATTAGAAGAAGGCATCACACACCTTTTGGGCATAAAAAATTCCATGCAAAAACTCTTTTCATGCATGAAGAAAAGATGGGCATAGGTAAGGTGGTGCAAGGAGTTGTTCAACTCAAATTTGAATTTGTATTCTTATCTAATTAGGTTCTTAACCCAATCAAATTAGGTTAGACTTAATTAGATCATCTAATCTAATTAGATAACAAAAAAATTTAATTAAAATTTAATCAAATTAGAAATTAATCGAGTTTGATTTAGAAATCGAACACCCTTAGCGATTAGGTCATCAAATAACCTAATCAGGTCAAACCAAATTGAATCCAATTCAATTAGATTTAATCTAAACTTTAATATTCACTCAAATTGAGTTAATTAATAATTTAATTGCTAATCAATTCTCTTATAATTTATCAATAATTAGTAAAATTAATTTATTATAATTTTTGCACAAGATTAATCATCAATTGAATTGATGACTAAGCACTAGAACGATTCTCAATTGTTGATCGATCACATGATCAGTCAAAAATTTTTTTTGAGTATGACCCTATAGGTTTGAATCTAAGTTAAATGTATAGGAATGTGTTGGATTCCGGTGGCACAGCGGAAGGGTTAGGTATTTAAAATTTTCATTCAAAACACCCAATGCATTGGAAGCCCTAATGCCCAGAAACTCTTGACTATAATAATCAAAGCATAATAAATATAAATTAGGATAAGAAGAATACCTATAGTGCTAATCCTAATTTCTATAAGACATCCAAGTATTCACCCTCCAATGGTGATCCATACGAAAATTGAACCAAAGACAGTGCTCCTTCACCTTGCTTCAAGAGTTCTAGCCTCTAGAACTCGACTAGTCTCGTACCAATCAAGTTTCTTCAAGAACCTGACCTCATCCTCTTAGAACCTCCTCTAGACTTCTGATTCTTCTTCTTTAAGACCTTTACAATCCTTGTTAGGATCAGATAAGGCTTTGTCTTAAATCCCAAAGCCTTGTCCTAAAACTAAGATAGGTTGTAAGAAAGAAAGGAGAGCAACGGAGAGAAATTGGAAACTCCTCTTCGATTCATCAGATACCCAGCACCTCAGCCTATTTATAGCCACTAGAGAGACACCAAAAGAGAAAGACATGCATTATCCCAAAATGCTTATCTGATTTAATTATCAGAGATAAGAGTTCCTTCAAGCAGAAGGACTCTTATCCATGATACGTCGATCAGCATCCTGGTCTGCACGCATGCAACCAAAGAAGGGATGTTTTCACATCCCTTCTTAAATCAAAAAAATCCTCAAAAATTCACATGGATTGAGGATTCAATATAGATTCTATAAAATTAAAAATAGTGATAAAATTCTCATGGAAGAATGCTATGCTTGCACCTCTTCATGCGAGTGCTGATCACCACGCGTGCAGGCATCTAGACCAACTTATGGCATCCGTGTGGCATCCAGATAAGTCTAAAAAAATTTTAAAAAAATTACCAAAAATATCTTATCAAATATAGAATGTTACCACTGAAAATTGTTCTAATCTGAAAATATTTGATAGGGAGAAAGACTCTCCAAATCATGGAGAGATGCGACACTTCTGCGCGCACGTGAGACATCCTTCTTTTTCTATTTTTTCTCTTCCTCAAAAATTTTAGAAAAAATATATCTCATACTTTGAGATGTGTACCAAGGATGGAGGGTGATATGAGCTATCACACATAATTTTATCCCATGAAAAATAATATTTTTTCTTTTGCCCACGCCAATACTTGTAGCAGAACCTGTTTTGCACCAAGAGTCCACCACAACTTGGACTCTTCATAATTGATGTTAACACAGGATGTGGTGCCCCAATTTGGATTGCTTTCAGGTGATATGACCTGACCCAAATGTCTACCAAATTGGGCTAGCTAATTAGCAAAGGATGGGACCAAATTGATCTCCAAAAGAGCAAGGGTTTCCACACGTGCTAGTATGCTTACCGGAACCCTGATTGAATCCAAAATTTCAATCAACCTTTTTCAAAAGGGTCCTTGGCCAATTTTCATATGTGTTGATCCATTGGGTTCCACATCTAGCCAACAATAGGTTAGGTATAAGTTGACAAATTTGATTAGATTTTAATCTAATCGATTTTGGTCCAATCGAGCTAACCTGAGTTCAATAATTAGAATCATTTCTAATTGGCAATCAAATTAAACTCTTTAATTCAGTCAAAAATCTATAAGTCAAGATTGACATCTAGCAACGTATCATGACTACCAGAAGATGTAAAATTTGGTAAAATCTATCCTTCAATGGTACATTACCGTGCAATTCAATTCTTCATCATCCTTGCACCCTGAATATGTTCATGAGTATGGAATCATGTCAAACTCAAACACATATTCATATCAATTCTCAATTAACCAATAATGACTCCAATGAAGAAGCATTAGAAACTCTTTCTAATCTCCTTCCTGCTTTTGGCCAAAAGACTTTTCTGAGTCATCTAGGATTGAGAATACACAGGATGCGATCTCCTCTTACTAGGAGTGATCGATTCCATATTGACCTACTCACAACCTTCATACACACTCCACCATATCCAGAACAGCCCGTACAAGTCTTAATTCCATGCCTAGGTATGAACAAAATATGGATTCATGTGCACAAGATTCCATGGTGGTCTCAGGTCTAAGGATCACTTGCACAACTCCCACTTAGAGAACATCTTTGACATGCAAATAAGGCTTCTATAAGATGTTCTCTTTCATCGAGTCAATTCAGTGGACTCATTTCTCAAATAAGCACCCACATCCTTATATTAGTGTCTCACACAAGTGGCTAGTGAGATCTGCCACCCTCTCCATTTAGCATACATAGGATGTACCAGTCTATTTGGAATATTGATCCTCGACTCAATGCTCCTACGATCAGAAATATTTAATATTTGGACTTTAAATTTTAGGTCTCACTAGTATGATCAATTCATATCTCCTAAAATCATTATCCTAATCTTTGGGGTTCATCATAATCTTAGACATAATAAGATGCAGCTAATATGATGAACAATACCTCAAATATAATAAATATCATTTCATGAGTTGGAAAATTGTAAAGAAAGTCCCATCGCAACACACTTGCGATTGGCTTATAGGCACTTTTCTTTCAATCACCCACTTGCACTAAAGTCAATCGCCTTTGTATCTCATACAATCAAGATGGCGATCATATAGCTGCTATGGTATAGCCTTAGTGAATGGGTCTGCTATATTATTCTTTCTGTCTACTCGTTCAAAGATAACATCTTATCTTTAACGAGATGAAAATCTGAGGATGTGCTTGGATTTATAATGAGACCTATGTTCCTCATCTTGAATAACAGCCCCAGTGTTATGAAAATAGAGTGACATCGGTCCTTCAATCTTAGGAACGACTCTTAAATCCACGATGAGTTTCTTCATCCAGACAGCTTCCTTAATGGCTTCACTAGCAGTAATATACTTGGCTCAGTAGTTGAGTCAGCTACTATCTACTGCTTGGAACTCTTCCAATTCACTACTCCATCATTTAGGATAAACACATACCCTGATATTGACTTGCTATCATCTACTTTCCAATGATCCTTCTTTGAATCAGCCTAAATCTACTAGCTATGCCAAAGCATAAGCTACATCAGTCTTGGTACATAGCATAGCATACATAATTGATCCTACAGTCGAAGCATAAGGAATTTCATTCATCCTTCCTCTCTTCTGGTGTCTTAAGACACATTTTCTTAGAGAGACGTATACCATAACTTACAATAAGTAACCTTTTTCATTTGCCTCCATATTAAATCTCTTTAATATGAGGTCTATGTACCATGATGGATAAACTTAACATCCTTTTAGATCTATCTCTATAGATCTTTATACCCAGTATATAGGATGCTTCACCCTAGTCTTTTATGAAAACTTATTTGATAGCCAAGTTTTGACCGATTGCATCATTGGGATATCATTCCCAATGAGCAGTATGTCACCGACATACAGAACCAAGAAAATAATAACACTCCCACTTGTCTTCTTATATACACATAGTTCATCCGTATTTTTGATAAAGCAAACTCTTTGACTGTCATATCAAATCAGATATTCCAGCTCCTCGAAACCTACTTCGATCCATAGATGGATCTCATTAGCTTGCTATTTGATTTGCTTTTCCACTTGAGATAAATCTCTCTGGCTGAGTCATATCGACCTCTTCCTCTAGATTACTATTGAAAATCGATCTTGACATCCATCTACCAGATTTATAATCATAGTATGCTGCTATAGCAAGCAAAATTCGGATGGACTTGAGCATAGCCATTGGTGAGAAGGTTTCATCATAGTCAATTCTTTGTCTTTAATTGAAATTCTTCACCACTAACCTAGCTTTGTAGGTTTCTACTTGGCCATCTACTTTGATCTTCCTTTTGAAGACCCACTTGCACCCTATATTGGGTCACACCCTCAGGTGCAACAACTAAGGTCTACACTTGGTTGGTATTCATCAAGTCCATCTCAATTTTATAGCTTCCAGCTATCTATCTGAGTCTCTACTCATGATAGCTTCTGAATAGGTCAGTGGATCAACATCCTGAATGATGTTAATAGAATTGTTATTCTCAATGACAAAATTATATCTCAGAGATGCTTGATGCACTCTATCTGACCTTCGAAGAGGAGGTGTGTATAGTGGATGTACCTCATCCTTGGGTACTTTTGATTGAGGATCTTCTTGTGGTCCAACCACTGGTATTTCTGGATCGGTTTGTAAATCATGAACTTTCATAAATTCAATATTCCTCCCACTTCCTCCTTGGATAAATTCATGTTTCAAGAAAGTAGTGTGCCTACTAACAAACACCTTTTGTTCAGTAAGATGGTTGAAATAATATCCATTAATTTTATTAAGATACTTTACAAACCTACACTTGTCTGATCTAGCATTAAGCTTATGTCCAAAAATATTTTTGACATAAGTAGGACAGCCCAAAGTCTTAAGATGTTTAAGATTAGACTTTCTTCCATTCCATATCTCATATGGAGTGCTTGCAACAGACTTTGAAGGCATTCTGTTTAATATATATGTGGCAGTCTCTAAGGCATTATCCCTAGAAAGATATTGGGAGATCGGTGAAGCATATCATAACCGCACCATATCCATTAAAATGCGATTCCTCCTTTTACTACACCATTTAACTAAGGTGTATAAGAAGGGATCCATTCAGAGAGAATACTTTACTTTTAAGATGATCAAGAAATTCATTGGATAAGTACTCTCCTCTTTGATCAGATCGAAGAACTTTGTACTTTTACTAGTTTATTTTTCGACCATACCTTGATACTCCTTGAACTTATCAAAAGCTTCGAATTTATTTTTATAAGATACACATATCCGAACCTTAATAAATCATCTGTAAAAGTAATAAAATAGGAGTATCTTCTTTTGGCCTGAGTTGTTATCAGTCCATATACATCTATTTGTACTAGAGCTAACAACTCACTATCCTCTCTCCATATCCAGAAAATGAAGTCTTGGTCATCTTACCCATGAGATAAGATTCACAAGTTCTAATGATTCATAATCATATGGGCAAAGAATTCTTCTTGTATAACTTGTTTATCCTTGACTCACTAATATGATCAAGGCGACAATGCCAGAGATATGTGATATTCATATTTTTTCTCTTTTTTTTATATTTTTTTAATATAAAAAATATTTTTATTGAGTACAAGAATTAAAAGATTGTTATCAATATAACTACTACCATAAAATTCATTAGAAAAAAAAAATGGAGCATCCATTTTTCATTAGCTTTATTTCATAACCTTGTTTTAATAACAAAGGTATAAAATAATATTTTAATGACCTTTGACATGTAATAACAGTCTTTTAATTCTAAATTTTATCTGAAAGTAAATCAAGCATACAGGTTCCCACAGCCTCTACGCTAATGGATTCTCCACTTGTACCATAAAGTTTGAGGTTACCTCTTTCAGATCTTTGATATTCTATAGTTGCAGTAATGAACTACAAAAGTACAATCTACTGATGGTATCCAATACCCAAATTTAGAGTCTGAATCACTCAATAGGTCTGTATTATATACACACCTTTTGGTATTACACTTGCACCCTACTTCAATCTTACAAGATTATTCTTATAATTATACTCTCAATTTTTAAATTTATCATAAATAATATCCATACGGACATCATTACCTTCTCATTATTACTGACCAAACTAGGATCAGAAATATCCAAAATATTAGAGTTCTTTTCTGATATAAACCTAATTTGTAAGTTCCTCAACCAATCCACATAGTTGTATCGGTCAACATAGTTTTATTTATTGTATCATGGGGTGAAAATAAAGAAGCCATAATGTAGACATAAATCTACATAAAATAATAGTATAAGCAAATCACTCATGTTTGACATGCATAACTAGATGAGGACTTTTAAAATTAGTTATGTCACCCACTATTTTATCAGATACCATAGCCTTCTCCTATGGTAAATGAGATATATTTTATATTTATCTTAGTGGAATTGAGATCTTAATTCTCATAACGATCTTGTGTTAACACAACAAACTCTTATGAGTTTATAGGTAGAAATTCTTTCAATTACATCTCATACAATTCTCAATATTTTATCTTGGCCTCTAAAATATTATTAGCTTTGTGTTAACACAACAAGCTATAATATTTTAGTTAAGTAAGACCCTTCATTTCAACACAGTCAAAATCGAATATAACTGCCCTTGTGTTAGCACAATAAAGCAGTATATCCAAAATTATCGTAAGTATCTTTTATGCACCAAGATTATGTTATATCAATTTATATGACAAGCCTTATGGTAATACAACAAACTAGCCATAGTTCAAGATGTAACATTAACCTAGCATGAAGGAAGGCCCTTAGTAGTGTTTAAAACACTAAGCTACCTTCATTCAAGATTTGAACTAATCCAATTAGCCAAAAAAATGTTAAGATTGGTGGGGGTCCCTCCATTACTTTTCTTAGACACCAATAAAATTGGCCAGATCAGCAACGGAATCAATTAAATAACCACCGCACTTGAAACACTCCTTAGATACTAATTAATTAATCGATTTAAGAAAATTGGTCAGCTTCTGGTTCACAACACTATGACTTAATATGATTTTTATGAGGACTTTAATGATCTCAAATACATCCTAATTCAATCTATCACAAGAATGCACTATAATAGTTGTATCTTAATAATCATAACAACTAATTATGGCATCTTATCATATCTCTAAGATATGAAAGTAGAATCATACAATATGATTATAACAAAACATCTCAAGCATATCATATATACATGAAGTTCTAATAATATGCATGAATATAAAACTCTTTTTTTGTGATTTTTCTTCTTGAAACATCACAGTGGCACCCCTACACGCCATAAGAGTACCTTATTGAATAGGAAGAGAGGATCTCTAAACCCTACTTGCTCTAATGACCGGATGGTCTGGTGATAAACTCCAATTAGAGTACTAAGCTACTAAGAAAATTCTACACATACATCAAGTATTTTATATTTAAAACATATCTTTAAGACATGATAGGGTTTGGATGTTCAATCGGGTTCAACCCTTGACCCGACTTAAACCAAACCAAAAACTCATGCTTGATCACAATCAAGATAATAATTTAGTTTTTGATTACATAAATCAAGATAGGCTCTGATACCACTGTTGGGTTCCGGTGGTTAGGTGTTTAAAATTTTCATTCAAAACATCCAATACACCGGAAGCCTTAATGCTCAGAAACTCTTGACTATAATAATCAAAGAATAATAAATATAAATTAGGATAAGAAGAATACCTGTAGTGCTAATCCTAATTTTTATAAGGCATCCAAGTGTCTGCCCTTCGATGGTGATCCACACGAAAATTGAACCAAAGACAGCGCTCCTTCTTCACCTTGCTTCAAGAGTTCTAGCCTCTAGAACTCGACTAGTCTCATTCCGATCAAGTTTTTTTAAGAACCTGACCTCACCCTCTTAGAATCTCCTCTGAACTTTTGATTCTTCTTCTTTAGAACCTTTACAACCCTTGTTAGGACCAGATAAGGCTTTGTCTTAAATCCCAAAGCCTTGTCCTAAAACTAAGATAGGTTGTTAGAAAGAAAGGAGAGCAACAGGAGAGAAATTGGAAATCCCTCTTTGATTCATCGGATACCCAGTGCCCCAGCCTATTTATAGCCACTAGAGAGATGCCAAAAGAGATGAACATGCCTTATCCCAAAAGGCTTATCTGATCTGATTATCAGAGATAAGTGTTCCTTCAAGTAGAAAGACTCTTATCCATGATACGTCGATCAGCATCCTGGTCTGCGTGCGTGCAACAAAAGAAGGGATATTTTCACATCCCTTCTTAAATCAAAAAAATTATCAAAAAATTATGTGGATTGATAATTCAATATAAATTCTATAAAATGAAAAATAGTGATAAAATTCTCACAAAAGGATGCTATGCTTGCACCTCTTCACGCGAGTGCTGATCACCATGCATGCCTGCATCATGACCAACTTATGGCATCCGTGTGGCATCCAGATAAGTCTGAAAAAATTCTAAAAAAATTATCAAAAATATCTTATCAAATTTAGAATGTTTCTACTAAAAATTTTTCTAATATTAAAGCATTTGATAGGGAGAAGGACTCTCCAAATCATGAAGAGATGCAACGCTTCTGCACGCATACGCGAGACATCCTTCTTTTTCCAATTTTTTCTCTTCCTCAAAAATTCTAGAAAAAATATATCTCATACTTTGAGATATGTTCCAGAGGATGGAGGGTGATGTGAGCTACCACATATAATTTTAGTCTCACAAAAAATAATATTTTTTCTTTTGCCCACGCCAACACTTGTACGCAAAACCTGTTTTGCACCAAGAGTCCACCACAACTTGGACTCTTCATAATTGGTGTTAACATGGGATGTGGCACCCTAAGTTGAATTGCTTCTAGGTGATATGACCTGATCCAAATGTCTACCAAATTGGGCTGGCTAATTAGCAAGGGATGGGACCAAATTGATCTCCAAAAGAGCAAGGGTTTCCACATGTGCAAGCATGCTTACCGGAACCCTGATTGAATCCAAAATTCCAATCAACTTTTTTCAAAAGGGTCCTTGGCCAATTTTTATATGTGTGTGACCCATTGGATTCCACATCTAGTCAGTAGTAGGTTCGGATATAAGTTGACCAAATTTGATTAGATTTCAATCTAATCAATTTTGGTCCAATCGAGCTAACCCGAGTTCAATAATTAGAATCATTTCTAATTGGCAATCGAATTAAACTCTTTAATTCGGTCAAAAACCTACAAGTCAAGATTGAAGTCTAGCAACATATCATGACTATCCAGAAGATATAAAATTTGATGAAATTTATCCTTCAGTGGTAAATTACTATGCAATTCAATCCTTCGATTATCTTTGCACCCTGAATATGTTCATGAGTATGGAATCATGTCAAACTTAAACACATATTCATATCGATTCTCAATTAACCAATAATGACTCCAATAAAAAAGTATTAGAAACTCTTTCTAATCTTCTTTCTGCTTTTGGCTAAAAGACTTTTCTGAGTCATCTAGGATTGAGAATACATAAGATGCGATCTCCTCTTACTAGAAATGATTGATTCCATATTGACCTACTCACAACTTTCATACACACTCCACCATATCCAGAATACCCTGTACATGTCTTAATGTCATGCCTAGGTATGAACCAAAATATGAATTCATGTGCACAAGATTCCATGATGGTCTCAAGTCTAAGGATCACTTGCACAACTCCCACTTAGAGAACCATCTTTGACATACAAATAAGGCTTTCATAAGATGTTCTCTTTCATCGAGTCAATTCAGTAGACTCATTTCTCAAATGAGCACCCACATCTTTGTATTAGTGTCTCACACAAGTGGCTAGTGAGATCTGCCACCCCCTCCATTTAGCATACATAGGATGTACCAGTCTATTTGGAACATTGATCCCCGACTCAATGCTCCTACGATCAGAAATATTTAATATTAGGACTTTAGGATTTTAGGTCTCACTAGTATGATCAATTCATGTCTCCTAAAATCATTATCCTAATCTTTGGGGTTCATCATAATCTTAAACATAATAAGATGCAGCTAATATGATGAATCAATGCTTCAAATAATAATAAATATCATTTCATGAGTTGAAAAATTGTAAAGAATGTCCCATCGCAACACACTTGCGATTGGCTTATAGGGTACTTTTCTTTCAGAATGAACTTTCTATATCAATCAAAGTGACTATCTAGTAATGGTATCCGATGTTTGGATAGGTCGAAAGATTGCAAAGCATCATCCATAAACCTATTGGCATATGGTTACCATATAATTCATCTCTTTGACCCTAATACTCAAGGTGACCTAAGATTTAACTGTCAATCCTAGAATAGTCAGCCAATTGAGAAGTTGCAAGGAGTTATCATATAATTATCTTGCTTAGCAACCGATTGCTTCTTCTTCTTCGGTCTATTCAGATCAAAGGAAGCAATATATTGAGGACAGTTCCTCTTCTAATGACTTTGCTTCTTATAGGAGAAGCACTCTACCTGACTCTGATCAGACTTGGACTTGGACTTCACAGTCTGACCCCCAACACTTGGCATCTTATTTTTCTTCTTCTTTTTCTCTTTCTTAAAGTGACGTTGCCCGCTTGAAGAAGATGCTTCCACTACATTTATCATCTCTTTATGGAGCTGGTGATCTTTTTTAAAAGTCTGTAGCAACCTCAATAGACTGTGGTAGTTTACTATCGATTTCGTCATTCAATAATGATCGAGAAATAGTAAGTAGGACTTTGACAGAGATTTAGAATCGCATCTTTCCCAAGCTACTCATGCAAGAGAAAGTCAAGCTTGCTGAGGCACTCGATCTGTTCGATCATGTATAATACATATTAGTTACTGACGCCCCTCCCTCATCCAGGCATTGAAAATGGTATAACTGATCTTGTGTCGCTCAATGTCATCGAGAGTGCCAAAAGAATTGTTCAACACTTTGAGCATTTCTTTTGGCTGAGCTTCCTCAAATTTGCGACTAAACTTATCGTTCATAGCCACTCTCATGATACAACATACCATAGTATGGTCGTTGAGCCACTTTAAGTAAGTGTCTCAAACCGCATCGCAAGCATTGAGAGCGGGCTCCTCAGGTGTCGGATATGTCAGTACATACAAGATCCACTCATGCTCTAGGATTATCATCAATTTTTGATATACAGTTATCAAAATTGGGTCCCCTCAATTTATCATTGTCTACCAACGATCGGAGCGATAAATGGTGGCCATAATTACAAAAAAAAAATTAAAATCTAATTAGTATATGAATCGATTAAGCCTAAAAATATGAACTTCAGACTAAAAGTTCTCCCACTATTTTAAATAAATTGATAGTCTTTATCTCTACTTCAAAGAATTATCCTAATTTCTTAGCAAATACTAGAATCCACATAGTTGCACATGAGCCCAACTTTAGCCAGCTAATCCATGTGCATCTTATGGATAAGTTCTTAATCAATTATTTCATCAAATAATTTTTAGTAATTAATTTTATCCTAGGATCCTAACAGTAGGCTTTGGCCTCCACTGAAAGGTCTGGTTAGGTCCAATCATTAATATGATCATACTCAGAAATCTAACCACAAATGATCAGGCCCGACTTTGGTCGGTCATCATGATCACTCATAAGAGAGACTCGACTAAGCCGTCATATTATGAATGATAATTTTAATAACAGATGAGCACCAAACCTTTGAACCATCCAATGATCATCCAACTATTGGACCCATTATCATCCAACTTAATGGGAGGCTATGATCTAGCTATTTTCATAACTATTTCATTTTTAAGGACCTAATAATTTTAGAAGATTTAATTAATTGAATCGATAGATGAGAAAAGATTTGATCAGTTATTCTTAATCCTTCCACTGACTTCACCAAGGTCCACCCAACCAATCATAAATCCTCCCACTGACTTCATCAAATCACGATGAGGACTCAAGACAAGTTGAACTAGGAGCATCTAAATCAGTCATACTGATTTTTTTTTTAGCATGGGTCAAGCCCAATCATTAAGTGATCTATTCAAAATATGATTAACCATGTTAGTCAAGTAAGTGAGATCGGTGGGAGGGATATTCTATTAACTTATCATAGACCCAATTTATGCGAGTAGCTCCCAATTAGTGACCACCGATCAAGACTGCTAAACTTATCTTAGACACCAACTGATTAAACAATTTCAATTTGATCAACTTATAAACTTGGGTTTGATCATGGAGCTACAATCAAAGTCTATCTTGGTCTAATCAAAGATATAGACTTGACCAACTACAACTATTGAAAATTGATCAAGATAAAAAATTGATCCAATCAAAATTAACTATTAATTATATTTGATCAATTACTAACATGGTCCATTATCAATGATTTCTAACCCTAGGTCTAACCCAATTAAATGGACTTGACTCAAGCTAACCCATTAACCCATTGGATCTTTGATTCTCAAATTTAGATCACTTAATTCTTAATTAAATTTTAGGTTGACATGGGTTGGGGTTCAGTATTTGAAAATAGTTTTCAATTTTGTAAAATATTTTTACAAACAATCATCCAATGATCAAAATCCTAATTTCAGATCTAAGATACATTATTTTAGATCTAAAATAAAGTTTTAAATTTTTTTTATTGTTCATCTTTATGAAAAATAATCATGTAGCACCCCTACATGCTATAAGAGATCCCCATCAAATGGATAAAGAGGATCGTGAAACCTTGATTTCTCTTATGATCGGACAACAATGGCGATCTACCCAATCCAATTACTATACTACTTGGATATTAATTTAATTATTTAGATCTAATCTAAATAATTAAAATTAGATTAATATCAAATTTAGGCAGAAAGTTCATGTCATAAGAAATCTGGCTCTGATACCATTGTTGGGAAACAAGCAGTTCAAAGTATGTAATTTTTAAAATTATAGTGAAAGCAATAGGTTAAACTATTTAATCTCCTATACATACTTTAGATCAGATTTAAACTATTTTTCTAAGGATCTATTACATGAAAATAGTACACAAAAAGTCTAATTTAATATAAAAGACTGCATCGATCATATCGATACCCTGAATCAGATCTAACCGTTAGATCTGATCCGATGAGTTTAAAACTCATTACCTGATCATGGGTTGATGATCACCGCTACTGACGAATATGGTAGGAGATCCTTCCTGATGCTGAGCAGCTGCACAGTGTGTCCGGCCTCCACAGATAATCCACTTGAAGCCCCGAATAGATTGTCCTTCTTGGGAGTACTAGCTCACAACAAAGGCTCTGAATGGCTGATGGAGACTCCTTTCTTTAGATCGAATGGATACCTCTAGATTAGAAGATGGAGCTTTTTAAGTAGGAGATGGTGTGGAGGAAGAAGAACAAAACTTCTTTTTTGTTTTTCTCTCACAAAGTTGGAACTAGGAAACCCTAAAATCCCTCCCTAGATCTCATGCCCAAAGAGGAACCTTCTTCCTCTTTTTCTCACACACGGATGCCCACCCCTCTCTCAGATTTTTTCATGCCTAAACCCTGAGGTTTTCTCATGCCAAAAGTAATCTGATAGGGTGCACAAAAAATACCCCTTTTTAAGGTGCCATCCCATCAAGATAAGGATAGAATTTGAACATTTTGGTTTCGATTCAAATAGGGTTTGATCTTATCATGAATTCAAATCAGATTTGAACTCTATTTTGAACCAAACTCAATCCACATCTAAGGAACTTAGAAAGGTGGGTGACAAATCTTAGATTGGTATAAAAACATTCACACAAAAACTATTTTGGCATGATGAGAAAAAGTGGTCGGCAACAAGAAAGAGTCCCTCCAATCATGGACTCTAGGTTTAAGTTTGATTTCAAACCAATTTGAACTCAAACTTGAAACAACCAAATTCTAATCCAAAGAGGATTAGAAGAAGGCATCACACACCTTTTGGGTGCAAAAAGTTCCATGCAATAACTCTTTTAACATGTGAAGAAAAGATGGGCGCAAGTAGGGTGGTGCAAGGAGTTGTTCAACTCAAATTTGAATTTATATTCTTATCTAATTAGATTCTTAATCCAACCAAATTAGATTAGACCCAACTAGATCACTAATCTAATTAGATAATAAATAATCTCAATTAAATCTCAATCAAATTAGAAATCAATCGAGCTTGAATCAGGAATCGAACATCCTTAGCGATTAGGTTATCTCATAACCTAATCGGATTAAACCAAATTGAATCTAATTTAATTAGATTTAATCCAAACTTTAATACTCAATCAAATTGAGTTAATTAGTAATCTAATTACTAATCAATTATTTTATAATTTATTAATAATTAGTAAATTAATTTATTATAACTTTTGTATAAGGTTAATCATCAATCGAATTGACGATTAAGCTCTAGAACTATTCTCAATCATTGATCAGCCATATGATCAGTCAAAATTTTTTTTTGAGTGTGACCCTATAGATTCGACCCTAAGCCAGTAGTATAGAAATAAACTTTCTAAACCAATCAAAGTGACTATCTAGCAATGGTACTTGATGTCCGGATAGATCGAAAGATTGCAAAGCATCATTCATAAATCTATTGGCATATGATTATCGTATAATTCATCCTTTTGACCCTCATGCTCAAGGTGATCTGAGATTTAACTATCAACCCTAAAATAGATTGTGTCTCAATCTCTTAAATCTATCACATGGATTACCCTAGCTAAGGTTTTACTAAATTGAAACGCACTGATGCATTAGCTCCTGCTATTTGGATGGGTCAATTCCATCTTGACTCACGCACTGACTTCGCAAGTACTTGATCGTATCCAAAAAATTTTTGTCACTAAATTAAAAATTCAGATAGTCCAGTATTAAAGCAGAGTGAGTTGCTCATAAGTCACCGTGGTGATCTCAGGTCGGAGGAACACTTATATCCATATCCTTTACGAGCTTCTCTTGACAGCAGAGTGCTCAGTAGTTGGTCACATTCAATAAGATGTACCCTTACATCTCACTTATATACCATATCAGTATCTCCATACCATTTGATTATGAGGACAACCAATGTATAAGATACACAACGACCTATACTCGGCAAACACTTTCGTCCTAGTAATAGTGTATCATTTGATCATGAACTTATTTTAAAGACTAAACCATATATCCTCCTATATCGATTAGGATGGTCCTAAGGACTTCATCACAATATTAGAGTCTATTAAGAAGATGTACACTACTTTGTGATGAAAAAATTAAAATAATAATTTTATTAATTTATCAATTTATATACATTTACATTGTTTAGTACAACCATTAATAGACTGACGATTGACTTTGGAACATAATTTTCAACAATATATATACATGTATATATATCAAAATATTTTGTTCATTTTTATAACTACACATATAGCAAAATAAGTATATATACAATCGTATAGAATGTCATATAAAAATATATACATCCATATAAAATAAAACTTCATATGCCAAGCTATATCATAGATCTACAATAGATTAAACAATTAAGTTAGCAAACTAATTATTTACTAAATAATAAAAATATATAGATTAAAAATAATATAAAATAATACCAATCATAGGAGGACACGCACCATTATCATCGGTGGAGGCATCATCATAGGTATCAGTGGGGACGTCAGGAGTTAGTGGGGGAGGTATACGGTGATGTAACTCATCGAGCTTCGCCCCAAATACTGCAATCTAGGATGTAAGCTCAACATTAGCTTGCTGTAGGGTCGCTATGTCCTCTTGGGATCTATGGTGCTCCTCCTCAGTTGGATGCATCTCCTCCTCATGTCTCCTCTCTGTCTCACACAACCGAGCATCCGCCTCACGCAGACGAGCATCACAAGAAACATGTGGTGCTCTAGAAGAACTGGTGCAACTACATATCCCAACCCTATAATATAACTGAATCTCTTACCAAGCATCTTATCACAGATATCGTCATCTATGGGTGGGGTGAAGCCCTCAGCGGTAAGCTGGGATCGTATATCCATTAGCCACTCCTAATTAAAATAAAGTAAAAGTAATCAAAAGTCTAAACTTTATAATGAAATTGAAACATAGAACTTAATCAATTAATACTTATATACCTCTCCCTAGTCCCAGAAAGTCACTTCCCCATCGTCTGACGATGGGTCTTCTGGTAGACGTCAATTTGCTCAGACAGCTATCCTGTCTCGATGTCTCTTTAAAATTTATGAATATAAGTATACAGACACACATATATTCTAAAAAATTATTAGAGATGTATATATGTATACTTACTAACTCATACTGATGCTGCACAAATAACTTCGATCCACCACAATACATCATCGTGAGCCTTGATCGGTTCTATGTATTCTTGTCGCAAAAGACCTAATGAACAAATACATTTAAGATATTAGTGAATATATTATACCACATCAATTCGATAATTTATATTTTTATTTTCTATAATAGTTATATTCGATATGCAGGGTCCTCGTACTTGTTACAGAGAAGATCCCAGTCGGGATGTGAAATATTCTTGTGGGATGTCTCACATGCCGCTGCCACCCCATGTGCATGAAGAACTCCTTCTAATGGCTATGGAGGTCATATCTAAATCCTTTAAGCAATCTCTCCATATGCCTAAGAATAGCTTCCCGTACGCATGGGATATCAATCTCCTCGATATCAAAGTCGTGCTGCACAAATAATATACAATATATAAGATTTAAAAAAAATAAAATTTAAGTACTTATCAAATTAAATATAAAATAAATAGAAAGATCTATATTTAAAAAATATAATGTAATTTATATTTAGTTATCAATAAATGATCAAGGAGGATCCACTTTTGCGGCTTCGAAATTCTCTGCCAATCGAACATCGTCAGAAAAATATATGCTCGGACAATGATGCCAATCTCGCATACATACGGATCCTTGACGTAGCACTGAAGTGATATAACACATCCCGATGGGATGACAACCCTCATCTTCTCCTCAGGATGTATCCTCCTCCACTCCTCCAGTTTCTCATTTCTGATGGCTCCATGAGTCTACCTAATGACAGTATCAGTTGTAGCAAAATAAAAGCTTAAAATTAATTATTTTTACATGATAAAAATTTAAAATAAATTAAATATAAAAATTATAATATGTAAAATCAACTTGTCATGGTAGGAGATGATATGCCTACCTCGGTAGCTAGCTGCTGAGATGAGGAGGTATCGATATCTCTATATGGGTCCCTCCTATCAGATGGTCCTCTTGGTTGTATAGCTTAAAATTAGTTATTTATACATGATAAAAATTAAAGTAAATTAAATATAAAAAATTATAATATGTAAAATTAATCTATCATGGTAGGAGATGATGTGCCTACCTCTGGATGATGTGACTGCTGCTAAGATGGAGATGTACCAGCATCTTCATGTGGCCCTCTCCTGTCAAATGGTCTTCCTGGTGACATAGCTTAAAATCAGTTATTTATACATGATAAAAAATTAAAATAAATTAAATATAAAAAATTATAATATATAAAATCAACCTGTCATGGCAGGAGATGATGTGCCTGCCTCATCTCCACATGGGCCCCTCCTGCGCGATCGGCCTGCTAGTGCCATGCCTATATCAAACAATATATTAGAGATAATATAATATAGATAAAAATTACATCAATACTAAATGTTGTATGAAATATAAGATATATCAATCTTTTTTGAAAAATTACATATTATTATTCAATATCTATATCTTCATCAGGAGGATTATCAACATCTTCATTATCATAATCCAACATTGTATAATCTTCCTCATCATCATTTATGAAATTATCATCATTATCATCATCATCCTCTGACATGTTTAGATTTAATTCACTGATATCAACATTATCAGATTGCATGTCATCTCTAATCAGAGGAGATGTGCTTCCAATGTCGGCACTATACTGTCCCAAGTCATCTGTATTTTGTTCCTCCTGAAAGAAATCCTCATCTATTTCTATCTCAGAACGAACAAGTATGTCATAAGCACCCTTTAGTGCAATCCTTTGTACAACATGCCATTCACCTTTATATCTCGTATTCTTTAGTTATATTACCTACTTTGCCTGACTAGCGAGTATGAAAGGATCAGATTGGTACCATATTCTCGTAAAGTTGACGCTTGTGAAGTTTGCATCTTTATGAATACCAGTCCTATTATTACTAATATCCCACCATTGACATTTAAATAGATAAATAAATCATTTTGACCTATATCTTAACTGTATAATATCCATTAAGATACCATAATATTCAATGTCATGATCTCCGTCAGTTCCCAACATCAAAATTTCACTATTTTGAGTCCACCTCTGCATATTAATATCCCTTGTATAAAATTTCATGCCACCAACAATACATGAGCTATAATATGAAACCCTAGGATCGAGGTGGCATGCCAAATCATATAGTTCCTTGGTTGCACCATCTTCTTAATTATGATACATTAATATCATCTACAACAACATACGTATAAGTTACAATAAATCATCTATATACATTGCATGTAATAAAAAATTAAATAAAACTGCTATAGTTCTTACACATTGTCTAAACCAAATTGCGAACTTCTTTCGATGTCGTCTCTCGATATCTCTATTATTTTATCACAATAATATGTCTTTATGCTCTCTATAATAAATACAAGCTTATTATTTATTTTACCTCATGAAAAATATATAATATTTATTATGTAAACATTCTTACTCTATAAAATGATTGATTTCTTCGTAATTATTTAGTATATAGAAATGTGCCAGGTCATGCTCTTTTATGTCCATATGTTTGTACTTTCTTCCACTAATAGGATGAATATTAATCTTAAAAATAGATAATGTAGATTCAATGTTGGCCCACTCCCTATCTGTATTATGCTCTTCACGATTGAATCATATTTTTACATCATTGAGGTACATCGAATAGAATGTAAGATACTCTATGGAAATATATCCTTCTGCAATTGATCCTTCTGGACGTGCTTTATTTCACACATATTGTTTCAACTTATACAAAAATCTGCACATACATAATGATAAAAGTAAATATAAAATATATGTAATTAAAATTATAATGGTTGTAAATTAAGTAAAAAAATTAACTTTTTTTGTAATATTATTACCGCTCAATAGGATACATCTATCGATATTGAATTGACCTGACAAGCAAAGTCTCTCTTAGAAGGTGAATCGTCAAGTGTACCATAATATCAAAAAATGATGGTAGAAAATTTTTTTTAAGCTTACACAGAATTAGGGAAATGTTTGATTGAAGCTTTTCAAGTATATCAACTTAGAGTTTCCTACAACATAATTCTCGAAAGAAAATATCCAATTCAATAAGTGCATTCTGTACCTCTAAGGTGGAGAAGCCATGTATCACAATGGGTATAAGATGCTGCATCATAATATGAGAGTCATGACTCTTCATACCCAAGATACTGCCGTCTTTCAAGTTCACATGGCTTGAAATATTGGAGGCAAAATTATTAGAAAATTTTATGATTTTTAACCACTCACAAAAACTTCTTTTCTCATCTCTGTGCAATGTATAACTTGCAATTGATATTAAGAATTTTCCACCATCACGGGGCACCAAGTGCAAGTTATGTCGTAATCCCATTCTTTCTAGATCTAGCTGAGAATTTAGATTATCCTTTATTTTCTCCTTGATGTTAATAAGTGTCTCAATAACATTATCACAAATATTCTTCTCAATATGCATGACATCTAAGTTATGATGATGTAGGAGATGTTGCCAATAAGATAATTCAAAAAATATGCTCCACTTTGTCCAGTTTAACTCTGATTCATTACGCTTTTGCTTGCGACTTTCAGAAATTTTGCCAAATTTGACACTAGCAATGGCCTCTAGTTGTGCCAATATGTCATCTATGCTTATCACACAAGGTGGCCCATGCATCTCTGACTTTCTATTAAAGAATCGATTCTGATGGGTTCTCCAAGAATGATTAGATTGTAAAAATCGACAATGACACATATAGATAATTTTTCTTCTATACTTTAGTCTAATGGAGTAGCTATCACCGTTGTAAATTAGACATGTTAAATATCCTTTTGTGCTCCATCCAGATAGGTTGCCATATGTCAAAAAATCATTAATTGTCCACATTATCATCGCATGCAATCGAAAATTTTTTTTACTGACTGAATCATATATTATAACACCAATCTTCCAAAGTTTTCTCAATTCATCGATTAAGGGTCATAGATAAATATCCATCTCATTACCAAGAGTTGTAGGTCCAGGAATAAGAAATGATAAAAATATAAATAGATCTTTCATGTATTTCCATGGTGCAATATTGTATGGCCTTAGTATAGTCGGCCACATACTGTAAGCGTTGCTCATGATTTCGAATGGATTGAAACCATCAGATGCTAGGCCAAAATGAATATTACGTGGGTCACTAGCAAAATGAAGATATTGTTTGTCAAATTCCCTCCAAACTATAGAGTCGGCTGGATGACTAATAATGTTATCCTCAGGAATTCTCATCTTATGATGCCATCTCATCACCTCGACGGTCCACGATGATTGATAAAATCTTTGAAGTCTTGGTGTTAATGAAAAATATCTCAAAATTTTGTGAGACTGCTTCTTACTTTTTCGAAATCTTCAGCATACCTTAACTCACCACATTCTGGGCAACAATCCAAGTATTGATGCTCTTTATAGAACAATGCGTAATTATTCTTGCATGCATATTAGTAGGTCTACATTCCTCATACAAATTCTAAATAGTATACTTTGGATCCATACCCTAATTCAACAAGTGCTCCAATGTTGTATCTATAGGTTGGAAATAGTTGTTGTGACATCTCTGATAAGGACATTTGATTCTTTGGGATCATCAACTCTTTCTCATACAAATTTTATAAAATTTTTAACACCTTATTGATATTCAGGTAAGATGATAGAGTGAGCATTCATCCAACTCTTGTCGATATTTTCTATCTATCCATGAGAAATATTCATTATTAAGTATGTGTTATAAAAAAGATTTTAAAAATGCATGATCCTATCCATTTTAACTCATTACTAACAGACATGGCCCTATCTCTTTCAAAAAAGTAATAATCTTATTATTATTATTAGTCGATATTTTGTTCTATTATTATAAAAATTTTGACAGTATCTCCTCATGGTTCTCCAAGTATACGATGTGAATGCGATGCCTATGCACCCTATCCAATATATACCTAGAGAATAGAGGAGAGATAACTACTGAATATCATATAACAAAATAAAATATCGACTAATAACAATAATAAGATCAAAGCTTTTTCAAAATGCCTGAAAATGAGGCATCCAAGAGTCGGTCTTGATCGAGATCAACTCTTAAATAAAAATCTATGGCTCAATGTAATTTAACCACTATCTCTGAACATACATTCAGGGATGGATTCTTAATTTATCAAAAAAAGATAACTCTGCATTGAAATTTTTTTATAAAAATTTTGATAGAATTTTTGTAAAATATGGATATTTCTCACATTAAATTATAATAAATAAAAGTACATAAAATAGCACATAAAATATTTAAATTATATCAAGTAAAAGCAATGTGCATTATGCCAGTGGAACAATTAAATTAAATATTTTGAAGGACTATAATCAATTTATAAACTTCAACGGGGACTAAACAGTAACATAAAAAATTTTATGCAATAAATTTCACAATAAAGACTAAATTGTAAATAATTAAGGATTGAGATCAAATATTATAATCTATAGGATCTAAAATGCAAAAATGCCACATAACCTAATGAAGCAAATCGGATTTAGATTTTGGGTTGAAATCCAAAAATTGAAACCCATTTGGCCCATAGGCCAAGCCAGTCTAACCCATTCAGCCCGTGGGTCGGCTCCTTCTGTTAGTGCCCCCCTCATATTTTTTAAAATTATTATTTAAAAAAATTTTATCATTATTTTAAATATCTAATTTTTTTATTATAAAAATAATTTATTTTTAAATATTTTTAAATATTTTATTTTATTTTATTTATCATTATTTTTTTAATACTTCTTATTATTTTTGTTATTTTTATTAATAAATTATTAATTTTTAAAATATAATTTTTAAAAAATATTTTTTTTATTTTTTTTTCTTCTTTCTCCTTCCCCTGCATGCCACAACCCCCCCAACCCCCAGCCGCTCTGCCCTCGACCGTCCACCCCCAGCTTGCCGACCGTCACGTCTCCGACACCGCCCCCGGCCCCCCGGCCATCCACACCACCCCTTGCACCAAGCTCTGGTCCCTCGGCCCACCTCCGTGCGACTAGCCTCCCTCCCCTCCCCTCGGGCCCCTACGACCATTCGCAGGAACACAAAATCCCTCCCTCCTGTCCTCCACCCCTCGGCCACCCATACTGTCTTCCGACTTGTCACCACCATCCCCTACCCCCCGCGGCACCCCTCCACCCCACCCCGCTCGTGCAAGGTGTCGGGCCTGCTCTGCTCACACCCCCCACCCCCGCGGCACCGCTCCGCACCACCCTATGGGCCTACACCCATCACCACCACCCCCTACCCCCACCCCACCCTCACCAAACACCCCCCTCTCTCTCCTTCCTCCCTGCTCGAGCACCCCCTCACCCACCCCCCCCCCGCTCCTCTCTTCCCCACAGAGCCAAAGAAAAAAGTTTACCTTCGAAAGTCAGTGACGGCGGCGACAGTGATGATGGCAACGGTAGCAGTAGTGATGACCAATGACGAGAGAGGGAGTGAGAGAGCCGAGAAAGAGGGAGGGAGAGAGAGAAGTGGGGAGAAGGGCAGGAGTGGGTTTCGCGGGGAGATAGGTTCGGTGGGAAAATAAGAGGGTGGGGGCGGGAGACAAAAATGCACCAAGGAGGGCAGCGGGGTGAAGGGTTTTGGTTTTTGTTTATTTGCAAATATTTACCGACTCAAATTTTGCATCAACAATAAGACTAATTACCTACACAAAATTTAACATTGAAAAATAATATATTTACATATGCTAAATTAGCATCAAAAAATATTTTATGAAAATTTAAAAATTAATAAAAAATAAAACCTTTTGTCGATGCTAATTTAGCATAGGAAATTATCCTAATTACCTATGTAACTCATAAGCGTAGGCAATTAACATTATTGCCTATGTAAATTTTATATCGATAAATATTTTTTTATTTAATTTTTTAATTTTTTATAAATAATTCATCATTATCTAAATAGTTGGTATAATTTTAAAATTTAAAGTCTATCTTCATTGTTCATTATCTAAATAATTATCATTAGAGTATCGTCACAAAAGACTGCCTCAATTTGATAGCCTTAGCTATGTCGATCAATAAAATTTAATTTCAATAGCTACGAACGATCACATAATGATATAATAGATAGAGACCATTGGAACCAAAAATTTATAATGATGATCTAGTGATATTTATAGTACACTATCAAAATTTTACATCAACTAGACATCATTATCATGGTCAATTATTCACGGGATCATTTCAGTCGTTAAATAAAAAATGAGTGATCAAAAAGCCAAACAGCATCCGATTAAGATGATTTTTTAGATAAATAATATTTATTACTACTTTCATTCTTTGTATGATGGTCATTGTAAAATTCAAACCATACATGTATAAACTATCCACGTTAAGCAGATCTTACAAAAGCATAAGTATAATTACTGAAAGACTTTAAGAATAAGTATCAAGAGATATATAGTTTTAGATTATTCATACATATGTAGTTTGAATTTTATGATCACTATCATACAAATAATGAAAGTAGTAGCAATGATCATTTATCTAAAATATTGCCTTAATCAGACATCGTTTGGCCTTTTGATCATTCATTTTTTATTTAACAATCGAAAACATCTCATGCTAAATTGATCATGATAATGATGTCCAGTTGAAGTCAAATTTTGATAGTATACTATAAATATTATTGAGATCATCATTATAAATTTTTGAATCCATCGATGATCTCTATCTATCAGATCATCATATGGTTGTTCGTGATCGTTGAAATCAAATTTTATTAATCGACATAACTAGGGCTACTGGATCGAGACAAATTTTTGTGATGATATTCTAATGATAATTATTTAGATAATGAATGATGAAGATGAACTTTAAAGTTTAAAATTATATCAATAAATTATTTATAAAAAAAATTAATGAAAAAAAATATATTTATCGACATAAAGTTTACGTAGGTAATAATCCTAATCACCTATATTTTTATCTTTTGTAGATAATAATACTAATTGCCTACGCTAATTTAGCATTGATAAATAATTTTACCTTTTATTATTTTTTTATTTTTATAAAATATTTATCGATGCTAAATTAGCATCGATAATTAGTATAATTACCTATGCAAGATAAAAATGTAGGCGATTAGGATTATTACCTGCATAAACTTTACATCGATAAATATTTTTTTAATTAATTTTTTTTAAATAATCTATTAATATAATTTTAAAATTTAAAATTTATCTTCATCATTCATTATCTAAATAATTATGATTACAGTATCATCATAAAAGTCTGTCTCGATTCGATAGTCTTAGCTATATCGATTAAAAAAATTTGATTTCGATGATCATAAATGACCGTGTGATGATCTGATAGATAGAGACCACCGATGGATCTAAAAACTTATATCGATGATCTCAGTTATATTTATAGCATATTATCAAAATTTTATTTCAATCAAACATCAGTATCATGATCAATTTAGCACGGGATGATTATATTTATCAAAATAAAAAAAATTAATAAAAAATAAAAATATTTGTTGATGCTATAAAAATATAGAAAATTTCATTAATTTCCTATGCTTATATTTTGCATAGGCAATTATCTTATTGCCTACGTAAATTTAATATTGGCAAATAGTTTACTAAAATTAAATAATTAATAAAAAAATATTTATCGATGTTAAAAAAGTGTAGATAATTATTTAATTGCCTATGCTTTCATTTTGCAGGCAATTATCCTTATTGCCTACACTTACTTAGCATCAGCAAATGATCTACCAAAATAAAAAAAGAAATAAAAAAGAAAATTGCCTATGCTAAAAAACTATCGGTAATTATGTTAATTGCCTATGCTTATAATTTGCATAGGCGATTACCATTATTGCCTATGCTTACTTAGCATCGGCAAATAGTTTGCCAAAATGAAAAAATAAAAAAAATATGTCGATGCTAAAAAAGTTAGAAAATTACTTTAATTGCCTATACTTTCATTTTGCATAGGCAATTATCCTTATTACCTACACTTTCTTAGCATCGGCAAATGGTTTGCTAAAATAAAAAAAATTAATAAAAAAATATTTATCGATGCTAAAAAAAGTAGACAATTACGTTAATTGCCTATGCTTCGAGTTTTCATAAGCAATAAGGATAATTACCTATGTAAATTTAGTTTGCTAAAATTAAAAAATTAATAAAAAAAAATTTTGTTGATGCTAAATAAGCGTAGGTAATTAGTTTAATTCCCTACGCTTTATTTTAGTGTAGGCAATAAGCGTAATTACCTATGCTTATTTAGCATCGGCAAAGGGTTTGCCAAAATAAAAAATTGAGACCACCAATTGTCAACACTTTTGTTTAAACACCAACACTATGTTTATGTCGATAATTATTTTTTGTGATGTTTATCTGAAGTGTAGCTAATTATGCCTCTTTTATCGATATTTAAGATATTACATAGTTAATTGTGCTCTTTACCTATGTAAAATTTTGAGTAGGTAAATGTTGCATCGATGAAAGTCCTATTTCTTATAGTGTACTCCACCTCGCATACTAAATTGGCTATAGTTTGTTATTTGAAACTTTTTCAGTAGATCATTTTTTCATTCAGGATAAAGATGTAACCCAACACACTCTTACTATCATTATGATCTGACTAAAAGCTGGAATCAGTGTATCCCACAAGTTTTAAGTCATATTCTCTATAAATAAGCCATTAGTCCTTAGTATTTCTTAAATACTTGAGGATGGTTTTTACAACCTTTCAATGGTTCTCATCCAGATTAGACTGATACCTGCTTACTACCCCTAGTAAACAGGTAATATTCAGTTTTATATATGTTATGGCGTATATTATAAATCTCACTACCGAAGCATAAGGAACTCTACTTAATGCTCTCTCTCTTCAAAAGTTATCGGATAATCCTTCTTAAAGAAAGAAACTTCATAGCCTATCGGAAGATAGCTCTTCTTAAAATTTTTCATATTGAACTATTTTAGTACAGTATCTATGAACATAAATTGGGATAATCCAAGCAATCTCTTAGATCTATCTCTATAAATATTTATTCCTAGGATGTAGGATGCTTCTCCCAAATCTTTCATAGAGAACTGTGACAATAGCCAAATCTTTATTCCTTATAATGTAGGGATGTCATTCTCAATTAAGAGAATATCATCTACATATAACATAAAAAATATGATTAACAAATCATTAGCCCATTTATAGATGCATGGTTCTTCTCCGTTCTTAATGAAGGCATACGTTCTGATCATCTTATCAAAATACATGTTCCAACTCCGAGATACCTGCTTCAATCCATAAATGGATCTTTGAAGCTTGCACACTTTTGATTCATTTGTTGATGTGAACTCTTTAGGTTGTATCATATACACCTCTTCTTCTAGATCTCTATTTAGAAAAGTGATTTTGACATCCATTTGCTAGATTTCAAGATTCAGGTATGCTGCTATTGCAAGTATAATCCGAATGGATTTGAGTATTGCCACAGAAGAGAATGTCTCATCATAGTCAATATCATAATGTTGATGATATTCCTTGGCAACTAGACCGACTTTATAGGTCTTTACTTTTTCATATGCTCCTCTTTTCTTTTTGAAGACCCATTTGCATCCTATGGGTTTAATTCCTTCGAGTAGATCAATGAGTGTCCATATATCATTGATTTTCATAGATTTTATTTCGAATTTATGGCTTCAAGCCATTTATTAGAGTCAAATCTTTGCATGACATCCATATAGATGATCGGATCTTCGTTGTTCTCATCTAGTTCAATTGGATCACCATCTCAGACTAAAAAATCGCAGTATCTATCCAACTAATATGGCACTCTATCGGATCTCCTCAACGATGCCTCTAAAATGGGCTCCAGATTTGATGTAATCAAATTCAATTTTGTAGGTTTGCTTGTTTGTGTTGGTTCTTCTACCTATCGAACTTCATCAAGCTTAATCTTAGTGGCATCAGTTTTTTCTTCAAGGAACTCTTTTTTCAAAAAGAATACCTTATTACTTATGAATACCTTTCATTCGTTAGTATAGTAGAAAAAACATCTCCTAGTTTTTTTTGGGTATCCTATGACATAACACTTATCGGATTAGGGTCCAAGCTTATCAGTCTGCAAATGTTTGACATAAGCTGGACAACCTCAAATCCTAATGTTAGAGTATCGGCCTACACCCAGTCCATATCTCATATGGAGTTTTTGCGACTGATTTGCTCAAAATTCTATTTTGAACGTAACAAGCAGTCTCAAGAGCATAACCCCAAAAGAAGACTAGCAGACTTGCAAAACCCATCATGGACCGAACCATATCTAATAGTATTTGATTTCTC
Organism: Elaeis guineensis; assembly: GCF_000442705.2. Classification (NCBI taxonomy): domain Eukaryota; kingdom Viridiplantae; phylum Streptophyta; class Magnoliopsida; order Arecales; family Arecaceae; genus Elaeis; species Elaeis guineensis. The sequence continues at coordinate 40,291,814 of NC_025995.2, read as the reverse complement.
CTTTCTGACACTCCATTATATTATGGTGTCCTATGAGGGGTCCACTGTGAGAGAATCATATTTTTTTTAGATATGTCAAAAACTCATTGAAAAGGTATTCACCTCCTTGATCAGATCGAAGAGTTTTAATACTCTTCCTAGTTTATTTTTCTATTTCATTATGAAATTGTTTAAACATTTCAGATGACTCAAACTTATACTTCATAAGATAGATGTACCGATACCTAGATAGATCGTCAGTGAAAGTAAGGAAGTAGCTATACCCTCTTCTGGCATTTATGTTCATGGGTCTACATACATCAATATGTACTAGACTTAGAACATCACTGGTTCGTTCATCCTTTCCAATAAAAGATGACTTAGTCATCTTCCTAAGAAGATAGGACTCCCAGGTCGGCAATGATTCACAATCATTGACTTTGATGATCCCCTCTTTATTTAGCCTGCTCATCCTATTCTTGTTTATATGACCAAGCCTACAATGCCAAAGATAGGCATCTGTGATATTATCTACTCTAAGATATTTGTTCGATGTGACTAACAGACTATGATAAAATATAAATGCCATTTCTCAATTATCCATGCATGATTGTGACATCATTCATAATGATATCACAAAAATTATTTTTTATTAAAAAAATAAATCTATCTTTGGCCAAAAGACCTATGAAAATCATATTCATCAAAAAAGATAGACAATAATGACAATCACTTAAAATAACATTATTTGAATTGAAAATAAGCTCGACACTTCCTAAAGCTGGGACTGGAACATGACTTCCATCTCCAACGTTCAGAAATCTCTCGTAGTTTCCAAACTTTCTACTTACCTGAAGTCCTTGTAACGAATTGCAAATATGAATCAGACTTTTCATATCTAATATCTAGGTAGTAGTATCACAGAAAGAGAAATTACAAGGTGTTATCATATAAGTACCTTGTCCTGCAACCATTTGCTTATTTCTCTTTCTTGGCCTGTTTGGATCAAGAAAACCAAGATATTGAGGATAATTCCTCTTCCAATGATCTAGCTTCTTACAAAAAAAGTACTATATCTGACTCTAGTCTGCTTTGGGCTTTTTGGCTAGTTGGGGCTCAAGAACAATATTCAACTTCTGATACTAGCTATCAAAATTGGATCCCATAAGCATGTCACTGTCTAACAGTGAGTGGAGCGATAATTTACTAGCCATTCTGAAAAAAAATACAAGATGTATTAGTATATGAATTATTTAATTCTAAAGATTTGGACTTTAGTCTTAAGGTTCTCTCACTATTTTATACAAATTGATAGCCTCTACCTCTAGTTCGAAAAATTATCGTAATTTCTTAGCAAGTACTAGAATCTACATAGATTACATATGGGCCTGAGGAAAGCTTAGCTAACCCATATGTATCTATGGATAGATTCTTAACCAATTATTTTTTCAAATAATTTTTACTAATAGTTTCACCTCAGGTTTCTTTCAGTAGGCATAGGCCTCCATTGAAAGTCCTGGTTAGGTCCAACCATTAACATGAATATACTTAATAAATCTAACTAATGAATGATCAAGTCTGAGAAAAGCTCGATCAGCCCAACCATTCATCAGATAGTTCAACAGAGTCATCATATAATGAATGATAATTTCAATATCCAAATAATCACCAGGCAGAAGGCACCTCCAATGTTTATCGAGACAGTTGGACTCATTACCATCCACCTTAATAAGAGGCTATGAATTTATTATCCCCATAACTTATTCATTTTAAGGATTTAATAATTTAAAGAATTTAGTTATGTGTTTAAGAAATAAGAGAAGAGATTAACCAGTAATCAACAATTCTCCCACTGACTTCAACAAGTCTTTGAAGAGGATTAGAGATAAAGCTGGTTTAAAGGCACCTAAATCAGTCATACTGATTTATTTAAGATCCTCCCACTGACTTCATCAAGTCATGAGAGGATAAAGCAGATTTAATTAGTCAGCACAACCATATGACTGACTAACCTAGGTGGCATGGGTTAGCTCGAATCAATGAGCAATCTAATCAAAAGTTGATTGACTACATTGGCCAGTTAAGTGAGATCAGTGAGAGGGTCTACCAAAGCTTGCCTTAGACACCATCAAAATAGCCAAGTAAGCGGGCTGCCAATTAAAAATCACCAGTCGATATATCAAATTTATCTAAGACATCAATTGGTTTATCATTTTTGATTTAGTTTGTCTAAAGACTCGAGCTCGATTGCTGAGCCACGATCAGCTCTATTTGGTATAATCAAAATTATGGACTTTGATCGACTACAACTATTGAGTTTGATCTAGAGAAGACTTAACTTAATCTAATTCAACTCTTGATTAGATTTAATCAATTTCTCAATTTAGTCCATATTTGATTCTAGCCTTAGTTCTAATTAGTTAATTGACCTGATTCAAGCTAACCTATAGCCCCATATTTTATGCAATGTCTTTAGATTTTAAATTCATAATTCTAGATCTAAAGTTTCAACTCTTAATTCTCAATTAAGTATAAAAAGATGAAATAATTTTAAATGTAAACTCTTTTACATTAAAATTTTTGTAAAATAATTCTATCCAGAAATTTGAATCAACTCACACAAACTGAGTTGACTTGCAAGGGTCTCGAGTCAACTCGAATCAAAATTGAATCGACGTGGCAGGCATACCAGCAACTCATTGCATAATTTCAGTTAGGATATTTTGTACAAACAATTTTAATATTTCAGATTAGATCTTAGGGTTTTAAATCTAGGATTTTGCAGAAATTAAGTTTCAGATCTAAATTCTACAAAATATATATCACATATATAAATTCTAGATCCAAAACAAATCAAAAACACATATCTAACATATGTATCATAGGATCTAAATCTAAAACAAGAAACATATATAATTTTTGTTCGCGATTCTTCTTCATGGGATACAATTACAAGTGGTATCCCTACATGCCATAAAAGAACTCGTTGAATGGACAAGAGAGAGATCTTGATCTCTGCATCCTCTTATGACCGGACGGCCATGGTGATCAACCCAATCCGAGTACTAGGCTACTAAGAAAAGTGATTATATCATAATCATGCATCTAATCTTATGAGATCAAAACATAGCATCATCAAAAATTATGCATCTAATCCCATTAGATCATAACATAACATTAGCAAAAATTATGCATCTAATCCCATCAGATCAAAACATCGCATTATCCAAAATTATGCATCTAATCCCATTAGATCATGCATCTAATCCCATTAGATCATAACATAACATTATCAAAAATTATTCAGATCTGAACCTAAATTTCTACATCATATGAATCATTCATTTCAGATCTAAATATGTATGGAAATTTGTTCTAAAATTAGATCTAAACATGAATTAAAATCTGGTTTGATAACAGGACTAAAATACCACAAAATTCTGTTCTAAACAGAACCAGAAACCTGTTCTGAACAGGTCTGAAAATCAGTTCGAAATTAGATCCGAAAATATCCAAAAATCTGTTCATAACAGATCTAATAATCTGCTTCAAAAACAGATTCAAAATGAATAAAAAATATGTTCTAAACATATCTTAAAATCTGTTCAAAAACAGATTTACAAGTCCTTGATAAAATCTGTTCAAAACAGATTTTAAAAACCTATTCTAAACAGATCCAAAATTTTATAGAAAAATTTTAAAATCAGATCTGATTCCTATCCATTAAGATCTGATCAAAATCAGATCAAAATTTTAAGAAAATTAGATCAACATCAGATCTGATTTCATAACAGAAGTCTGGTCAAAACCAGATTTAAAAATCTGCATACATGATTACTACCAAATTTTAATTTGCATTCAGATCGGAGCCTGGCTTTGATGCCAATTGAAAGAAATACTTCTGATCTGAATCTATTTTCAAAGAAAAAAACTAGAAAAGAAGATAGATTTTAGATTTAAAAATTTTAAGGACAAGATATCGATATACCTTTCTATGCCGTGGAAGAAATCAGTTTTGAATATCCTGAGTCTGCTTCACAAGAGTCGCAGATGTCACTCCTCTACTTTGCTCACACGTCAATCTATGCAGGAAAGATGGATGAAGAAAAGGACTTCTTGAGATCCAATTTCAAACCAAGGAGCAATAGGAGAGACCCTTCACACCAGAAGAGAAGATGGTCTCCACGCCAGGAAGAGGGATCACACACCAAGACCAAGCACATGCCAAAGGGTCTCACACTTAGACTCTCTATCTCCCTCTCCAAGAACTCTCTATGCTAAGAATTATCTCCAATAATTCTTCATGCCCAAAGGTCTCTCCTTTTTATAGAGAAGAACTCCTAAACCTAATCAAATACTCCATGGAATAGGACTTTGAATCTTATTCAAAGTTTCCTAATCCATTATAATCGAAAGGAGGACAGGTGTAGCGCCACCTATCCTCTCTCCATCTATGCCGCATGCCCAAGGAAAGGGGTGTGAAATCCAACACCCCTCCTCCACCTTTGATCGGCCATAAGGAGAGAGAGTCCCAGGGAGAGTAGGCTTAGGGTTCCAAATCCTATTTGGTTCAAAATTGGATCCAATTTGAATCCAACTCGAATCTGACTCGAAACAAATTCGAATAAGCTGTCAATCTTAATCTATTTAGGATTCTGATCTAAGTCTAACTTAGTTAATCAGTCTAATTAGTCTTAAATTAAATCAAGCCCAATTAGATTAGATCCAATCTAAAGTAATTAGAACTCGATTCATTTTCTCAAAATTCCTTGGATCTTTGATTAGGTAAAATTTATCCTCAGAATTAAACATGCACCTCATGTGTAGTGTTAGCTAGATATAGTCAGTGTTTAATTTCATATGACCCATAACTTAATCCTTAATTAAATAAATCTTTATGTTCAATCAAGTCTCATACTTCCAAATTGAACATATAGATATTATGTCAATTCTTTTCTATGCAGTTTGACTTTATGCGTGACTCCATAGGTTCAAACACTAAGTCAGTAATTAGGAACTACTTTCTATACTAATCGAAGTGACCATCTAGCAATGATACTCAACGTCCAAATAGATTGAATAATTGCAAAGCAACATTCAGGAACTTAGACATATGGCTATCGTATTAGTCATCCCTTTGACCGTAATGCTTGGGATGACCTAGGATTTAACTGTCAACCTGAGATTAGTCATCCATATTATATTTCAATCTTTTTTAAATCCTGTGATAGATTACAAGAATTATCCTGGCTAAGATTTTACTGGATTGAAATACAATGATACATTAAGTCCTATAATTTGGAGGGGTCAATCCTATCTTGACTCACACACTGACTTCACAAGTACTTGACTGTATCCAGTAGTCTTTTTTTACTGTATTAGAAATACAGATAGTCGGACACCAAAGTACAGTGAGTTGCTTACAAGTCACCATGGTGATCTCAGGTTGGAGGGATACTTATGCCCATATCCTTCGTGAATTACTTTTAACAGTAGAGTACTTTATAGGTAAGTCATTATTCAGTGATGATGTACTCCTACATCTCATTTGTATGCCACACCAGTATCTCCGCACTCCTTGATTATGAGGATAACCAACCTATATTGCACATAACGACCTACACTCGACACTTGTCATTGTCCCTTTAATGAGGTATCATTTGATCATGAACATGATTTAAGAACTATTTGATAAATCCTCCTTTATCGATTATTTTATAGTTCTAAAAATTTTATTACAACATAAGAGTTTAAATAAGAAAAATACACAATTTATGATGAAAATATCAAATAATTTTTATTAATTCAAAATTCATATATAAATTATAGAGAGCACAATCATCCAAATAATTAGCTTTAGGACACATTTCCTAATAGATCAGTCTAATTTTTTTTATATAATGTTACTCCTAATCCACTTGTGTTGTTTGAAGGTGCATTATTTGAATGGTTTGCTCATGCTACTAGTAGGGTTTGGTTGAGGCAACTTTTGACACATTCCAGTCACCGATTCTATTCTAGGCATGTATCGAAGTTTTCAGGCTTATTGCTGAGATTTAACTTTTGGAATATTATGAAAGCATATGATTAGCTGTTATTTGAAGAACTAATAAAAAGAATAAAGGACCATGATGTCAAAGCTCATCAATACATGATAAAAATATCTCTATCAATATGTTTTTTTAAGCTTGGAGTAACCACATGACGAATAATATATGAGTTTTTTAATCAATGGATAGGGAAGTTTAGGAACAAGCCCATTATTGGATTTCTTGAGAATTTGAGAATGAAGTTTCTATTACCAAATTTTAATAGCCAGTTTAACATTGGTGCCTACCTTGTCAACCATTGCCCAAAAGCACATAGTACAACGGAAGGTTATTGTCCCTACCATCCTTCAAAACCAAACATTTTTGAAAAGTTGCATTTACAAAAAAGAATCAAGAGCTATTTTAGAATCTTTTTCATAAGCTAATGGAGATAAACAACACTTAGAATAAGCGAGTCTTTATGTAATAAAATTACATATATATATATATATATATATATATATATATATATAGACATTTAATGGTTAATTTTTGAGTACATGCTATCTTTCTTCATGCTTTAAACTTTTGAATGCATGAACAATTTATTTAACATATACATGATTTCTGGCCACAAAATTTTGTATCTAATTTGAAACTTTCTTATCCATTTACTAATTGGTGAATCATTTAATTTTAATGCTAATTAGTTTCTTTCCCTCATAATCCTCAGCAACTTAATTGTGTTCAGTGTCTTATCAAAAAAAATATGTTCAGTGTTTGAATTTTTAGTACCTAAATAGTCCTCGGTGAATATGAAGTTGCATATTCTGTTGAATGATTATCACGAAGAGAATCCCAACGTAGCTTCAGTGCAGTTGAGTTGGATTTGTTGTAAACTGTAAAAAGGATTCTGAACATGATTTGTTAATGCCCTTTAACATTATTCCTAATGATCATTACCCCATCAATTCAAGGATAGCTGGTTATTTTTAATAAGAAACTATACCTTATGGCATTGTCATTTTTCTAAACCATTATCGAGCTACTTTTTCCTCTTGTTTTGTTCATAAGACATCTATTTTCTACATCAGGTTGCCTAGAGGAAATTATAGAGATAGCCCTAAATAGGAATACTTGGTAAATAATGATTTATAAAACCAATATGAGTTTGTGGGCATTGGATGGTGATGGTCATGATAATGATGAATAATCTAGGAACTCTAAAAACTTTTTCCCTCATAGATGCACTTTGAACTTTAATGAATTCATTTTTGTAGATGTGTAAGTGGTGACTTTATATTTTGACTCTTTTAATATTATCATTAAGTGCGTGACTGTTGTCTTGAAAGGTAGTAATCCAAGAGGAGAGGTGAATTAGATTCTTTAAAAGTTTCAAGCAAATCTACAATCTAAGCAAGTATGTGCTTCAAATTGAACTAAATTTGAGTGCTTGTGAAATATGAATAATATATAACATCAAAATTTAAGGAATAAGAAAAATTATGCAATAATTAAAATAATACAAAACAAAAATTAAAAGCCAAGTAAATCAAGTAAGGAAAGCCACAATACAAATGCATAAATTTTATAATGGTTCGGTGCAATCTCGCACCTATGTCTACTCTTCAAGAGTGTCTTGAGAATTTTACTATAATCAATTTGATTATAGTGCATTTATTTTTTGCAGGATCATAAAAAAATTTAGTTGATTTTTTGAGATCACCAACCACAATCTTACATAATTATTTTTTAGAATCATAATTAAATTTAGTTGGTTTTATGGGCTCACCAACCAAAATTTATAAAGTCTAATTCTGAGCTTGGATAGGCCTAATCCCCAAGTTTCTTTCTCCCAAAAAAATTTATAAAGAAAATAAAATACAAAATAAAAAAATTTCAACTCAAAATAAAAATAGAATTTAAACTCATTAAAGTCTAAAGAAGAAGTTGATGATTTACTTGATTAAAGCTTGACTTTTTTTTAATTGATGCTTGAGAGAATGTCGGTGATATTAGAGAAGATCACTCTTTAAAAGTTCTCAAATCTATGCACTTATTTCCTTTCATTTCTCTCTTTTCAATGGTATTCAATATTCCTTACTCAATTTGATAATTTTCTCTTCTTGATTCACTTGGCTATCTTCTCAATTGATTTTCAAGCCTTTAATATGTTTGAAAGTTATTGGAGAGTAAGTTTTGACCATTGAAAGAGCTGAAATAGCTATTATAAGAAAAAACTAGCCATTAAAAAAGTACAAAAAAACTAGTCATTAGTGCAGTCCTAGGCCACGAGTTGACTCGAAATGATTTTGAGTCAGCTCGAGTTACCCATGAGTCAGTTTGAAATGATCTCGACTTGACTTGAGCATGGATCCTAAAAATATAGTCTTTTATTTTTTCTGAGAGAGTTGATTCATACTATTCATGAGTTGATTCGAGTCTATGCTAGTCTTCTTTCAATATGCCAGAGTTGATTTTAAATCTTTCAAAGTCGACTCAAAATCTTTCAACATTATTTATCTTCAGATTTTAGCCTCCCAAATTTGAATTTCTTGATCCTAATGCTTTCAAATGATATTTGCTTCTTCCAATTTTATTTTCTTTATAATGAGCTATCCAAATTTGTGAGAACTTATTCTTTTGACTGCTTTGTGTTGACGTCTTGAGAGAATTTCTTTCATAAATAATTTCTTTATTATGAGCATCTAAGGAATCCTACATCTATCCTTGAAATACATGATTAATATTATAATTACTCAATATTTTATGATCATCAAAATTAATTATAGGATCAAAATTAATTATGATCATCAAAATAAATAGATTTGAGACATTTGTGTTTTTTACCTCCATTGGGTAAGCGTACAGTTCTATTTGAAGGAAACTATGATTTGCACCAAAGATAGGAATTGGAATTAGGAATTATGGTCAAGAGTATGGCTACAAAAGCTTGATGCCATTAAATATAATAGACATGAATCATTATATATATCTATCCAAGTTTGTTTTTATTTACGAAGCTATTTGATATGGATAGAAATTTGATCATCCGACTAATATCTATGTACATATATATATATTCATCAAAGAAAAATGGATATAGAAATAGATAGATAGTTACTTAATCCACATCCCAATATTCGATTATATTTGTAATCATTTTTAATTTTATATAGCATCCATGAATTTTTAAGAAAATAAATGATTATATTAATGTTCTATTTATAACTTGTTTTACTTGTCACTTAATTATATTTTTTATTTTTTTGATTACAAAGTTTAATTAGCTAACCTATATCTGCATTTATATCATTACTTTTAATATCTGATTTGTTTCTATATCCATTTAAGATAAATATGACTATAAATTTTTGTATCCAACAAACATACGTATCTGTATTTATATTCACCAAATGAAATAAATATAGATATTGATATACGAGCATCCAATCATGCTTTAGCTTTATTTTGAAGGAAGGAAGCATTTTGATCCTTGCAGAAAATGTTCTATTTTGATTAGAGTTAGATTAAACTATATGATAAGGATAAAAATAAGAAATTTGAATTATCGAGAGCCTGGTTGTCGGCTCGTTAATTGATGATGTAGATGAAGAAGAAAATCTAGAAGCATATGATCATTATCCTAAGATAAATTTTCAACCTTCATGTCAGTGTTTATCAAAAATTCTATCCTAAGACACGATTGAGATATCCTCCTTTGTAGTACGATCATGGAGAAGGTTGATAGATCTTTCAAAATTTAGCAAATAAACAAAAGTGGAAGAGTTTTTAAACACTAAACAGATGTAGGAGAGACAGAAGACTTATGTTAGTCCTAAAATTGATTTTGATGATGTCAAAGATGTTTGAGTGCAAATTATGTTTGCTAATAATGCTTTGAGTGATTGTAGGATTTTTCAGTGTACTCAATTGATTTTCTAAAAAAGATGTCCCCTTAAGAAAATCCATATTCCCAAATTAAAGACCATTAGTTAGAAGCAAAGAAACTAAAGATTTCAAAGAAATATCTAGTCTAGAAGTATCTCTCAATAAATCTACACTTACATAAATTAAGTTTGAGAAGGTAAGTCTAGTTTAGAATAAAAATAATTAAAAAAAAAGCTATCTAAAATACCTTGTGGCATGCTTGGCATGGAACTGAGTTGACCCAGTATGAATCTTATGTTGAAAAATGTAGGCGATTTCATGCATATATTTTAAATTTTTTTTGAATAAATTACAGCAAAAAGCAAATAGATTAATCAAATTAATCTAATATATATATTATCTAATCATCAAATTAATCTATTCTAAGATCTATGATATGATATGTTGCATATAAAATCTGAAAAATACTAAAGATAAAATCTGCATGCATGGATATAAGCAGTAGATCATATCTATACCTATCTAAGTTCAGAACTCAATACCTGAGTGTGGGTCGATGATCGTCACTGTTGGGAGATATGTGAAGATGATCTTTGCTGGTTGCTCACAGCTGCACACACGTCCGGCCTCTACAAAAAATTCACTCGAAGCTTCGATCTGATCAATCTTCTTAGGAGTGCTAGCTTACGTGAAGATCTTCTTCTTAGCTGATCTGAATTCATTTTTCAAATCTCTAGAATCTTTTCAAAGGTTGAAGATGGACTTCTAGAGGAGATGAAGAGGTAAAAGAAAGATAGAGAAGAAAATAATTTTTCTCTAATTTATTCTCTCTTTCCAAACTCTTAAGACCAAAAATCGAGAATTTAGGTTTTTGCGCACACCCAAAGAGAAAGGAATCTCCTTCTCGTTTCATGCCATGAACTCAAGCCCAAGGACTTCTCACCATGAAAGCATTTTTCTCTAGCCTCTTACACACACAAAAGAGAAGAACAAACTCCTTTTTATTGGCATGTAATAAGTTGGGTGAAGAATCCAAGAGATCTTGGACTCTTCCAAGAGATGTCGCACCTTCTCCTAATTTCATACAAAAACATATCCAAAAAAATATGGGATGCCCCTTCCCATATTTTTTATAGTAAATCAGTTCTCCAACTATTTTTTTATAAAAAATCTCCTTAAAATGTCACAGACATAAGGAGAAAAAAAATAAGTTGGCGTATGGAGTGATTTGGATAAGAACAGATTCTTATGATAAGGAATGTTTTGAAATCCAATTTCAAAATCTTTCTTTTATCAAAACCAAATTAGATTTAGATGTGAGAAAGGGAGGGAGAAGACCTCTTTGGAATAAAAAAATATCATGCAAAAACCTCTTGAGCATGGAGAAAGTTGGCATCAAAGTGGGAGGCGCATGGGGAGGAAGAGTCCAATCCTATATGGACTCTAGATTTTCTTATTTGAATGTAAACGAAATCACATCGGTTTAGTCCAAATAATATATATGAAATCTAATCTAATTAGGTTCATAATTTTATAATCAAATCTCAATCAAATTAAAAATTAATTGAATCAAAGTCCTGATCAAATCAAGGACAATTCTCCTTTAGCGATTAGGTCATCTCATAATCTAATTAGGTCAAACCTAATTGAATCTAATTCAATTAGATTTTATTTAATTCTCTTTGCTCAATTAAATTTAGTCAATTAATAATCTAATTACTAATTAATTCTTCATTAATTCACTAACACTTGGTGAATAATTTTATTACAATTTTTGTATAAGATTAATTATCAATCGAATTGATGATTAAGTCCTTGAACGATTCTCAATCGTTGATTAGCCACATGATCAGTCAGAAACTTCTTTTGAGTGTGACCCTATAGGTTTGAACCTAAGTCGATAGTACAAGAATAAATTTTTGATCCAATCGATATAACCATTTAGCAATGGTGACCCAACATCCGGATAGATCGAATGATGGTGAAGTAACATTCAAGAACCTATTGGCATATAGTTATCGTATAATTCATCCTTTTGACCCTAATGCTCGAGGATGACCTAGGATTTAACTGTCAATCCTAGATAAGTCATCGATATTGTATTTCAATCTTTAAAATTCATCACATAGATTATCCGAACTCAAGTTTTGCTAAATTAAAATATATTGATACATTAACTCTTACTAATTCGGAGGGGTCAATCATATCTTGACTCACGCACCGACTTGACAAGTACTTGATTACACCCAGAAACCTTCTGTTACTGAATTAAAACTCAATTAGTTTGGCACCAAAGTACAGTGAGTTGCTTGTAAGTCACCGTGTTGATCTCAGATTGGAGGGACACTTATACCCATACCCTTCGCGAGCTACCCTTGATAGCAAAGTGCTCTGCAGTTGGTCACCTTCAGTGATGATGTACTCTTACATCTCATCGGCATGCCATACCAGTGTCTCCACACTATTTGGTTACAAGGACAACCAACGCATATGGCACACAATAACCTGCACTTGATATCACCATCGTCCTAGTAATAGCATATCGTTTGGTTGCGAACTAATTTAAGGACTACGCGATAAATCCTCCTTTATCGATCAAAGTAGTCCTAAAGACTTTATCATAATATAGGAGTTCGTTAGAAGACGTAATCTTATGATGAAAAAGGTCAAATAAATTTTATTATTTATCAATTCATATATATTTATAATTAGCATAATCATCAAATGATTGGCTTTAGGACATATTTTTCAATAACTTTCACTTGGACTAAAGACAATCAATATAGTATCATATACCCATCTTCAATTTATCATCTCAGAACTTCTAGATACCAAGATTTTAGTAAATGGGTTGGTCAGATTCTTCTTTCTGTTGATCTTCTAAAGTTTGACGTCACCTTAATAGATTTTTTCGAATAAGGTGGTAGCGATGCAAAATACTTGGTAAGCTAATGAAACTTTAGCTTCTTGACCTGAGCTATGACTTCGATACTGTACAATACAACAGAACCATCATTGGAGGGTGCCACTCCTAGCTTGTCAGTGAACCTGTACAATCACATAACTTTTTTGCAAGCATCGAATGCTGTAACGCATTCTGCCTCGTAAGTTAAATTTGGCTATAATTTTTTTGTTTGGAACTTTTTCAGTAGATTACTCCATTATTTAGGATAAGGATGTATTCTAATATGTTCTTGCTATTATTATTTCCAACTAAAAATTGGAGTCATACTCTATAAGTTTTAAGTCAGATTTCCATAATCGAATCACTGGTCCTTAGTATTTTTCAAATACTTAAGGATGTCCTTTCAGTGATTCTAACTTGGATCTTGTAGGTATCCACTCACTACCCTAGTGAGTATACTATATCCGATCTCATACATAGCATACATGATAGAGCAGATTCTACTTGTAAATACTCTATGTATGTTGGATTGGGATAATCCAAGCAGCTTCTTAGATCTATCTCTATAGATCTTCATCCTTAGGATGAGGGATGCTTTTCAAAGTCCTTTATGGAGAATTGAGATAATAGTGAAACCTTTATTCTCTGTAATGTAAAGAATGTCATTCTCAATTAAGAAAATTTTATTTACATACAAAATAAAAAATATACTTATAAAACTATTAATCCATTTGTATTTACAGGGTTTATCTTTGTTCTCAACAAAGCCATACATTTTGATCATTTATCAAAATGCACGTTCCAACTCTGAAATATTTAGCATTGCCACAGAAAATTATCTTGTTATGGTCAATACCATAATGTTGACAATATCCTTAGGCAACTAGACAGATATTTTAGATCTCCATCTTTTCGTCTGTGCTCTCTAATCCTATTGAAGATCCACTTATACCCTATGGGCTTTATTCTTTTGAGTGGATCAACGAGTGTCCATACATTACTGACCATTATGGACTTCATTTCAGACTCTATGGCTCCAAATCATTAATCAGAGTCAGACCTCTGTATGGCATCCATATAGGTGATCAAATCTTTGTTGTTCTCATCGAGTTCAACAGGATCACATCTCGAAATTGAAAACCAAAGTATCTATCCGACGGATGCGATACTCTACTGGATTTCCTTAATAGTATCTCTACAATGGGTTTCGGATTTGATCTAATCAAATCTGATTCTATGGGTTCACTAGATTGTGTCGGTTCTTCTATCTGTCAAACTTCATAAGTTCCACATTAGATGCATCAGTTCTTTTACCAAGATACTCCTTTTTCAAAAAGGAATGCCGAATAACTTTTTTCTTTAGCATGGTAGAAGTAATATCTCCTTAGATTCTTTTGGGTTACCCTTTAAAATAATACATATAGGATTAGGATCCAAGCTAATCTATCCGTAATTGCTTGACATAAACCAAACACTCTCAAACCCTAAGGTAAGAGGGTTTCGGCTTATGCCTAGTCCATATCTTGTATAGAGTTATTGTGACTGATTAATTTAAAATCTAGCTCAGAACATAACAAAAGTATTAAGAGCATAACCCTAAAAAGAGACTGGCAGACTTGTAAACCCCATCATGGATCATACTATGTCTAACAAAGTCGATTCCAATAAGAGAGAATCCCATTCTCTTTCAGATATGTCAAAAACTCATCAGAAAGGTATTCTCCTCTGTGGACTGACCAAAGAGTTTAATGCTCTTCTCAGTTCATTTCTCTACCTTATTAAGAAATTATTTAAATATTTTAAATAATCTAAATTTATGGCAAATATGTTTGTAGATCCAATACATCAGTATGTATCAGATTCAGAACATCATTGGCTCATTTACCTTTTCTAGCAAAAGGTGATTCGGTCATCTTACTAAAGAGATAGGATTGACAAGTTGACAATGATTCACAATCATTGACTTCGAAAATTATCTTCTGTTGATCCTATTCTTATTTATATGATCAAGCCTAAATTGCCAAAAGTAGGCTTCCATGACATTATCTACTCTAAGGAGTTTGTTTGTTTTGTACAATATACTAACAGGCTGTGTAAATGTCATTTCTTAGTTGTCCACATGATTTTGAGATCATTCATAATGATATCACAAAATCATTAAACAATAGTGACAATTACTAAAATGACATTGTTAGAATTGAAAATAGGTTTGATGATTCCTAAAACCAAGATTGGAACATAACTTTCATCTTTAATGTTCAACAACCTCTTGCTATTTTCAAACTTTCTACTCACCTGAAGTCATTGTAATAATTTATATGGACTTCAGATATCTAATATCCAGGTAGTAGCGTTATAGATAGAGAAATCACAAAGTGTTATCATATAAGTATCTTATCCAACAATCTTTTGTTGATTTCTCTTCCTTAGCCTGTTCGGATCAAAGGACTTTGTCAGACTAGGTTAACCTTAGACTCTTTTGTCAGTTCGGACTCATTAACCCAAGAATGACTCTTTTATACCTTCTTTTTTTTTTTTCAAAAATTATTACCCATCGAAGATACATCTTCAGAAGTATAAAATTTTTTTTTCAACATTTGAAGGATTTTCTTCCACTGAGCATCATCGAATTTACAAAATTCATGTTCTTTACTGCTTTCAAAAAACACCACACGATGATATGATCATTTGGCCACTTCTAATAAGTGTCTTTGATCGCATCATGTATGTTGGATATGGGAACATCAAGTGTTAGATCCATAATCATATTTACGATCCATTCATGCTCTAGAACTATTTACAACTTTCGATATCATCTATCGAAGTTGGGTCCAATAAATAAGTCACTATCAAACAGTGAATGGAGTAATAAATAACTAACCATAATCGAAAGAAAAACACAAGACTTCAATGTTTATGAATTGATTAAGTCTAAAAATTTGTACTTTAGTCTAAAGATTCTTCCACTATTTTATACGAATTGGTAGCCTCTACCTCTAATTCAAAAAATTACTTTAATCCCTTAGTGGATACTAGAATCCACATAGACTGCATACAGGTCTGAGGATAGCTTAGTCAACCCACATGCACCTATGGGTAGGTTCTCAATCAATTGTTTCATCAAATAATTTTTAGTAGTTAATTTAGCCCCAGATTTCATTTCAGTAGGTGATGAGCCTCCATTGAAAGTCCGATTAGGTCAAACCATTAACTTGAACCTACTTAGTGATTCTAACTAATGAATGATTAGGCTCGAAGATGGCTCGATCAACCCAACCATCATTAGATAGTATAACAGAGTCATCATATGATGAATGATAATTCCATCATTCAGAGAGAACATCAGATGGATGGTGTCTGCAATGTCAATCAGAAATAATGGACCCATTACCATTCATCTTAATGGAAGGCTATGATCCAGTTATCCCCATAACTAGCTCATTTTATGGATCTAATAATTTAAAAAAAATTAATTAATTTAAAGAAGAGAGAAGAAGAGATCAATCAGTAGACTACAATCCTCTACTGACTTCACCAAGTCACTTCATCAGATTAGGGTCATGCTGATCGAACTGGCACATAGATCAGTCATATTGATCAACTTTAATGGCATGGGTTAATTCAAATTACTTAGCGATCTAATCAAGACATAATCCATCAAATTAGTCAGATAAGTGAGATCAGTGAGAGGGTCTGCTAAGCTTGCCTTAGACACCATCAAAATAGCCAGGTAAGCCGCTCCTAATTAAAAATCACCAATCGAAATACCAAACTTATCTTAGACACTAATTGGTTAACTAGTTTCGATTTGACCAGCCTAATGATTTGGGTTCAACTACTAAGCCACAATCAAGGTCCATTTGGTCTAATCAAAGATATGGACTTAATCATCTATAACTATTGTATTGATTCTAGAAAAAATTTGATTTATTTTAATTCAATATTTGATTAAATTTAATCAATTTCTTTATATAATCTATTAACTCTTTGATTCTAACCTTAGGTTTAACCCAATTAAGAGAATCTAATTTGAGCTAATCTATACCCCCATGTTTTATGTGAATGACATTAGATCTTTAATTCATAATTCTAGATCTAATTGATTCTTTACTTATTTCTCTATTAAGTTTAGCATCAACATGGGTTTAGGTTTAGATTTGAAATAATTTTAATTTTTTATTTTATAAATAATTTATGACAAATTTTATGTAAAAATTTTTTATTCTGAAATTGGATCGACTCAATCAACATTGAGCTGGCTGTACAAGGAGACTGGGTCAACTTAGTTCAAAACTGAGTCAGCTCAGTAATTGTGCTAGCACTTTCAAATCTAAAAAATCTTGCATAATCCTAAAATAAAATTGTTGGGTATAAAATACCCACAGCCGAAACCCTCGACGGAATCGGCAACGGCGCAGCTTCGCCCGGACTCCTACGAGAGCCGGGCTCCACCTCCGACATCAGCTGCAGCACAACTCCGCCCGGACTCCTACGAGAGCCGGGCTCCGCCTCCGACATCGACTGCAGCACAGCTCCGCCCGGACTCCTACGGGAGCCAGGCTCTGCTCTCAGTATCAACTGCTGGTAAGCTCCGTCCGGACTCCTACAAGAGCCAGACTTCACCTCTAACTTTGATTGCAGAGGACTCCGCCCGGACTCCTACGGGAGCCGGGCTCCGCCTCCGACATCGACTGCAGCATAGCTCCACCCGGACTCCTACGGGAGCCAGGCTCCGCTCTCAGTATCAACTGCTGGTAAGCTCCGTCCGGACTCCTACGGGAGCCGGACTTCACCTCTAACTTTGATTGCAGAGGACTCCGCCCGGACTCCTATGGGAGCCGGGCTCCGCCTCCGACATCGACTGCAGCACAGCTCCGCCCGGACTCCTACGGGAGCCATGCTCCGCTCTCAGTATCAACTGCTGGTAAGCTCCGTCCGGACTCCTATGGGAGCCGGACTTCACCTCTAAGTTTGATTGCAGAGGACTCCGCCCGGACTCCTACGGGAGCCGGGCTCCGCCTCCGACATCAACTGCAGAGCGGCTCCGCCCGGACTCCTACGGGAGCCGGGCTCCGCCTCCGACATCAGCTGCAGCACAGCTCCACCCGGACTCCTACGGGAGCCGGGCTCCGCCTCCGACATCCCCTGCAGCACGGCTCCGCCCGAGCTCCCACGGAGGTCAGACTCTGCCCACGACCCCAGCCGCCAGGAGGACCTCTCCCGGACCTCTACAGAGGTCGGGCTCAGACCGTCGTCGAGCTTCAATCAACAGATCCGCACCCCCTGGCAGGCCACCGAAACGGCCACGACCCTGCTCCACTTCCTGTGACGGATTCCGCGTGGCTCCATCATTCCCTGACAAGCCGCAGTAACCGTCGCCGCCCTGCCCCACTTCCTGTGGCGGATTCCGCACAGCTCCACTACCCCCTGGCAGGCCACGATAGCGGCCACGAACCTGCTCCACCTCCTGCGATGGATACCGGGCGATTCTCCCATCCGCTGGCAAGTCACGGCAACGGACGTTGCTCCACTCCCTGCAACTGATTCCACGTGGCGAGCTGCGGTAACAGCCACGATTCTGCTCCACTACCTCTTGCAATAAATTTCCCTGACCATGGGCGGCCCACTACCAGACGGCTACAGGTGTCACCATCAATCCGTTGCCCCCTCCGCCTATAAAAGGGGGACTCAGATACGTTATTCTCTAAGCTCATTTCTTATCTCAAAACTCTGCTAAATTCTCCGTTCGAGCACTCCATTCTTGTTGAGGTAGAGAACTGACTTGAGCGTCGGAGGGTCTTGCCGGAGCAACCCCACCTCCGGTTTAGACTTCCCTTGCAGGTCCCGATGGCGACCGCGGCTTCCCCGACTCCAGCTTCTCCGGTGCAAGCAGATTTTTGCACCAACAGGATTGACGCTAGAGGAAGGGGCTGTGTCTTCGCAGCACCCTTGTTCTTAAAGGAGTGTTCAATGGAGCCGCCTCCGACCGTTTCTCCGTCACCCACTCCTAATCTTCCCCCGCGAGATCGACACTGATGCCTCCGCGCAAGGCATCCACCCGACGGTCCACGGCCTCCGTGGCCAGATCTCAGGCTCCGGCCTCCCCTCCCGTTTCTCAGCCTCCTCCTCCTCCCCCTCCGGTGGCGGCGGTCGGCGCGGAGCAGTTTGACTTGCTGGTGCAGCAGGTCAAAGGCCTCGTCGAAGCCGTACAAGCAATGCAGCAGCAGCAACCGCAGGCGTCGGCGCATCCGGAGGGGGCATCTCCGGAATGCCAGAACCCGACAGTGGGGCGGGCCACCTTGGCCAGCCGCCCCGTCCTTCCCGGGAAGGCAAATCCGAGGGTAGAAAGCCCTCAATCGGATCACGACTCCACCCCTGGAAGATCCCTGCCCCCGTTCTGCCAAAGGACCCTCGAGACTCGAAGTCGAGAGGATTTCCTGGACCGGAGGCTCCAGGAGATGAACCGGCGGATCGAAGAACTCCGCCACGCGCCTCCCGCTTATGGTGAGGATATTTGCACTGACCCTCCCTGCTCCCAAATGATTATGCAGGAACCGATCCCGCCGAACTTCAAGCTTCCCCAGTTTGAAAGCTACGACGGGACGTCGGACCCGGTTGATCATCTGGAGGCCTTTCGAACGATGATGTTGCTTCACGGCGCTCCTGACGCCATCTTGTGCCGGGCTTTTCCGTCTACCTTGAAGGGAGCAGCGAGGAACTGGTACTCGGCTCTGAAGTCGGGTACCATATTTTTCTTCGATCAAATGAGCCACCAATTTGTGGCCCATTTTGTCAGCAGCCGGCGTCCCCGGAAGGGTTCGAAGTCCCTCATCAACATCAAGCAGAGGGAAGGGGAGTCCATACGGGCCTACGTCAACCGCTTTAACATCGCGGCATTGGAGGTCCGGAACTTGGACCAGTCAGTTGCCATGGCCGCCCTGAAAGGTGGCCTTCAGAAGAATGATCTTTTGTACTCCCTGAAAAAAAAGTATCCCAGGGATTTTGCCGATTTACTGGCTCGAGCTGAAGGATACGCCCGAACGGAAGAGGCCTTCAAAATGAAGGACGAAGAGACTGCAAGGGAGCGTCAAGCGGGAGATTCGAGTAAGCCCGCAGTTGAGAAAAGGCCAAAGGAAGCCCGGCCACGTTCCCGATCCCCTCCTGGACATAAGCGCGCCCTTACTCCACCCCAGGCACGCAGGCAGAGAAGCCCGGACCGCAGGTTTCGGTGGGGTTCTCCACCAGGGAAATTCCGCAACTACGCCCCCCTCAACGCCTCGAAGGCCCAGGTACTGATGGAGGTCAGGGAGCAGCTCCCTAGGCCGGAGAGGATGCGCACACACCCCGAGAAGCGCAACCCCAACAAGTTCTGCCTCTACCACCGCGACCACGGCCACGACACGGAGGAATGCATCCAGCTCCAGGACGAGATCGAAGAGCTCATTCGACGAGGTCGACTCGACAGATTCATCCGCCGCAGGCCTGAGGGTAGAGGAGACCGGCCAAGAGCCCTCCCACCGCATGAACCGCAGAAAAGGGAGGAGCAACCCGGGGACCGACCTCCCATCGGGACCATCGACTCCATCACCGGAGGGCCTCAAGGAGGAGCGGGAAAACTGTAAATGTATCACTTACTATTTTGCCTTGAATCTACTTTTCTTTTTAGCTAACGTGCCCCTCCCACCTAGCGTGGATGTATTATGACCGGATATGATCCCTCCAAAAACACAGCCATGTCAGGAACAGGAGGAGAACCTCGTCCTGACATGAGCAAAGTCAAAGGCCCGGTTCTTTTAGACCGGATGGGGGGAGAGGCCTTGCAACGCCCTAATGTGCCCCCACAGCCCTGTTAGGGACAGGAGGAGAACCTCGCCCTAACTTGAGCAAAGTCAAAAGCTCGGTTCTTTTAGACCGGATGGGGGGAGAGGCCTTGCAACGCCCTAATGTGCCCCCACAGCCCTGTTAGGGACAGGAGGAGAACCTCGCCCTAACTTGAGCAAAGTCAAAGGCCCGGTTCTTTTAGACCAGATGGGGAGAGAGGCCTTGCAACGCCCTAATGTGCCCCCACAGCCATGTCAGGAACAGGAGGAGAACCTCATCCTGACATGAGCAAAGTTGAAGGCCCGGTTCTTTTAGACCGGAGGGGGGAGAGGCCTTACAGTGCCCTAACGCGCCCCCAGAAGCCAGGCTGGTAACGAGAGGAGAACCTCACGCCAGCTCGAGCAAAATGGAAGGTCCGGACTCCTACAGGAGCCGGGTTTCTACGCCAAGAAAGACTTCACCCGGACTCCTACGGGAGCCGGGTTCCGCCGCCAAGGAAGACTTCGCCCGGACTCCTACGGGAGTCGGGATCCACCGCCAAGGAAGACTTCGCCCGGACTCCTACGGGAGCCGGGTTCCGCCGCCAAGAAAGACTTCGCCCGGACTCCTACGGGAGCCGGGTTCCTACGCCAAGGAAGACTTCGCCCGGACTCCTACGGAAGTCGGGCTCCATCTGCCACTTCTGCAGCAAGGGTTAATAATGGTGGCGAAACTCGACCGCGTAACAAGGTCGGATGAAAGGAAAGAGCCCCCCCCCACGATGACATCTACGTCAGACAAGCCAAACGACAAGAAAGGTCCAACAGACGACAATATCAGTGCTACGTGTGGACAAAGTAACATAAAGCGCTCTTTTTCCATTTTCGATATACGTACTACAAGACCAGGACGGCCAGGGAAAGAAGGACAAAACGACAAAAAGAAAGTAACTACATGGTAAGACATAAAGATAAAAGAGCTCTAAGGAGGCCCTGCTCCCTCCGACCTAGGGTTATCACCTCCATCCCTCAACCAGGACTGCCTCAAGTTCTCCATTGCTTCTTCTAGTTCTTCCCTCTTCCGCAGCGTATCCTGGAGCGCCTGACGAAGTTGCCGGCTCTCAGCCTCCGCTTCTCGATGCCACTTCCGCAAAACTTCGGACTCCGCCTCTGCGTCCGAGACGGCCTTCCGCTCAAGCGCCAGTTGGATTTTCACTTGTTGCAGCTCGGCTGTCTTCTCCCCAAGGGAGACAGAAATCCCTTCGACAGTGCCTCTCAGGGCTTGGAGCTCTTCGGTATCTTGGGCGGAAGTAAGCTGTGCCCTAGTAACCAGCTGCCTTTGGAGATGAACGACCTCGTCCGCCGCCTTCCGAAATCTTCCTTTGTACTCTTCCACTTGCCGGCGCCAGCTGGCCCGCTGCACATCGTGGCTCATCTCGGCATCTTGAAGCTGCTTCTGGAAGTCGGAGACCTTTTACGACCACTTCTGTTCATCATCAACCCATGCCAGGAGCCGGGATGAGTTTCCTTCCAGCTGGCCGATCTTCCTCTTCGCAGTTGATAGCTCCGCCTTAAGGGCACTGATCCTGGCCTCTTGAGCCCAAGTTCGGTCGCTGGCACTCTTCTTACATTCATCGAGCTCCTTTGCGAAGTTCGCCTTCCTCCGGCTGTAATCCATGATTGCCTTCACTTGGAGACTCCTAAAGTGGGCGGCCTCAGCGACGGCTTCGGAATGGCATTCTCTCGACTTGCGGAGCTCGCCTTCCGACTTCTTCAACTTCTTCGTCAGGTGGAGGACCTCCTTTTTCAGCCACTGGATAGTTGATTTCAGCGGGACCCCCAGGGGCAAGGGGAGTGCTTCAGCAGGGCACTGCCATTAGAAGGTGCAAGCGTCAAAGATCGACTCATTACAAGAAGAAAAGTAGAAAGGAGGAGGAGGGGGAAGGAGAGGCCATCCACAACAAGAAATTCGACTTTATTGATTGAATAATTTTGAAGACAAACAGAAGGGAAATATGGCGACAAAATAAGGGCACAAGATCAGAGGTCTCAGACCTCAGGGGTAGGAGGTGGAGAACTCAGCGCGGGGGGTGCGATTGCGGTGGCGGCGGACGAAGGGCCGGCCTCATCTTCAGACTCCTCAAGAAAGTCGAGATCGAGGTCGGGGTATCTCCTGGCCACCTTCTCTTGGCAGAGCTCGAACCCCTTAGTGAACGCCTCCTGGCCGAACTGGACGTTCAGTTCCCTCATCTCCGCGGAAGCCTTGAACTCCTCCACCGCAAGGGCCCTGGCCTCCGAGACCAGAACCGGAGTTTGCTCGACCAAATGGGCGACCTCGGCCTCCGCCTTCTTCACCGACTCCTCCAAGATCCGTCTCTCCTCCTCCCGGGCTTGTCTCTCCTCTTCCTGGGCTTGCCTCTCTCTTTCCAGGGCCTCCTAGAGGGCGGCTACTTCGGCCGTCTTCGCTTGGAGGCGAGCCACCTCGGCCTGGCAGCGTTCCTCCGCCCGAAGGAGGTCCCTTCTCATGCGGCTCGTCGCCTTGACATAGGCGAAGAGCTGGTGCCCAATCTGCAAGGATGGATAGAGATTACAACAAAGGCCGAGTGATCGTGTAAATAAACATCCGCTTACCTCGAGGAAGGACCCCAAAGAGTCCCAAGCCCGCTGCTCAGGGTCGGCGCGGTCGATCCTCTCCACGACGTCGGACAGGATGCAGCCGTCGAGCAGCCGCCTGATCAAGTCCCTATCGTTGAAAGGGTTCTCCGATCACCCCTCGGAGCAGACGGACTCGTCTGCGGCAGCTCGGTGGCCACTCGCCCTGCGAGCCACCGATTTCTTCCTCCTCCCCACGGTGGGCGCCTCCGTAGGGCGAACCCCCAGAGCGGGGGCCTCAGTCGGTGGGCTCCTCGAGGAAGCCCTAGGGGCCACTGGCTCGGCATCTGAAGGAATGTCGATGGTCGGGGCCGCCTGGAAGGGCGCAGCCAAGCTCGTCTCCTCCGCCCTGGCCCTCTTCGCCGATCTGGAGGCCGCCGCGCCCTTTCTCTTCTGGGCTCTCATGCCCCTGGCAAGCATCCGCGTTGCTTCGACGTCCATTGCTAAAAAAAAAAAAAAAATGATGATGAGAAAAAAAAAAAAGGAGAAGAAAGAAGAAAAAAGGGAAAAGAAGCGACACCGATCAGTCAAGAGTCAAAAAAAAAAAAAAAAAAGAAAGAGAAAGAAAAAAGAAGTAAAGAGAAGAAGAAGAGGAAGGCAAGAAAAGAAAAGATAAGACAAGTACTCGCTGGATCCTGGGGGCTCAGGCCGATGTTGAAAAGAAGCTGCTCCCTCAGAAGATTAGGAAGAGAAGGAGCAGGATAAGTTAGAAGCTTCTGGGCGGCTTGGAGGTCGTCCTCCCCCAGACTGGGAGCCCGACGGACGGAATCCCTCAGAGAACCCCAAGGGGGCAGGCCCAGCTCCAAGGTCGGGCAGTGGATGAAGAGGTATTTCCCCTTCCAATTGTGAATCGAAGAAGGGGCGCCCTTCAGCAACCCCTTCTTACCAAACTGGGGGGAGAAGTACCACCAGTCCTTCGTCGAAGGATGGCGTTTGAAGGTATAAAAATGCCTAAACAAGGAGAGGGACGGTTGAACCTCGGCTATGTGACAGAGGGATAGAAACCCTATCAAAAACCTAAAGAAATTCGGGGCCACGGAAGCGAGAGAAATGTCCAAGAAGCGGAAGAAGGTAGCGACGAAGTCAGGAAGCGGAAGCCGAAGTCCGGCACGGAATGCTTCCTGATACAAACAGAAGCGACCGGGAGGGGGAGTGCAGGCTCGGTCAGAGGGACCAGGTAGCTCCAGGTCGTACTCCGGAGGAACCCCATACCGAACCCTTATCAGAAGGAGTTCATCCGGAGTCGACGAACATAGAATAGCGCCCGGTGCGAAAATCGAGCGAGGCCCAGCCCCGAGCGCGGGTTCGTCTGCAGAGTCAGGAACCTGGGGGTTTGGAGCAGAAGAACTCTCAGAACTGCCGGGAGCAGAAGAGCCAGAGGACATTTTGAGTTTCGAAGGGGGGATCTAAAGGACCCTAAAAAGACAGATCGAAAGGGGAACGAGACGCCGAAGGCTAACTCGGAGGGAAGCACAAAAGTAATGAAGAGAGAAGAAGCCCCTAGGCGGTGAGAGGAAGGTTGGCACTAACCTATATTGCTCTGAGGGACCTGGGGGATGAGAAACAGAAAGCGCCTACGGCTTGAGAAGACGCTCACTAAAGCAGGGCTCTCGAAGAGAGGACAGACACCAGCGAAAACTCAGGAATGGAGTAGGACGCCTGAAGGGAGGAGGACGGGTTTAAATAGACCCTGGGATCCGGTGCCATAATGATCGCGAATCCCCTGGCCAGTCCGCATCCGACACGTGTCCCACTCCCCCTGGCAGACGGCTAAAAGCTGCTGACGGTTGGCAGGATCATAATTGCGCCGTACCTAGGCCAGTGTACCTGCGGGATTTTCGAAGCGTCCCCTCATACCGCTCCAATTCGAAAAAACTCCGGCACGCGCTCATTTAATGCCAAAATATCTGGAGATGGCAGTACGCAGGATTCGAAGGGACGGTTCCGGCTGTACCCATCTCTCTCTCTGTGTACTTCCTTCGCTCGAAATTCAAACTCGGAAGTAGGGGGACTGGTGTTGGGTATAAAATACCCACAACCGAAACCCTCGACGGAATCGGCAACGGCGCAGCTTCGCCCGGACTCCTACGGGATTCGGACTCCGCCTCCGACATCAGCTGCAGCACAGCTTCGCCCGGACTCCTACGGGAGCCGGGCTCCGCCTCCGACATCGACTGCAGCACAGCTCCGCTCGGACTCCTACGGGAGCCAGGCTCCGCTCTCAGTATCAACTGCTGGTAAGCTCCGTTCAGACTCCAACAGGAGCCGGACTTCACCTCTAACTTTGATTGCAGAGGACTCCGCCCGGACTCCTACGGGAGCCGGGCTCCGCCTCCGACATCGATTGCAGCACAGCTCCGCTCGGACTCCTACGGGAGCCAGGCTCCGCTCTCAGTATCAACTGCTGGTAAGCTCCGTTCGGACTCCTACGGGAGCCGGACTTCACCTCTAACTTTGATTGCAGAGGACTCCGCCCGGACTACTACGGGAGCCGGGCTCCGCCTCCGACATCGACTGCAGCACAGCTCCGCCCGGACTCCTACGGGAGCCAGGCTCCGCTCTCAGTATCAACTGCTGGTAAGCTCCGTCCGGACTCCTACGGGAGCCGGACTTCACCTCTAACTTTGATTGCAGAGGGCTCCGCCCGGACTCCTACGGGAGCCGGGCTTCGCCTCCGACATCGACTGCAGCACAGCTCCGCCCGGACTCCTACGGGAGCCAAGCTCCGCTCTCAGTATCAACTGCTGGTAAGCTCCGTCCGGACTCCTACGGGAGCTGGACTTCACCTCTAACTTTGATTGCAGAGGACTCCGCCCGGACTCCTACGGGAGTCGGGCTCTGCCTTCGACATCGACTGCAGCACAGCTCCGTCCGGACTCCTACGGGAGCCAGGCTCCGCTCTCAGTATCAACTGCTGGTAAGCTCCGTCCGGACTCCTACGGGAGCCGGACTTCACCTCTAACTTTGATTGCAGAGGACTCCGCCCGGACTCCTACGGGAGCCGGGCTCCACCTCCGACATCAACTGCAGAGCGGCTCCGCCCGGACTCCTACGGGAGCTGCGCTCCACCTCCGACATCAGCTGCAGCACAGCTCCGCCCGGACTCCTACGGGAGCCGGGCTCCGCCTCCGACATCCCCTACAGCACGGCTTCGCCCGGGCTCCCACAGAGGTCAGACTTCGCCCACGACCCCAGCCGCCAGGAGGACCTCTCCCGGACCTCTACAGAGGTCGGGCTTCGACCGTCGTCGAGCTTCAATCAACAGATCCGCACCCCCTGGCAGGCCACCGAAACGGCCACAACCCTACTCCACTTCCTGTGATGGACTCCGCGCGGCTCCATCATTCCCTGACAAGCCACAGTAACCGTCGCCGCCCTGCCCCACTTCCTGTGGCGGATTCTGCACAGCTCCACTACCCCCTGGCAGGCCACGATAGCAGCCACGAACCTGCTCCACCTCCTGCGACGGATACCGGGCGATTCTCCCATCCGCTGGCAAGTCACGACAACGGACGCTGCTCCACTCCCTGCAACTGATTCCACGTGGCGAGCTACGGTAACAGCCACGATTCCGCTCCACTACCTCTCACAATAAATTCCCCTGACCACGGGCGGCCCACTACCAGACGGCTACAGGTGTCACCATCAATCCGTTGCCCCCTCCGCCTATAAAAGGGGGACTCAGATACGTTATTCTCTAAGCTCATTTCTTATCTCAAAACTCTGCTAAATTCTCCGTTCGAGCACTCCATTCTTGTTGAGGCAGAGAACTGACTTGAGCATCGGAGGGTCTTGCCGGAGCAACCCCACCTCTGGTTTAGACTTCCCTTGCAGGTCCCGACGACGACCGCGGCTTCCCCGACTCCAGCTTCTCCGGCGCAAGCAGATTTTTGCACCAACAAAAATCAATCATAAATATCTTTTAGATTACATCTAAAACTTTTTATGATTCAAAATTTTATTTTCTCATGATTAGAATAATTTTAATCATTTAGATTAGATATTTTATTTTTTATACAACTTTGTATCACATACAACAAACCTAGGGTTTCAAGATCTAGGATTTTATAGAAAAATAAGTTCTTCCTTTTGCATTCTTCTTTATGGGATTTAATCACATAGCATCCCTATGTGCCATAAGAGCACCCCATCGAATAGAAAAAGAGGATCTTTAAACCCTTCTTACTTCTATGATCGGATGGCCTTGTGATCAACCCAATTCAAGTACTTGCTAATCCGATCATCTAATCTAATCACATATCATATATATTTGAATTTAGATCTAATTTAAATTATATCAGATTTGATCATAACCTTAGATCACATCTAAATCAGATCATAAACATCATATGCAACATAAAAAGTCAGATTTTATCAAAGATCAATACAAATTAGGACAACCTTTTCACTGTAAGGGATAAACTTTACAGCAGGACAACCTTATATCAGTTTATGCAATCAACCATTAATTAAATTCAGATCTAAGATATCACATATCAGATCTAAATAAAATTAAAATTTAGATTTAATATACTCATATAACATATCATAACAAACCTAGGCTCTGATACCACTGTTGAAAAATGTAGGCAATTTCATGCATGTATTTTAAAATTTTTCGAATAAATTACAGTGAAAAGCAAATAAATTAATCAAATTAGTCTCATATGTATATGATCTAATCATCAAATCAATCTACTCTGCGATCTATGACATGATATATTACATATAAAATCTAAAAAGTACTGAAGATAAAATCTGCATGTATGGATGTAAGCGGTAGATCATATCTATACCTATCTGAGTTCAGAATTCAATATCTAAGCATGGGTCGATGATCACCACTGCTGGGAGATATGTGAAGATAATCTTTATTGGTTGTTCACAACTACACATGCATCCGGCCTCTACAAAAAATCTATTCGAAGTTCTGATCTATCGATCTTCTTGGGAGTGCTAGCTCGCATGAAGACCTTCTTCTTGACTGATCTAGATCTTTTCTTTAAATCTTTAAAATCTTTTCAAAAATTGAAGATGGACTTATAGAGGAGATAAAGAAGTAAAAAAAAGATGAGGAAGAAAATAATTTTTTTTTTCTAATTTATTCTCTCTTCTCAAACTCTTAGGATCAAAAATTTAGAATTCAGATTTTTGCGCACACCCAAAGAGAAAGGACTCTCTTTCTCTTTTCACACCATGAACTCATGCCCAAGGATTTCTCACCATGAAATCCCTTTTCTCTAGCCTCTCACACACATAAAAGAGAAGAACAAATCCCTTTTTATTGGCATGTGATAAGTTGGGTGAAGAGTCCAAGAGATCTTGGACTTTTCCAAGAGATGTCACACCTTCCCCCAATTCCATGTCAAAACACATCCAAAAAAATATGAGACACCCCTTCCTATATTTTCTATAGTAAATCAATTCTTCAACTATTTTTTCATACTCCTCAAAATGTCATACATATAAGGAGAAAAAAAAATAAGTTGGCGTGTGGAGTGATTTAGATAAGAACAGATTCTCTTGATAAAGAATATTTTGAAATCCAATTTTAAAATTTTTCTTTTATTAAAATTAAATCAGATTTAGACATGAGAAAGGGAGGGAGAAGACCTCTTTAGCATGAAAAAATCTCATGCAAAAACCTCTTGAGCATGGAGAAAGTTGGCGTCAAAGTGGGAGGCAAATGGGGAGGAACAGTCCAATCCTATATGGACTCTAGGTTTCCTTATTTCAATCCAAACCAAATCACATCTGATTTAGCCCAAATAAAATATATAAAATCCAATCTAATTAGGTTCATAATTTTATAATCAAATTTTAATCAAATTAAAAATTGATTAAACCAAAGTCTTGATCAAATTAGGGATAATTCTCTCTTAGTAATTAAGTTATCTTATAACCTAATCGGATCAAACCTAATTGAATCTAATTCAATTAGATTTTATTTAATCTTCTTTGCTTAATCAAATTGAGCTAATTAGTAATCTAATTGCTAATTAATTTTTTATTAATTTACTAACACTTGATGAATCATTTTATTGTAACTTTTGCATAAGGTTAATCATCAATCGAATTGATGATTAAGCCCTTTAATGATTCTCAATCGTTGATCAGTCACATGATCAGTTTGAAACTTCTTTTGAGTGTATCTTATAAGTTTGAACCTAAATTGATAGCATAGGAATAAATTTTTAAATCAATCGATGTAACTATCTAGCAATGGTGACTTGACGTCCGAATAGGTCGAATAATGGTGAAGAAATATTCAAGAATCTATTGACGTATGGTTACCGTATAATTTATCCTTTTGACCCTAATACTCGAGGATGACCTAGGATTTAACTGTCAATCCTAGATAAGTCATCCATATTATATTTCAATCTTTCAAATTTATCACATAGATTATCCAGACCCAGATTTTGCTAAATTGAAATACATTGATATATGTTGCCCAGCTATACAACCCAAGAGGGGGGGGGGGGTGAATTGGATTTCTAAAAATTTTGAACTTAACTAATGACTTATAAAAAATATTTGTCAATAGCTAAATGAATGAGGAGAATAACCTTAATTCAAGATTAATTGCCAAAAGCAAGAATGCAAGAAAATAATGAAGAGTTAAAGAGAAGCAATTATGCACACCATAAACAAAAGGATTTATAGTGGTTCGGTGCCAACCTTGCACCTACATCCACTCCCCAAGCTCCTACTTGAGAATTCCAATCCACTAAACTTGTATTCAACCCGAATACAAACGTCGAAAACTCCGACACTAGCTATCCCAAGCTAGTCCACTTATTTTTCGGGTACAAGCCAACCCAATACACTCCGATTCTAGGTTCGGATCAACCTTCTCTTGTTTTGGAACCCCTCCAAAATAAAAATAATCACTCAAACTGAGTAAAATAATTTATAGCATAAATAAGTACAAGAAAAGCTCCTTTAATGAGCGAATATAACTTTAAATACACTTTACTCAAGAGAAGAAGCCCCTTTTTGGATTTCCTCAAAGTGGATGGAAAAGTGATTGAGCGCTTGAGGAGTTGGTGAGCTTGGATTGATGGCTTCTTGAAAGCTTTAAATGAGCTCTTGATTAGGGCTGAAAAGTTGGCTTGAGAAACCCTTTCTTTTGAATGCTCTTGAATGCTCTCTTGAATGCTCTTCTTTTTCTTTTTAATCTCTTTCTTTCTCTTGCTTGTTTTCCCACCTTTTGAATCCTTTATATAGCTTTAAGAAATAGAGGAAAATATTCTAGACTGAAAAAGAGCTATTAGACCATATTAAATGAGCATTTAAAGCACTTAAAACGGGTTAAAAACTAGCCGTTGCGAAAAAATCTCGTCACAGGGGTCGACTCATGAGTCGACTCATGCCTCAGGGGTCGACTCATGAGTCGACCTCTGTTGAAGTAACCAGAAAATAGGGTTCTGTAATTTTGGCCTAAAACCGCAGGAGTCGACTCATGAGTCGACTCATGCCTTGAGAGTCTCTCATGAGTCGACCACAGG
>NC_025995.2:40238298-40260948 GCF_000442705.2 Elaeis guineensis | reverse complement strand
CCGGGCTCCGCCGTGACTTCAACTTTGAGAGGACTCCGCCCGGACTCCCATGGGAGCCGGACTCCGCCCGCGACTCCAACCTCAAGGGGGACTCCGCCCGGACTCCCACGGGAGCCGGGCTCCGTCGCCAACTTCGACTGCCGGTAAGATCCGTCCGGACTCCTACGGGAGCCGGACTTCGCACCTGACTTTAATTGCAGGGGACTCCGCCCGGACTCCCACGGGAGCCAGACTCCGCCACCGACTCCAACCGCAAGGGGGACTCCGCCCGGACTCCCACGGGAGCCGGGCTCTGTCGCCAACTTCGACTGCCGGTAAGATCCGTCCGGACTCCTATGGGAGCCGGACTTCGCACCTGACTTTAATTGCTGGGGACTCCACCCGGACTCCTACGGGAGCCGGGCTCCGCCCGCGACATCAACTCCGAGAGGACTCCGCCCGGACTCGCACAGGAGCCGGACTCCGCCCGTGACTCCAACCTCAAGGGGGACTCCGCCCGGACTCCCACGGGAGCCGGGCTCCATCGCCAACTTCGACTGCCGGTAAGATCCGTCCGGACTCCTATGGGAGCCGGACTTCGCACCTGACTTTAATTGCAGGGGACTCCGCCTGGACTCCTATGGGAGCCGGGCTCCGCCCGCGACTTCAACTCCAAGAGGACTCCGCCCGGACTCCCACGGGAGCCGGACTCCGCCCGCGACTCCAACCTCAAGGGGACTCCGCCTAGACTCCCACAGGAGCCGGGCTCCGTCGCCAACTTCGACTGCCGGTAAGATCCGTCCAGACTCCTACGGGAGCCGGACTTCGCACCTAACTTTAATTGTAGGGGACTCCGCCCGGACTCCTACGGGAGCCGGGCTCCGCCCGCGACTTCAACTCCGAGAGGACTCCGCCCGGACTCCCACGGGAGCCAGACTCCGCCCGCGACTCCAACCTCAAGGGGGACTCCGCCCGGACTCCCACGGGAGCCGGGATCCGTCACCAACTTCGACTGCTGGTTAGATCCGTCCGGACTCCTACGGGAGTCGGACTTCGCACCTGGCTTTAATTGCAGGGGACTCCGCTCGGACTCCTACGGGAGCCAGACTCCGCCTACGACTCCAACCTCAAGGGGGACTCCGCTCGGACTCCCACGGGAGCCGGGCTCCGTCGCCAACTTCGACTGCCGGTAAGATCTGTCCGGACTCCTACGGGAGCCAGACTTCGCACCTGACTTTAATTACAGGGGACTCCGCCCGAACTCCTACGGGAGTCGGGCTCCGCCCGCGACTTCAACTTCATGGGGTACTCCGCCCGGACTCCCACGGGAGCCGGGCTCCGTCGCCAACTTTGACTGCCGGTAAGATCCGTCTGGACTCCTACGGGAGCCAGACTTCGCGCCTGACTTTAATTGCAGGGGACTCCGCCCGGACCCCTACGGGAGCCAGGCTCCGCCCGCGACTTCAACTCCGAGAGGACTCCGCCCGGACTCCCATGGGAGTCGGGCTCCGTCCACGACTCCAACCGCAAGGAAGACTCCGTCCGGACTCCTACAGGAGCCAGACTCCGTCATCAACTCCGACCGCTGCCGAACTTCAGCCGACAGATCTGCACTCCCAGGCAGGCCACAATAACGGCCACGATCCTGCTCCACTTCCTGCGGTGGATTTCGCACAGCTCCATCACTCCCTGACAGGCCGCAGTAACAGTCACAGCACTGCTCCACTTCCTACGACGGATCCCGTGCAGCTCCACTACTCCCTGGCAGGCCACAATAACGGCCACGATCCTGCTCCACTTCCTGCGACGGATACCGCACGATTCTTCCATCCGCTGGCAAGTTGCGACAATAGACGCCGCTCCACTCCCCGCGGCAAACTCCACGTGGCACGCCCCGGTGATAGCCACGGGTCGACTCCACTACTCTTCGCAGCAAACTCCGCCTGACCCTGGGCAGCCCACTGTCAGACGGTTACAGATGTCGCTATCAGGCTACTACCCCCTCCGCCTATAAAAGGGGGCCCCAGATACGTTATTCAATAAGCTCTTATTTTTTACCTCAAAACTCTGCTAAACTCTCCGTTCGAGCACTCCATTCTTGTTGAGGCAGAGAACTGACTTGAGCGTCGGAGGGTCTTGCCGGAGCAACCCCACCTCCGGTTTAGACTTCCTTTGCAGGTCCCGGCGGCGACCGCGACTCCCTCGACTCCAGCTTCTCCAACGCAAGCGGATTTTTGCACCAACATCTATGTTGAATAGTATTCAATTATTTTATATATATATTGATTGGATTAAATTCTATTAGATAATAGGCCTGATTGGATCAAGCCCTATTATCAAATAGCTTCTCTGATATCCATTAAGAATCAATTCCTGGATCAATGAGATTTTAATCTAACTAATTTCAAAATTGATTAGAGCCTAATAATTGGGTTAAGATCTAATTAGTTAGTTTATTATAACTAATTTCTAAATTGGTTAGGATTGGATCTAAGAATTAGTTAGAAATTGATCAAGATCTTGAATCCTATTAGAATAGGACTTTACCAACTAAACCAACCTATGTGCTACTTATTTCCACGCCCCATAACCCTTTCACTATGAGAAACTCCACACCCACTAAAGAGCCACACCCGCTCTCTTCCTTTCATGGAAAAGAAGGGCCGTCCCTCCCCTTGTTGTCGCCCAAAAGAAAAGAAAAGAGAAGGGGGCGTCCAAGAGTTGGACACCCCATATCTCATGCATCTAGTCTCTCCTCTTCTCCTCCCTTCTTGAAAAAAATTTTAAAATCTTTTGTTGTTGATTTTTGGGCATCAAAGATAGGCTTCTCTTCTGATTTTACAGTAAAAAATTGAAGAAGAAAAGTTCTTCCCAATGAGACAAAGAGAAGGAAGCAGAAAGGATCTTCTTTCTTATGTGCAGCCTTGAAGAAGAAAGAGTCCTTTCAGATTTTTTTTATTTTTTTAAAAATAAAAATTATATTAAATCTAATTTTTAACATAAATATTTAGAGAAGAAATACTAAAAAAATATGGTTGGACGTTTGGGCTTTCAAGAGTTTTAGATCAAGAAAGAAAATGGGTCTTCTTTCTAGTGCGCAGCCTTGAAAAAGAAAAAAAAATTTTCAAATTTTTTCTCTATTTTTTTAAGATGAAAATCAGATTAGATCTAATTTTTTACATGAAGATTTAGGGAAAAAATATTTAAAAAATCTGGTTGGGCGTAAGGAACTTCCTAGAGTTCTAAATCAAGGAAGAAGGGAGAAGAAGAGAGAAGAATAGTTCTTCTCTTGGATTCTTCTTTTGGATTTTTCTAGAGCTTAAGATTCAATATGATTTTTAGCATGAGAAATTAGATTAGATCTAATTTTTATTATAAAAAATTAGAGAAGAAAAGTTCTTCTTAAGGGCATGAAAAGAAGAGAGAAAATTCTCTCTTATGCATGAAAAAATTAAGAAGAAAGGTTTCTTCTCTTGATCTCTATTGTAGAGATCAGATGCATTGATTTAGGAAGAAAAAGAGAGGGTCTCCTTATTCTTCATCTTTATTATGTTCCTTTTAGATCATCCAAAGAATGGTGTCCTTGCAAGCTAGTACTTTCAGAGAGATCGATCAGCACAAAGATTTGTATGGATACCTGTAGAGGCCAGATACATGTGCAACTACCAAGCATCATGAAGAACCATCTACCACAGATTTTGGATGCAGTGATCTGCTACCCATGCTTAGATATAAAATTTTGAATTCAATTAATATTAAGATATAATCTAAATATAAATTAGATATGTTCTATACTTGTTGAATTTAAGATTTCAGATATGTATACATGCATATTAGTTTATGTCATAGATCATGTATGGTGATTTAGATTTGATCTATGAATGCATTGTAGATTAAATTATTTAATCTATGTATGTTTCACTGTAAATTTTTGAAGATGCATGCACATCACCCACTATGCTTTCCTTCACCAATAACATGATGGTCGGCCCTTAGATCTTTCGTGAATGTATCAAATGCAAAAAATCCTAAGTCTTGGAAATGTACATCCAATGTACCATTCCAAGGCTTCGTGCATCCCATGCACTGAATTTACAATTTCATCAAAAATTAGATCATGAGATCTAACTTAAAATTATCTCACAAATCTAAAGACCATGGAATTTCATATCCAAATTTGATCATGGATTAATAATATTTTATCATTAACAAAAATGCATCAAGAACATCAAATAAACATCAATCAATAAATCTAATTTTGACATAGTTTGAACCGGATCTAATCCATATCACAATAATAACATAAAATTTGATTGAATCAATCAAGGGTGGCTCTGATACCACTGTTAGGTTTCGACGATGCAGCGAAATATAAATTTCAAAAATTTTTACATACATTCAATAATTGAAAACAAGTTTAACAATTAAATTAGACTACCAAAACACAAAAGTCTTAGAAACACCTTGATGATTATAATCAAATAATATAAGCATGTATAACAAGCAGAGATCAGATGTCATATACCAACATAAAGGTGAGGATCTAGTAATTTTGAGATCTCCATAAAACTCTAAAGTAGAAGCCCTCCAATGGTGATCCACATGAGACTGATCAGAGCCCTTCTCAATTCGCTGTAGTACTGCAGCTTTCTTCGCAAGTTCGCTGCCGATCGTCTTTTGCAAGAATAGATTGTACTATCATTTGCATGCCTTCAAGACCTCTACTAGGATCACTCTAGAAACTATTTTCTAAATGATCTTACTACATAAAAATTAGATTGAATGTTCAACACTTGAACAATCTAATTTTAGGACAAGCATCACATGCTTTCTTTTTCTCTTCCTCCTTTCCTTTCTATTTTTTCTCTCCCTTTTTCTTATCTTTTTCACTTCAAATTTTTTTTTATCTTTTTCTCATCTAATCCCATGCCTAATGCCAATTTGGATTGAATTTTATCCCATATGGGGCACCCCTTATATAAGGTATGAAGGGGCGCCACATAATTTCTAAGGGTGCCAACTCTTGGCATCCCATCTCCCTTACATGGTAAAAATAAATTTTTAGTATATAATCCCAAGGAGCATGACATAGAATAAGAGGAGTTTTATCAGCAGAAGGACTCCTCTATGTAGAAAAATCAGAACACCATCTGATGGCGCATGGGATAAGAGAACGCGTGAGAATTCAAGAGTCCAATATGAAATGGACTCTTCCATTTCAATGCACAAAAAGGATAGGTGTCCCAATTAATTTTGGCATTCAAACTCCTTGCCAGAGAAGGACTCTTCCTTCTCTTCTACATCCCCACATCCCAAGGCTCCATCCCATGTTCCAAAAATAAAGGGATGTGTGGAAATATGAAAAGAAATTTAGAGGAGTAAAAGAGAAGGACTTCTCCTCTTAAACGCCCAAAATTAAATGTGATGCCATTTATTTTATGTGTGTGGTTTTGGCATGGAGGAGGTTGATTTCAATGGAACTCTTTCATAAAAATTAGATTAGCCACCAAACAATTAGATGGTTCAAGCCTGTTGGGCATAAAATAACCCCAACCGAAGTTCGTAAAAGGCCGACCCTTCCAGGGCTCTTCCGGCTTCAGACCTTGTGCGGCATCTTTCTGAACTTCCCTGGCTATCCGCACTTTCATAGTACCATCCGAGCTCCTTCAATGTTCAACCTTCCACAGTGTCCTTCAGATTCCTCCAACGGATGAACTCCTATCGTGCCATCTGAACTTCTCCAATAATGAGCTCCCCCATTCATCTACCGGACTGCTCCAAATGCTCTCCGGGCTTCACTACCGGTCGATTTTCTACAGCGATCGACTACTCTCCAAATCTCTTCCGAACTTCTTCCAGCCACGATCGACTTTACTCCAAACTTCTTCCAAACTTCATCAATAATCAAGCTTCTCCAACAGCAGGACTTCTACAGTAATCAGACCCCATCCAAGTTTCTACGGTGATCGACTGTCTTTTGAATCTCAGTCAAACTTCTATCGCAAGCAGTCTAATCCAAACTTCTACTGCAAGCGGTCTACTCCGAACTTCTACTGTAAGCGAATTCAATCCGAACTTCTATTGCAGCAGACTTCAGTTGAGCTTCTGCAATAAGAAGTCTCCATCCAAGCTTCCATGGCAACCGATCTTCGTCCGAGCTTCTACAGTAAGCGGTCTCTTTTCGACTCCTACAAGAATCAGACCCCTCCGACGGACAGTCCTCCGACGAGCTTCTTGTGGGGAAAATTCAGTGCAGGGGTAAAATGATAATTTTAAAACTTTTTCAAAATCACTATTTTACAGTAAAAAATATTAATTAATCCAATTAATTAATAATAATTTATTCTACACTAGGATCTAAATATGATATATAGCATGCATGCATTTAAATTTGAAATTCGAATTTGAACAGTAAATACTTTACTGTAATATGTTCAGAACATAATACCTTTGTGCGGTAGTAGATCACCATAATTTGATCACCGTCGGAAGAGTCTGATCATCACGATGCAGCCACACAGTGTGTCTAGCCTCTACGGATCATCCATACGAAGCTCCCGATCTGATCGACTCCTCATGAGTGCTAGCTCATTGTAGATCTCTTTTGATGGCCAATGCTATTGAACTCCTTCGATCGATGTCTGTCGATTCTTTGGATGCTCCAGATTGTCAGCAAACATGCTTGAGAGGATATTGAAGATCTTTCTAAAATTTGGTAAGCTCACGATACTCATAGCTCACCTTCTCACTTTCCGAACTCCTGGCTGAAACCCTGAAGAACTCACTGAAACCCTGCGCACACTTTTTCTTTCTTTTCTTTCTTTTTCTCTCGAAGGATATAGACCTTCACCTTGCACACAAGGATTCCTCATGCCCAGATTTTCTCTCCAAAATTTTTTTTTTACACACCCCACTCTTCTCCTCCTTTTAAAATAATGTCAAACATCTTATCCACGTGAGAGGATAAAGATGAGTAATTGCACATTTGAATTCAAATCAAATTTTGAATTCAAATGGAAACCAATTTATCTCTATCCACTAAGGGCATGAGAAGAGGAGGGCGTGGCTTAATTTGTGCATGAGTGATTTCATGAGAAATATTTTCTTGTATAATAAATGGGGTGCTAAAAGAGGATAAGGTCAAGGCGCTAAGATTGGTTGCTCATTCAAATTCAAACTTTGTTTTGAATTCGAATGGCCAACCAATCATCCTTATCAACTCATTTGGTGCATTAAAATAGGACGTGAGGAGGCTTTGCGTGAGGAAAAATTCATGAGAACTTCCTTCTCGTGAATTCAAATGGGCGTAGTGGAAGTGAGGTGGCAGGGAATGGGTCAAGTGGTTTCATTATTTAAACCAACCTAATTGAACCAAATAAGTTAGGCCCAATTAGACTAATCTAAACCTAACTTAATTAGCTTAATTAGGCTCAATAAAATTTAATCAAATCAAAAATTGATTAAGCCAACCCCTGATAAATCAGGGACCAAACCATCTCGATGATTAGGTCAACTCTTAACCTAATCGGGTCAAACCAACTGAATCCAATTCAATTGGACTTGATCCAAAAATAATTACTCAATCAATTAAGTTAATTAGTGATCAAATCACTAACTAAACTCTCATAAATATTGAATCTAAATTCAATGGATAATCGGGCATCAGAATTCATCGATATGTAACCCTGATCGAAGAGTCCCAACCAATGGGACACTTGACCCCGGTACCCAAAATGTGTGGGACTCATGATCAGAGAATCTGATTCTCGATCACAGAGTCCCAGACACATAGGACTCATAGTCATGAGCATTAGACTCTTCATCAGTCATCAGATCAGATAGAAACCTCTAATGTGTGTGACCCCACGGTTCGAACCTAAACCGGTAGCACAGGAACCAATTCCTGTACTAATCGAAGTGACCATCTAGTAATAGTACCCGATGATCGGATAGTCGAATAGTCGCAATCACAACACTCAGAACCTACGTGAATATGGTTACTGTATAATTCATCCTTTTGACCTCTGTGTTTAGGACGACTCAGGGTTAAACTGTCAACCTTATTAGATTATCCGAATCATGCTCAACTCAAACAATCCTTAACTCCTCACAAAGACTACCCTGGCCAAGGTTTTGCTAAATTGAAACATGACTGTACATAGCTCCTAAACTGGAGTGGTCAATCCATCTTGACACACGCACGACAAGTCAAGTCTTGACTACACCCAGCAGCCTTCCGTCACTGAATTAGAAATTCAGGTAGTCCAGTGCCTAAGTGCAGTGAGTTGCTTACAATCACCTGGTGGTCTCAGTCGGAGGGATATTTATACCATATTTATCGAAGCAAATCTTGACAGCAGAAATAGCTCCGGAGTCGGTCATGTTCAATGCAGATATACCCTTACATCTCACCTGTATGCCATACCAATATCTCACACTCATTGGTTAAGAGGACAACCAACTTATATGGCACACAACGACCTATGCTTGATAAACGTTATCATCCTTGGTAACAACGTATCATTTGGTCGTGAACAGATTTAAGGACTAAACGATAAATCCTCCTTTGTCGAGTCTAAATAGTCCTAAGGACTTCACCACAACATAGGAGTTCATTAGAAGATGAAATATTTTGTGATGAAAAATATCAAAATAATTTTTATTAATTCATAATTATGTACATATACAAAAATGAGCACAACCATCAACAGACTGATGATTGGCTTTGGGACACTATTCCCAACAATCTCCCACTTGGCCTAAAGCCAATCGGTGCAGTATCTAATACCCATCTTGACTTGTAGTCGTGAACTCCTTCACCATAATGGCTTTAGTGAATGGGTCGGCCAGGTTCTCCTTTCCGTCGATCTTCAGAAGGTCACATCACCTCGATCTATAATTTTTGGATGAGATGGTAGCGGCGCAGAATATGCTTCGTCCGCTAGTGTGCCTTGGGTTCCTTCACCTGAGCAATGGCTCAAGCTGTCACAGTAGAGCAGAACTGACCAATAAGGGAGGGTGCTACTCCGAGCTCGGTGATGAATTTTCTCAGCACACCGATTCTTTGGCAGCATCTGATGCAGCGACATACTCCGCCTCGCAAACTGAATCAGCCACTGTGTGTTGCTTGAAACTCTTCCAGCAGATAGCCCCACCATTAAGGGTAAAAATAAATCCTGACACACTTTTACTGTCATCGTGATCAGACTGGAAACTAGAGTCTGTAAACCATATAAGTCTCAAGTCTGATTCACCATAAATAAGCCACTGGTCCTTAGTATTTCTTAAATACTTCAGGATGGTTTTAACAACCTTCTAGTGATTCTCCCCTAGATCAGATTGGTATCTACTCACTCCCCTAGTGAGTATGCCACATCTGTCGTGTACATGTCATGGCGTACATGATAGATCCACTGTCGAAGTATATGGAATCCTACCCATACGCTTTCTCTCTTGAGGTGTTGTCGGACAATCCCTCTTCGAGAGAGAAATTCCATGGCCTATCGGTAGATAGCTTTCTTGGAATTCTCCATGCTGAACCTCTTCAGCATAGTATCTATGTATGTAGACTAGGATAAACCAAGCAACCTTTTAGATCTATCCCTATAGATCCTCATCCCTAGGATGTAGGAAGCTTCTCTCAAATCTTCATGGAGAACTGTGACGACAGCCAAATCTTTATTCCCTGTAATGCAGGGACATCATTCCCGATTAAGAGAATATCATCCACATACAATACAAGAAATACCACTACTGGACCATTAGCCCACTTATAAATGCAGGGCTCTTCTCCATTCTTAACGAAGCCATACGTCTTGATCGTCCTATCAAAATGTATGTTCCAACTCTGGGATCCTGCTTAAGTCCATAAATAGACCTCTGTAGTCTGCACACCTTAGACTCATCAGTGGATGTGAATCCTTCGGGTTGTATCATATACACCTCTTCATCCAGCTCTCCATTTAGGAAAGCTGTCTTCACATCCATCTGCCAGATTTCATAGTCAGATGGGCAGCTATCGCAAGCATAATCCGAATGGATTTGAGCATTGCCAGGAGAAAATGTCTCGTCATATCTATACCATAACGTTGACGATATCCTTGGCAACCAGATGGGCTTTATAGGTTTCCACCTTTCCGTCTGCGCCCTCTTCCTCTTGAAAACCCACTTACACCCTATGGGTTTTACTCCTTCGGGTGGGTCAACCAATGTCCACACATCGTTGACCTTCATGGACTCCATTTCGGATTTCATGGCCTCTAGCCATTTTCAGAGTCGGGTCTCTGCATTGCATCCATGTAGGTGATCGGATCCTCATCATTTTCATCAAGTTTGATAGGATCATCGTTTCGACCAAGAAACCATAGTATCTGTCCGGTTGACGTGGTACTCTACCAGATCGCCTTAAGGGTGCTTGAACAATGGGCTCCGGATCTGATCTAATCAAATCCGATTCAGGTTCAGCAACTTCTATCGATTTTTTCACCTGTCGAACTTCGTCAAGTTCGACCTTAGAGGCAACAGTCCCTTCACCAAGGAACTCTTTTTCCAAAAAGATTGCCTTAAGGCTGACAAACACCTTTTGCTCATCAGCCAGGTAGAAATAATACCCTTTGATCTCTTTTGGGTATCCTATAAAATTACACTTGTCAGACCTAGGTCCTAGCTTGTCCGTAATTAAACGTTTAACATAAGTCGGACACCCCCAAACCCTAAGGTGCGAGAGTACTGGCTTACGTCCTATCCATATCTCATATGGCGTTTTGGTTACAGACTTACTCGAAACTCTATTTAGAAGGTAACAAGCCAATTGAGCGCATATCCCCAGAAGAAGATCGGCAGACCAGCAAACCCATCATGGATCGAACCATATCCAACAAGGTCGATTCCTCCTTTCAGATACACCATTATGCTGTGGTGTTCCAGGAGGAGTCCATTGAGAGAGAATCCATTCTCCCCAAGATATGTCAGAAACTCATTGGAAAGGTATTCACCTCCTCGATTAATCGAAGATTTTAATACAGTTTCCAATTTATTTTTCTACCTCATTTCAAATAGTTTGAACATTTAAATGACTCCGACTTATGCTTCATTAAATAGACATACCCATACCTTGATAGGTCGTCTGTGAAGGTTATGAAGTAGAAATATCCACCTCTTACACTTATGCTCATGGATCCACATACATCAGAATGTACTAGACCCAAGAGTTCACTGGCTCGCTCACCTTTTCAGTAAAAGGTGACTTGGTCATTTTACCAAGAAGACAGGACTCACAAGTTGGAAGTGATTCACAATCACCTACTTCAAGAGTCCTTCTTGAACCAACTTGTTTATCCTATTCTTATTGATATGACCTAGCCTACAGTGCCAAAGGTAGACTTCTGACACATTATCTATTCAGGGCATTTACCGGAGGTTTGAACCACATTAACAGGTTGTGATAGAAAGTAAATTCTATTATAAAGTTGTCCAATAAAATTGTAACACCATTCAAAATGATATTGCAAACATTTCTTTTTATTAAAAATTGATAACCGTTCATGGCCAAAAGGCCTACAGAAATAATATTTAATAAAAAGCTTGGACAATAGTGACATTCACTCAGAATTATATTTCAAGAATTGATTACAAGGTTCATGATTCCTAATGTTAGAACTGAAACTTTGCTTCATCTCCAACGTTCAGGAACCTCTCACCTTCATCAAATCTCCTACTGACCTGCAGACCCTGCATCGAATTGCAAATATGATAAGGGCTTCCGGTATCCAATACCCAGACAGTAGTATCACAAATAAAAAAGTTGCAAGGTGTTATCATATAAGTACCTTGCTTCTTCTTTGGCCTGTTCGGGTCCAGTGAGGCAATGTATAGAGGACAGTTCCTCTTCCAGTGCCCCTGCTTCTTGCAAAAGAAGCACTCCACCTGCTCTGGTCGGGCATGCGCTTCTTGGTCTGACCCTATGCAGATGTCCCAGCATGCAGCTGCATCTTCTTATTCTTCTTCTTCTTGTTCTTCTTCCCTTTCTTAAAGGGTCGACGACCAGAAGAAGACCCTCCCACAACATTCACCGACTCCTTATGGAGCTGGTATCCTTCTCAAAGTTCTGCAGCAACCCCAACAAGCCGTGGTAGTTCACTGCAGGCTTTGTCATTCGAAAATGCGTAAGGAAGGGAAGGAAGGACTTGGATAGAGAATTAAGGATCGCATCCTTACCGACTGCTCGTGCAGGGAAAATCCAGTTTACTTAGGTGCTCAATCATTTCGATCATGTACAGGACATGATCAGTGACTGAGGCTCCATCCCTCATCCGAGCATTGAAATGGCATAACTAGTTTTGTGCCTTTCAACATCTTCAGGCTGCCAAAAGAGTCGTTCAACATTTGAAGCATCTCCTGTGGCTGGGCATTCTCGAACCTGCGACTGAACTCATCATTCATTGCCGCCAGCATTATGCACCAACATTGGTGCGGTCATTGAGCCACTTCTGGTAAGTGTCTCGGACCATCCCTCTAGCGTTCAAGGCTGGCTCCTCAGGTGCCGGATCCGTTACTACATAAAGGATCCATTCATGCTCAAGGATGATTTTTAATTTTTGATACCAGCTATCTAAATTAGGTCCCATGAGCTTGTCATTATCTAATAATAATCGGAGCGACAGGGTAGTGGCCATAGCTGCATAAAGGAAAATCAGACCTATATTAGTACATAAATTATTAATACTAAAGACTTGGACTTTCGTCTAAAGTTTCTCCCAGTATTTTTATGAATTGGTAGCATCAACCTCCAATTGAGAAATTACTTTAATTCCTTAGTGGGTACTAGAATCCACACAGACTACACACAAGCCCAACTTTGGTTGGTCAACCCATGTGCATCTATGGGTAGGTTCATAACCAATTGTTTCTCTAAACAACTTCTAGTAATTAATTTTGCCCCAAAACTTAATCAGTTGGCTTTGGCTCCACTGAAAAAATCTGGTTAGGTCCAACCATTAACATGATTTGATTTGATGAATCGGACCAATAAATGATCGAGCCTAACTTTGGTCGGCCAACCTAACCACCATCAGAAAGACTCAAACCAAATTATCATACTATGAATGATAATTCCATTAGTCAATAAGCACCAGACCTTTGGGCCTCCAATGATTATTAAACTAATGGACTCATTATCACTCACTTAATGGGAGGCTATGATTTAGTTATCAATATAACTTAATCATTTTTAGGATCTAATAATTTTTGAGGATTTTATTAAAGAATCGAAGAGAAGAAAATATCCAGCCAATTTCAATCCTCCCACTGACTTCACCAAGTCAGATTAAAAAGGATTTACTTAAAGCTGGCATTAGGAGCACCTAAATCAGTCAAACTGATTTACCTAATGACATGGGTGAGCCCTAATCACAATGATCTAATCAAAACCTAATTCACCAGGTTGGCCAGGTAAGTGAGATCAGTGGTGGGGATAAGCCATTAACTCATCAGAGATCGAATCACTGCGAGTAGCTCCCGCTTAAAAACACTGGTCAAACTGCCAAACTTACCTTAGACACCAATCGGTTCATTAGTTTTAATTTGATCAACTTAGTAAATAGAGTTCCACCGCATAGCCATGAATTAAGTCCATCTTGGTCTAGTTAAAGACATGGACCCATTCAACTACAACTATTGGAGTTGAGTCTAGAGTATC
Source organism: Elaeis guineensis (assembly GCF_000442705.2). Taxonomy (NCBI): domain Eukaryota; kingdom Viridiplantae; phylum Streptophyta; class Magnoliopsida; order Arecales; family Arecaceae; genus Elaeis; species Elaeis guineensis. The sequence continues at coordinate 40,247,273 of NC_025995.2, read as the reverse complement.
CTTGATATAATCTAATTCAATTTTTGATTAGATTTGACCAGTTACTCTAATTTAGTCCATTTCTTTAAGCTAACCTCAGGTCTAACCCAATTATGAACCTAATCCATCTAACCCATTGACCCACAAGTTTATGCAATTGTCTTAGGTCTTAATTCACAATTCTAGACTTACTAGACAACACTTAATTTTTTAATTAAGTATTTGGGCTGATGGGTCAGGGTTTGGCATTTCGAAAATAATTTTCAAATTTGAAAGATTTTATTTTCTGTTCACCAAATATGTTGACTTATTACACAAATATATCAGCACATTTCATAAATAGCAATCCTATTGCTAATTACATAACAGAAAATAACTCAATCAAAATAAATCATGAATATTCTTTCACCATTTCATCTGCATGGATATAATCCATCGACACCCCTACCACCATAGGAGAACCCATCGAATGGAAAGAGAGGGCCTTTAAACCCTACTTTTCTCCTATGATTGGACGTCCATGGCAACCAACCCAATTCGATTACTTGCTACTTGGATCAAGTATATCTAAATATACCAATTTCAAATTTTAAATTTCAAATTTCAAATTTTAAATTTTAAATTTCAAATTTCAAACAAATTTCAAATTTTTGAATTTCAAATTTTGAATTTCAAATTTTAAATTTTAAATTTTGAATTTCAAATTTTAAATTTAACCAAATTTCAAATTTTAATTTCAAATTTTGAATTTCAAATTTTTAAATTTTGAATTTTGAATTTTAAATTTCAAAATTCAAATTCAAATTTTGAATTTCAAATTTTTTGAATTTTGAATTTCGAACAACTTTCAAAATTAAATTTAAATTTTAAATTTAAATTTCAAATTTAAACTTTTAGATTACAACTTAATCTATGCATGCAAATATATATATCATATCTAAGAACCCACTCTGATACCATTTGTGGGAAAATTCAGTGCAGGGGTAAAATATAATTTTAAATTTTTTCAAAATCACTATTTTACAGTAAAAATTATTAATTAATCTAATTAATTAATAAAAATTTACTCTACACTAGGACTAAATATGATATATAGCATGCATGCATTTAAATTTGAAATTCGAATTTGAATAGTAAACACTTTACTGTAATGTGTTCAGAACACAATACCTTTGTGCGGGTAGTAGATCGCCATAATCTGATCACCGTCGGGAGAGTCTGATTATCGTGATATAGCCACACAGTGTGTCGGCCTCTGTGGATCATCCACATGAAGCTCCGATCTGATCGACTCCTCACGAGTGCTAGCTCGTTGTAGAGCCCTTTCGACGGTCGATGCTGATCGAACTCCTTCGATGATGTCTGTCAATTCTTTGGATGCTCTGGATCATCAACAGATATGCTTGAGAGGATGTTGAAGATTTTTTGAAATTTGGTGGGCTCACGACACTCGTAGCTTACCTTCTCACTTCCCAAACTCCAGACTGAAACCCTGAAGAACTCACTGAAACCCTGCGCACACTTTTTCTTTCTTTTCTTTCTTTTTCTCTCGGAAGGATATAGACCATCACCTTGCACACAAGGATTCCTCACACCCAGATTTTCTTCCAAATTTTTTTTTTACACGCCCCACTCTTCTCCTCCTTTTAAAATAATGTCAAACGTCTTATCCACGTGAGAGGATAAAGATGAGTAATTGCACATTTGAATTCAAATCAAATTTTGAATTCAAATGGAAACCAATTTATCCCTATCCACTAATGGCATGAGAAGAGGAGGGCATGGCTTAATTTGTGCATGAGTGATTTCATGAGAAATATTTTCTCGTGTAATAAATGGGGTGCTAAAAGAGGATAAGGTCAAGGCGCTAAGATTGGTTGCTCATTCAAATTCAAACTTTATTTTGAATTTGAATGGCCAACCAATCATCCTTATCCACTCATTTGGCATATTAAAGTAGGGCATGAGGATTGCTTTGCATGAGGAAAAATTCATGAGAACTTCTTCTCGTGAATTCAAATGGGCACAGTGGAAGTGAGGTGGCACAGGAAGAATGGGTCAAGGTGGTTTCATTATTTAAACCAACCTAATTGAACTAAATAAGTTAGGTCCAATTAGACTAATTTAAATCCAACTTAATTAGGCTTAATTAGGCTCAATAAAATCTTAATCAAATCAAAAATTGATTAAGCCCAACCTCTGATCAAATCAGGGACCAAACCATCTCGACGATTAGGTCAACTCTTAACCTAATCGGGTCAAACCCAACTGAATTCAATTCAATTGGACTTGATCCAAAATAATTACTCAATCAAATTGAGTTAATTAGCAATCAAATCACTAATTAAATCTCTCATAAATATTGAGTCCAAATTCGATGGGTAATCGGGCATCAGAATTCATCGATATGTAACCCTGATCGAAGAGTCCTAAACCAGTGGGACTCTTGACCCCGGTATCCAAAATGTGTGGACTCGTGATCAGAGAATCCTGATTTTCAATCACAGAGTCTCAGACACATAGGACTCATAGTCACAAGTATTAGGACTCTTCATCAGCCATCAGATCAGATAGAAACCTCTAATGTGTGTGACCCTGCAGGTTCGAACCTAAGCCGGTAGCACAGGAACCAATTCCTGTACTAATCGAAGTGACCATCTAGCAATGGTACCCGATAACCGGATAGGTCGAATAGTCACAATCACAATACTCAGAACCTACGTGAATATGGTTACTGTATAATTCATCCTTTTGACCTCTGTGTTTAGGATGACTCAGGATTAAACTGTCAACCCTGATTAAATCATCCGAATCGTGCTTAACTCAAACAGTCCTGTGACTCCTCACAAAGACTACCCTGGCCAAATTTTGTTAAATTGAAACATGACTGTACACAGCTCCTAAACTGGAGTGGTCAATCCCATCTTGACACACGCACCGACAAGTCTAGTACTTGACTACACCCAGCAGCCTTCCGTCACTGAATTAGAAATTCAGGTAATCCAGTGCCTAAGTGCAGTGAGTTACTTGCAAGTCACCATGGCGGTCTCAGGTCGGAGGGACATTTATACCCATATTCCATCAGAGCAAATCTTGATAGCAGAAATAGCTCCAGAGTCGGTCACGTTCAATGTAGATGTACCCTTAATCTCATCTGTATGCCATACCAGTGTCTCCACACCATTGGTTAAGAGGACAACCAACTTATATGGCACACAACGACCTATGCTTGATAAACATTGTCATCCTTGGTAACAACGTATCATTTGGTCGCGAACAGATTTAAGGACTAAATGATAAATCCTCCTTTGTCGAGTCTAAATAGTCCTAAGGACTTCACTACAACATAGGAGTTCATTAGAAGATGAAACATTTTATGATAAAAAATATCAAAATAATTTTTATTAATTCATAATTCATGTGCATATACAAAAATGAGCACAACCGTCAACAGGCTGACGATTGGCTTTGGAACACTATTCCCAACACTTCTACATCAAGTAAATTTCAGACAAACTTCTCTAGCAATCAAATTCCAGCCAGATTTTTCTAACAGAAAGTCTCCGTCCGAGCTTCTACAGCAGATGACTCCCGTCTGCAGCATCAGCGCTCTAGGCACCCGACAATAGTGGATACATCAGCAACCTCGAAAACATCCGAGCCTCTCTTAGATTGCAGAAACAGAGAGCTATTCCGCTCCATCAGACGTCCCAGCCGAGCTTCAGCCGTTAGGTCTGAACTCTTTGGCAAGTCACGACAATGGCCACTACCCCACTCCACTCTCTATAACATATTCCACGTGACCCAACCACTCTTGGCAAGTCGTGACAACAGACACCACTCCACTCTCCATAACAAACTCTACGTGGCTCTGAACGGCTCACTGACGCCACTACTCTCTGCAACAAACTCTGCGTGGCCACGAACGGCCCACTACCAGACGGTTACAGACGTTGCTGTCGATCAATTATGCTCTTCGTCTATAAAAAGGGACCCCCAGATACGTTCTTCTATAAGCAAAAAAAATCTATCTCAAACTCTGCTAAAATTCTATTCGAGTACTCCATTTCTGTTGAGGCAAAGTTTTGACTTGAGCGTTGGAGGGTCTTGCCGGAGCACCCCCAACTCCGGTTTAGACTTTCCTTGCAGGTCCCGACTGCGGTGCGATCCCCTCGACTCCAGCTTCTCCGACATCGGTGGAATTCTGCACCAACAAAATTGGTGCTAGAGGAAGGGTGACTGTGTCTTCATAGTACCCTTGTTCTTAAAGGAGTACTCAGTGGGATTGTCTTCGATCATCTTCTTCGATATTTTATCCTTCTTCTCCTACCAGATCTCCACCTGATGTCTCTCCGAAAGGCATCCATTAGGCAATCTACGACCTCGATGGCCAGATCTCAGTGAGACCCACAAGCTCCGACCTCATCTCCAGTTTTCCAAGCTCCTCCTCCTCTGGCAACGGCAGTCGGCAAGGAGCAATTTGACATGCTGGTTCAGCAGGTCAGAGGCCTCACCGAAGCAGTGCAGGCCATGCAGCAGTAGCCGCAGCAGCCGCAGGCATCTGTGCGGCTGGAAAGAGCATCATCGGAGTTTCAGAATCCGACGATCGGGCGGGCCACTTGGGCCAGTCGCCCTATCTTCCCCGAAAAAGGGAAGCAGAAGGCGAGAGCCCTCCGTCCGATCACAATTCCACCCTCAGAGGGTCCCTACCTCTGTTTCACCAGAAGATCCTCAAGACTCACAGTCGAGAAGATCTCCAGGATCAAAGGTTCTAAGAGATGAACCGACGGATCGAGGAGCTCATCAGATGAGGTCGGCTCGATAGATTCAGCCGACGCGGACCTGAAGGTAGGCAAGATCGACTGAGGGCCCTACCACAGCCAGAGCCACCAAAGAAGGAGGAACAGCCTAAAGATCGACCTCCAACCAGGATCGTCGACACCATCTCTGGAGGACTCCGATGGAGAGCAGCTAGTGGATCATCATACCGCCCAAGCGGTAGAGGACTGAAGAGTCTATAACCTTTACTGAAGAAGATGCTCGAGAGATTCAATTCCTCCATAATGATGCGGTTGTAGTTTCTTTAAACATTACTGACTATGATGTACGTCGCATTCTTGTTGATAGTGGAAGCTCGGCTGACATTCTGTTTTACGATACATTCTTGAAAATGTCCATTTCGAATGGTCGATTAGGCCGATAAACTCCCCGTTGGTAAGGTTCACTGGCGATGCTGTGCCAGTGGAAGGGGTAATAACTTTAACCGTGGTTGCAGGCCAGTTGCCAAAGCAATCAAAGCGCAAGTGGATTTTCTGGTAGTAAGGGTGCCGTCTGCTTACAACGCAATACTTGGCCGACCTTACCTCAACACCCTCCAAGCTGTGGTATCAACCTACCACTTGAAGCTGAAATTTTTACTAGCCAAGGAGTCGGAGAGGTCAGAGGAGATCAAGCCCTGGCAAGACATTGCTACAACATAGCCCTTCAAAGAAATGGTCAGTCCGACCCCTATCCGGTTGATGGATTGGACACCCACGATGACCTTGCTAAAGAATGGGGTGAGCCAATTGAAGATCTTGTCTCAATTTCTTTGAATGATGGGAATGAGGAGCATGTGGTAAAGATTGGCTCTAACCTAGGAGAAGAGGTACGGACATAGCTCATCAATTTTCTATAAAAGAATGCAGATGTTTTCATTTGGGTTCTAACGGACATACCAGGGATTGATGCGGGAGTCATGGAACACCACCTGGTGTTGATCCCAAACATCAGCTGACGAAGGAAAAAATCCGAAGTCATGCACCAAAAAGGCAAGTGGCAATAGCTGAGGAAGTTGATAAACTCTTAAAGTCGAGTTCATCAGAGAAGTCAACTACCCAAACTGGGTCTTCAATGTGGTTCTCATCAAGAAGGCGAACGGTAAGTGGAGGATGTGTATAGACTTCAAAAAGCTAAACAAAGCCTGCCCGAAGGATAGTTACCCTCTACCCAGAATTGATCAATTAGTGGATGCAACCTCGGGCCATGAGCTTCTCACTTTCATGATGCATTTTTTGGCTACAATCAAATCAGGATGGCACCGGAGGATGAAGAAAAAATTACTTTTATTACTAACCATGGTCTTTATTGTTACAGGGTCATGCCTTTTGGCCTCAAAAATGAGGGGCGACCTATCAACGGCTAGTGAACAAGATCTTCAAAGAGCAGATCTGCCACAACATGGAGGACTACATGGAGATATGCTTGTAAAAAGCAAATCCACAAAGAATCATGTCGCTGACCTTGAGGAGATCTTCAGTGCCCTCCAAAAATATAAGATGAAGCTGAACCCGGCCAAGTGGCTTTTGGAGTAACCTCAAAAAAATTCTTGGCTTTATGGTATCGGGGTGCAGAATCGAAGTAAATCCGAAAAAGATTCGTGCCATCCAGGAAATGACCACCCCGAAGTCAATAAAGAAAGTTCAGCACCTTACTAGGAGAGTAGCAGCTCTGAATTGCTTCATCTCAAGGTCGGTCGAACAATGCCTACCTTTCTTTCAGACCCTCAAGCAGCTGAAGAACTTCTGTTGGACCACTGAATGCCAGTAAGTATTTAAAAATTGAAGAGCTACCTCAGCTCACCTCCGCTATTGGCAAAGTTCAAACCCAGAGAGGAGTTGTTCCTGTACCTGGCGGTCTCCCCTGTGGCTCTCACACAGTTCTGGTTAAGGAAGAAGCAAAAATTCAACGACCGATCTACTACATTAGCCGAGTATTGAGAGACACCGAAACCAGGTATACTAAGTTAGAGAAACTAGCTTATGCCTTGTTGATTGCAGCTCGAAGGCTTCGACCTTACTTTCAAGGGCACACCATAATACTGCTCACCGACCAGTCGATCAAGGGGTTCTGCATCAAGCGGATGCTTCCGAAAAGATAGCAAAATGGGCAGTCGAGCTCACAGAATTCGACATCAACTATCAACCTCGATCGATGATTAAAGCCTAGATATTAGCAGACTTCATAGTGGAGTGCGCTATTCCAGAAGAGGCTGAGCTTGAACAAGGTGAAGCCGACAACTCAGGGCTCCAGTCGAATTCCCCTGAAGAAAGAACAGATCTCCCTGATGGTTTTTGGGCCCTCTACATGGACGGTTCCTCCAACATGTCAAGCGTAGGCCGGGCCTATCTTGGTCAATCCAGAAGAAATTATTATGAAGTACGTGCTGTGCTTCAAATTTTTTGCGATGAATAACGGAGCAGAATATGAAGCTCTGATTGCAGGACTGAGGATCACCAAAGAGTTAGAAGTAGATCGGCTCCAAGTCTACAGTGACCCCAATTGGTGGTGGGACAAGTCAGTGGAAACTATGAAGCTCGGGAAGACAGTATGGCCAAGTATCTCAAAAAGATAAAAGAGATCATCCCTGCCTTCGGTAGCTTTGACATCAAGCAGATTCCAAGAGCAGAAAATATCAGGGCCGACCTTCTCTCCAAGTTGCTATACTGGCTTCGGCTGAACTGCCCAAGGAAGTCTTCTTGAAGTTCTGAAGTACCCAAGTATGGAAGAGCCGCAGCTTGTGATGGAGATCAACCATGAACCAGCTGGATTGACCCACTGGTTGCATACCTCAAGGATGGGGTTCTTCCTCCTGATGCAAAAGAAGCTCGGAAGCTTAGGAACTAGGCCTCCCAATATATTCTTTATGAAGGCAAGCTGTACAAGAGGTCGTACTCTTTGCCCCTTCTGAAATGTCTCTGGCCTTCTAAAGCCGACTTTGTCTTGTGGGAGGTACATGAGGGAGTCTGCGGAAGTCACCTGGGGCCAGATCTTTATCCCACAAGCTGCTCCGACAAGGCTATTATTGGCCTACCATGTATCACGACTCCATCGAATATATCAAAAGATGTGATCGGTGTCAGAGATATGCAAATATCCAAAGGTAACCCACCTCCGAACTTACACCCTTGAGTGCCCCTTGGTCGTTGCACAATGGGGATGGATATTCTCGGACCTTTTTCCATGGCATCCGGGCAGCGAAAGTTTCTCCTGGTGGCAATTGACTACTTCACCAAGTGGGTCGAAGTTGAACCTTTGGCAAAATTACAGAGGCTAAGGTGCAGGACTTCGTTTGGAAGTCAATTGTCTATAGGTTCGGCCTACCCAGAACTCTCATTACTGATAATGGGCGATAATTTGCTGGGGCAAGGTTTGCTGAATTTTGTGAGGACTTAAACATCTCCCATAACTTCACGTCAGTAGCCCATCCGCAAGCAAATGGTGAAGCCGAGGTTACTAACAGGACTCTGCTACAAGAAATCAAGGCGAGACTTGAAAGAGCAAAGGGAGCTTGGGCAGACAAGCTTTATCATGTGTTATAGGCATACCGAACTACCCAGAGACTGCCCACGAGAGAGACCCCCTTTGCCTTAGCCTTCGGAACAGAAGCTGTGATCCGATCAAACTCAAGCTTCCATCGGTGCGAGTTGTGGCATTCGACAAGTAGCGCAACTCACAAGATCTCAAGGCCAACCTCGACTTGTTAGAAGAAAAGGGAAGACAGCTCAAGTTCGATGGTCGTTACAAGCAGAAAGTGGCCCGCTACTACAACTCCCGGGTCAAAAGCAAGGCATTCAGAGTGGGGGACTTAGTACTTCGGTGAGCCACTGTTTCACAACCTCAAAATCAAGGGAAACTCTCCCTAACTGGGAAGATCCGTATGAAGTCAGAGACATGGTTCGGCCCAGAAATACTATTTAAAAGAGCTCGGAGGAAAGACCTCCGCGACCATGGAATTCGAAAAATCTACGAATGTATTACCGATAACTTTGCCTTAAATAAAAGCTTCTTTCATATTCGCATATCTTTTCGTTTGGTATGAGCTTATGACGACAGAAAGTAGCTCCTTCAGGCAATCAAATTAAGCATGTCAGGAACAAGAGGAAAATCTCATCTGACAGGAACGAAGACTCAGTTATTTAGAGATCGATGGAGGGAGAGGCCCTTGCAACGGCCCT
>NC_025995.2:40198838-40238198 GCF_000442705.2 Elaeis guineensis | reverse complement strand
AGATCGGATGGAGGGAGAGGCCCTTGCAACGGCCCTTATGCGCCCCCACAGCCATGTTAGGAATAGGAGAAGAACCTCATCCTAACATGAGCAAATCGAAGGTCCGGTTATTTAGAGATCGGATGGGGGGAGAGGCCCTTGCAACGATCCTTATGTGCCCCCACAGCCATGTTAGGAATAGGAGGACAACCTCATCCTAACATGAGCAAAGTCAAAGGCCTGGTTATTTAGAGATAGGATGGGGGGAGAGGCCCTTGCAACGACCCTTATATGCCCTCACAGTCATGTTAGGAACAGGAGGAGAACCTGTCCTAACATGAGCAAAATCAAAGGCCCGATTATTTAGAGACTGGATGGAAGGAGAGGCCCTTGCAATGACCCTTATATGCCCCTACAGCCATGTTAGGAACAGGAGGAGAACCTCGTCCTAACATGAGCAAAGTCGAAGGCCTGGTTATTTAGAGATCGGATGGGGGGAGAGGCCCTTGCAACGGCCCTTATGCGCCCCCACAGCCATGTTAGGAATAGGAAGAGAACCTCGTCCTAACATGAGCAAAGTCGAAGGTCCGATTATTTAGAGATTGGATGGGGGAGAGGCCCATGCAAAAATCTCATCCTGACAGGAACGAAGGCTCAGTTATTTAGAGACCGGATGGAGGGAGAGGCCCTTGCAACGGCCCTTATGCACCCCCATAGCCATGTTAGGAATAGGAGGAGAACCTCGTCCTAACATGAGCAAAGTCGAAGACTCAGTTATTTAGAGACCGGATGGAGGGAGAGGCCCTTGCAACAGCCCTTATGCACCCCCACAGCCATGTTAGGAATAGGAGGAGAACCTCATCCTAACATGAGCAAAGTCGAAGGCCTGGTTATTTAAAGATCAGATGGGGGGAGAGGCCCTTGCAATGACCCTTATGTGCCCCCACACCATGTTAGGAATAGGAGGAGAACCTCATCCTAACATGAGCAAAGTCGAAGGCCTGATTATTAGAGATCGGATGGGGGGAGAGGCCCTTGCAACGGCCCTTATGTGCCCCCACAGTCATGTTAGGAACAGGAGGAGAACCTCGTCCTAACATGAGCAAAGTCGAAGGCCCAATTATTTAGAGACTGGATGGGGGGAGAGGCCCTTACAACGGCCCTTATATGCCCCCACAGCCATGTTAGGAACAGGAGGAGAACCTCGTCCTAACATGAGCAAAGTCGAAGGCCTGGTTATTTAGAGATCGGATGGGGGAGAAGCCCTTGCAACGGCCCTTATGCGCCCCCACAGCCATGTTAGGAATAGGAGGAGAACCTCATCCTAACATGAGCAAAGTCGAAGGCCCGGTTATTTAGAGATCGGATGGGGGAGAGGCCCTTGGAAAAATCTCATCCTGACAGGAACGAAGACTCAGTTATTTAGAGACCGGATGGAGGGAGAGGCGCTTGCAACGGCCCTTATGCGCCCCCACAGCCATGTTAGGAATAGGAGGAGAACCTCATCCTAACATGAGCAAAGTCGAAGACTCAGTTATTTAGAGACCGGATGGAGGGAGAGGCCCTTGCAACAGCCCTTATGCGCCCCCATAGCCATGTTAAGAATAGGAGGAGAACCTCATCCTAACATGAGCAAAGTCGAATGCCCGATTATTTAGAGATCGGATGGGGAGAGAGGCCCTTGCAACGACCCTTATGTGCCCCCATAGCCATGTTAGGAATAGGAGGAGAACCTCGTCCTAACATGAGCAAAGTCGAAGGCCTGGTTATTTAGTGTCGGATGGGGGGAGAGGTCCTTGCAACGGCCCTTATGTGCCCCCACAGTCATGTTAGGAACAGGAGGAGAACCTCATCCTAACATGAGCAAAGTCGAAGGCCAGATGATTTAGAGACTAGATGGGGGGAGAGGCCCTTGCAACGGCCGTTATATGCCCCCACAGCCATGTTAGGAACAAAAAGAGAACCTCGTCCTAACATGAGCAAAGTCGAAGGCCTAGTTATTTAGAGATCGGATGGGGGGAGAGGCCCTTGCAACGGCCCTTATGTACCTCCGTAGCCCTGTTAGGAGCAGGAGGAAGACCTCGTCCTAACATGAGCTGAAATTGATTGTATCGGGAACAAGAGAAGAACCTCATCCTGATACAAATGAAGATCTGGTCGTTTGAGATCAGATGAAAGAAAAGCCCTCAGCAACTCCTCTACACCCCTACAATCCTGTTAGGAGCAGAAGGAAAACCCTTACCCTAACACAAAAAAGAAGAAAAAGCGATGAGCTACACCAAAAAAAAAATGAACTACATCCAAGGTTCAAGGAACCTCATCTCAATGAGGAAGAAAATCTTTGTCGAAAATCTCTAGTCCCTAAGGGCGAGTCAATACGGCGATGATCAAAAATCTTCAAACAACGTCGACATCGAATAAGACAGAAGACAAAAGAAGTTCGCTAAACGATAACTAAATGCAAGAATGGACAAGGTAATGGAAAATTTTTATTTCTTTTCATTAGTAAAGTGCGCATTACAAAGCCTTTGAAGGCCAAAAAAAAAGAGCAACAAGAAAAAAAAGGAATGCATAGAATAAAAGGTAAAAAAGCTCTAAGGAAGCTCGGCTTCTTCAGACTTCGAACTCTTGGTTCCAGCCATCATCGAGGATTTCTTTAAGTACTTAACCTCTTCTTCCAGTCCCCCTGTTGCTTCCCCCTTCGTGAGATTGGGAAGTACTCACGGTCGAAGATGTACCACAAGCACGGGCTCTGGGCGATCAAGGCGAAGCACGACCGGATCTGTCTCTTCTATCCTTGCCTTCTTCGCTGACCCAGAAGTTGCAGCGCCTTTCCTCTTGTGGGCCTTGAGACTCTTGGCTAACATCCAAGCCATGTCCGCATCCATATCTGCAACGAAAGAAGATCGGCACAGCTTAGAAACAGAGCCACGAAAAAAGGGGGAGTTCTAGAACTAACCTAGGCTGGTCTAAAGGATGCAGAGATGCAAAGATGAGGACGACTCAAGAATGCCTAAGTTGAGAAGGACGCTGGGGAAGAACGGACCTCTTAGGAAAGAGGGACCGAAGAAACTCTCAGACAAAGTGAGACCCTGAAGGAGAGAGATGAGTTTAAATAGATGACAGGGTCCGACGTAATAATGACCGCATATTTCTCTGGCCGATCTATAACTGCCGCATGGCCCACTCATCATGGCAGGTGGCTAAAAGTGGTTGGCAACTGACAGAACCATTATTGCACCATACCTAGAGCAACGCTCCAGTAGAATTCTGAAAAAATCTTTTCGGATCGCCTCGATTTGAAAAGGCTCCAGCACCAGTGCGCCAAACACCAAAATATCTGAAAACAACGAGTACGAAGTCGAGGGAGGCATCTTCGGTTGTGAAAATTTTTCTGTACTTCCATCATTCGAAACCCGAACTCGAAAGTAGGGGGATTGGTGTTGGGTATAAAATAACCCTAGCCGAAGTTCGCAAAAGGCCGACCCTTCCAGGGCTCTTCCGGCATCCGATCTTGTGCGGCATCTTTCTGAACCTCTCCGATTGTTCGAGCTTCCATAGTACCATCTGGGCTCCTCCAATGTTCAACCTTCCACAGTGTCCTCCAGATTCCTCCAACGGACGAACTCCTATCGTGCCATTTGGACTTCTCCAATAATGAGCTCCCCCATTCATCTACCGGGCTGCTCCAAATGCTCTTCGGCTTCACTACCGACCGATTTTCTACAGCGATCGACTACTCTCTGAATCTCTTCCGACTTCTTCCAGCCACGATCACTTTACTCCAAACTTCTTCCACACTTCGTCAATGATCGAGCTTCTCCAGTAGTAGAACTTCTACAGTAATCAGACCCCATCCAAGTTTCTACGATGATCGACTGCCTTTCGAATCTCAGCTGAACTTCTACCGCAAGCAGTCTACTCCGAACTTCTACTGCAAGCGGTCTACTTCGAACTTCTACTGTAAGCAAATTCCGTCCGAATTTTATTGCAGGCAGACTTCAGCCGAGCTTCTACAATAAGAAGTCTCCATCCAAGCTTCCATGGCAACCGATCTTCGTCCGAGCTTCTACAAAAAGCGGCCTCTTTTCGGACTCCTACAAGAACCAGACCCCTCCAGCGGACAGTCCTCCGACGAGCTTCTACATCAGGCAAATTTCAGATGAACTTCTCTAGCAATCAGACTCCAGTCAGATTTCTCCAACAGAAAGTCTCTGTCTGAGCTTCTACAGCAGATGACTCCCACCTACAGCGTCAGCGCTCTAGGCATCCGACAACAGTGGACTCGTCAACAACCTTGAAAACATCCGAGCCTCTCTTAGATTGCAGAGACAGAGAGCCATTCCGCTCCATCAGATGTCCCAGCTGAGCTTCAGCCGTCAGGCCCAAACTCTCTGGCAAGTCATGACAATGGCCACTATCCCACTCCACTCTCTGTAACAGATTCTACATGGCCCCACCACTCTCCGGCAAGTCACGACAATGGACACCACTCCACTTTCCATAACAAACTTCACGTGGCTCTGAATGGCCCACTGACGCCACTACTCTCTGCAACAAACTCCACGTGGCCACGAACGGCCCACTATCAGGCGGTTACAGACATCGCTGTCGATCAGTTACGCTCTTCATCTATAAAAAAGGACCCCCAGATACATTTTTTCTAAGCAAAAAAACTCTATCTGAAATTCTGCTAAAATTTCATTCGAATGCTCCATTTCTGTTGAGGCAAAGTACTGACTTGAGCATCGGAGGGTCTTGTCGGAGCACCCCCAACTCCGATTTAGACTTTCCTTGTAGGTCCCGATGGTGGGTGCGATCCCCTCGACTCCAGCTTCTCCAGTGTCAGCGAAATTCTGCACCAACAAAGCCTAATCATATTAGGTCAAGGCAACAAGTCAAGGATTAGCACAAACACATTTGCACTGAACCCAATTGGGAATTTAGATTAATTCATGTGCTAACAATTTAATTAACCCATTGGATTTATAATAAATCCAAATAGATTGGACCAAGACTAATTTTCTATTGTGTGTGACACATTGAGTTTCGAATCTGGCTAGCAGTGATCCAGACTCTCGACGTAACCTTAATCCGATTAGATTAGATCAGCTCAAGAGTCCTAATCAACTAGGACTCTTTCTAATTAATTTTTAAATTAAATTTTTTTAATTCTGATGAGTCCACAAGTCCAGATTGATGTCTAGCAATATATTATGACTATTTAAAAGATTTAAAATTTGGTAAAAATATCAAAATTATCCTTCCATGGTGAGTTACCGTACAATTCAATCCTTCGATCACACAACATCCCAAATAGACCATGGATATGAAAATATGTTAAGCCCAAATACCTATTCATATGTATCTCGATCTGATGATGATGACTCAATTGATGAATCAGTAGAAACTTTTCTACTGTTCATCCTTGCTTTAGCTAGAGACTCTCAGAGTCATCATCCTATGAGATCACATAGGATATTCTCTCTTCCTACAAAGAGTGATCGATCTTTTGTTGATCACTCATAACCTTCATGCACACTTCACCATACCCAAAATATCCTACACACATCTCAAAGTGACATGATAGAAAATAAATCAAAATAAAGATCCATATACATAAGGTACCATAGTGATCTGAGATCAAAGGATCACATGCACCACTCCTACTGGAGAACCATCTATCGACATGCTGTAAGGCTCCATCAGATGTTCTTTCTGTGGGTCTGTTTAGTGAACTCATTCTCTAATGAGCACCTATATTTTTATATTAGTATCACCACATAAGTAATTATGAGATCAACCACCACCTCTATCGAGCATATATAAGATGTACCAGTCTTACTGACATCATCAATCTTTGACTCGATGATTCAATGACTAGGAATATTTTAGATTAGGACTATTAAGATTTTAGATCTCACTGACATGATCTCATCATGGCCCTAAAATCATTATCCTAATCTATGGAGTTTATCATAATCTTAAAAATATGATGCAGCAAATGATAAAATACAAAACCTCATAAATAAAAAATCAATGTCATGCAAATGAGTAGAAACAAAATACAAAAAAGTTTCTTTGCATCACCCATGCGATTGGCTTGTAGGGTACTATTCTTTCAACCCAAATCCATGTACACCTATGGTCTAACCATACACTCACCCCTTGAGTTAGTCCCCTTAAGATCCATCAAATCAGATCTTAAGATCCTAGGATCAAAATTCAATCCCAGACCCAAACAAAAATTCCACACATCTATTTTCATGATTCGAGCTGGCTCGTTCAGAGCTCAAGTTGGCTCGACTGCCATGCCACCAGTGTACCATGAAACTCTGCTCTCTGTTTGGAGTTTGAGCCAGCTCTCTCAGGGGTCTGAGCTAGCTCGAGCTGATCTAAGCTGACTCCTCTAGGATCCGAGTCAACTCATCTCCTAGCTAAACTCCTTTGCTTAGTTTCTTGCTCCACCTTGTATCCCAAATATCCAGAGCCCCGACCAAGCTCCTCGAAGTTCTCACCAGCTTGAACCTCGAGCCCATGGAAGCTGTGCTTCGCCTCCACTCGAGGACCACTCCCATCCTAGCAAATTTGGAGTCTATCTGTTGGGTTCCGTTGGTGCAGTGGAAGGACTAGATATTTAAAATTTTCATTCAATATACCTGATGCATCGAAACCCTAATGCCCAGAAATCCTTGACTATAACAATCAAAGCATAATTAAATTAAACTTGGATAAAAAGAATACCTATAGTGCTAATCCTAATTTTCATAAGATATCTAAGTGTCCGCGCTCCAATGATGATCCACATGAAAATTAGACTAAGGACAGCATTCCTCCATCTTGCTTCAAGAGTTCTAGCCCCTAGAACTCAACTAGCCACCAGTCGATCAGATCCTCTGCCAGACCTAAGTCTGAACCTCTCAAAACTACCCACTGGACCTGACCACCTTCTTCTGGAACTCTTAAACTTCTTATCTTAAGAGGATTAGGCTTGTCTTAAAAGAGCAAGCCTTGTCCTAAAAGAACCAAGTTTGTAAGAGAGGGAGAGAGGGAGTGGATAGGATGTTGAAAGAATTGAATGATCATCCTATCTACCACCCCTATTTATAGCAACAAAGGGGGCACCAATAGAGAAGCCACATCCCTATTGGAAAGGCATATCTGACTCACATATCACTTTTCTGAGAGTCTTCAAGAAGAAAGACTCCTCAAGGTGTGATACGTCGAATCACTCCTTCTCACGTGTGCACATCCAGAAAGAGATGCAATTGGCATCTCTTTTGCTTCCAGATTTATGTGAAACTTTGCCATGTATTCCCTGATTCAAAAAGGAAGCAAATCTACAAGGGACACCTTTTGAAATGGAATTCCAATGACAGAAGGACTCTCAACGTGAAGAGTCGCATGAGTTTTTCTTCTATTGCATGCGCGCATGCCTAATAAAGGGCATCAAAAGCAATGCTCCATTATCTGATAAATTTTCATACTTATCTAATGAAATCAATATTTAAATATGATCCTTACCAAAAAAATATCAAATAATAATGTCTCCTAAGACTCCTTAAAATAGGAGTCTCACATCTCTTTGCGCGACCAGGGAACACCTCGCACGCGCACCTCACTTCCAGAAGATTTCCCACACCAACCCAAAAGGATTTTTCATACTTTAAATCATGTGAAAAAGAGGTTAAGGATCTAATATATTTTCATATGGGTCAAAGACCCAAAGTAGAAGAACTTTGATACTTCTGCATGCCAAAACCAAAGAGCACATGCGCTCTTCTTAAATTTGCGCCAAGAGTCCTTAACAAAAAGAACTCTTGGTTTTTAGTGTTAAGATGAGTTGAGGTGCCCCTCTTTGGGCTGCCTTCAAGTGGCATGAACTAACCCAATTGCTCACCAAATTGGGTTAGCAAATTAGCAAGGATTGAGATCAAATTTGATCTCCCTAGGGGCTAGGATTTCCACACATGCTAGCATGCTTATCAGAGATCCTGATTGGATCCAAAATTCCAATCAACTATATCAAAAGGGTCCTTGGATAATTTTTTTATGTGTGTGACCCATTGAGTTCCACATCTAGTCAGTAGTAAGTTCGGGTACAAGTTGACCTAATTTGATTAAACTCCAATCTAATCGATTTAGGTCCAATCGAGATAACCCGAGTTTAACAATCAGAATCCTTTCTCATTGATGATCGAATTAAATTCTTTAATTAGATCAAACATATAAGTCAAGACTTACATCTAGCAATGTATTATAACTTTTTAAAAGATGTAAAATTTGATAAAAATATCAAATATATCCTTCAGTGATAAGTTACCGTGTAATTCAATCCTTCAATCATCCCTACATCCTGAATATGTTCATGAGTATGAATCATGTTAAACTCAAATATATATTCATATCGATACTCCATCAACCAATGATAACTTCGATAACGAAGCTTTAGAAACTCTTTCTAATCTTTATCCTACTTTTGGCTAAAAAAATTTTTCTGAGTCATCTAGGGATGAGAATGCACAGAATACAATCTCCTCTTAGTAGGAATGATCGATTCCATATTGATCGACTCATAACCTTCGTACACATTCCATCATATCTAGAATATTTCATACATATTTTAATACCATGCCTAGATATGAACAAATTATGGATTCATGTGCATAAGATTTCATGATGATCTCAGGTCTAAGGATCACTTGCATAACTCCCACTTAGAGAACCATCTTTGACATGCAAGTAAGACTTTCATAAGATGTTTCTTGTCGGTGAGTCAATTCAGTAGATTTATATCCAAATAAGCACCCACATCCTTATATTAGTGTTTCTACATAAGTGGCTAGTGAGATCAGCCATCCTCTTTATCAAGCATACATAGGATGTGCCAGTTTTTCTAAAATATTGTGATCCCCAACTCAATACTCTCATGATCAAAAATATTTAAGATTAGGATTTTAGGATTTTATATCTCACTAGCATAACCCATTCATGTCTCCTAAAATTATTATCCTAATTTATGGGGTTCATCATAATCTTAGACATAATAAGATGCAGCTAAATTGATGAATCAATACCTCATTTTATTATCAAATAATAAATATCATTATATGAGTTGAAAAATTATAAAAAAAAATTTCATCACAACATACATGCGATTGACTTATAGGGCACTCTTCTTTCAATCTTCCACTTGCACAAAAGCCAATCGCCTTTGTATTTTAATCCTATACAATCAAGATGGCAATCAAATAGCTGCTGTGGTATGACCTTAGTAGATGGGTCTGCTATATTATTCTTGTTCTAAGACAACATCTTGTCCCTCTATAATTTTTTAAATGAGATGGAAGCGTCAGTGGATGTGCTTGGGTGTCAACTGAGACCTATGTTCCTTGCTTAAGCAATGACCTCAGTATTATCACAATAAACTGGCCCTGGTTGCTTTATCTTAAGAACCAATACCCAATTTTGTGATGAATATATTCATTCGGACTGCTTTCTTAGAGGCTTCACTAGCAATGATGTACTCTGCCTCAGTGGTTAAGTCAACTAGAGTCTACTATTTGATATTTTTTCAACTTACTACTCTACTATTTAGGATAAACACATACCTTGATATTGACTTGCTATCATTCAGATCAGATTGAAAACTAGAATCTGTATATCCTCTAGTTTCAACTCTGATCTTCCTCCAAATATGAAAAAATATCTTTAGTCCTTCTTAGGTACTTCAAAATATTTTTCACAGTATTTCAATTATCCTCTCCTTGATCAACCTGAAATCTACTAGCTATGTCTAAAGCATAGGATACATTAAGCCTGGTACATAGTATTGCATACATTATTGATCCCACAGCCAAAGCATAAGGGATTTCACTCATTATTTTTCTCTCATCTGGTGTCTTAAGACATATTTTCTTGGAGAGACGTATGTCATGACTTATAGGTAGGTAACCTCTTTTACTTGCCTCCATGTTGAATCTTTTCAACATGAGATCTATGTACCGAGACTGAGATAAGCCTAGCATCCTCTTAGATCTATCTCTATAAATCTTTATACCCAGTATATAAGATGCTTCACCCAAGTCTTTTATGAAAAACTTATTCGATAGCCAAGTTTTGACCAATTGCATTATTGAGATATCATTCTCAATGAGCAGTATGTCATCGACGTACAAAACCAAGAAGATAATAGCACTCCCACTTATCTTCTTATACACACATGGTTCATCCTCATTTTTGACAAAGCAAAACTCTTTGACTGTCATATCAAATCGGATATTCCAACTCTTCAAAGCCTGCTTCAATGGATTTCTTCAGTTTGCATACTTAATTTATCCTCCTACTTGAGATAAATCCCTCTGGCTAAGTCATATAGATCTCTTCCTCAAGATTACCATTGAGGAAAGTGGTCTTGACATCTATCTGTCAGATTTCATAGTCGTAGTATGCAGCTATAGTAAGCAAAATCTGAATGGACTTGAGCATAGCCACCGGTGAGAAGATTTCATCATAGTTAATTTCTTGCCTTTGTCTGAAATTCTTTGCCACCAACCTAGTTTTGTAGGTTTCTGCTTGGCCATCTACTCCGATCTTCTTCTTGAAGACCCACTTGCATCCTATTGGGGTCACACCCTCAGATGCATCCATCAAGATCCATACTTGGTTGGTGTACATTGAGTCCATCTTGAATTTTATGGTTTCCAACCATCTGCCTGAGTCTCTACTTATGACATCTTTCGAATAGATCTATGGATCATCATCCTGAATGATGTTGATCGAATTATCACTCTCAATAATAAAACTATATCTCAAAGATGCTTGATGCACTATATTTGACCTTC
The DNA here is from genome assembly GCF_000442705.2 of Elaeis guineensis. NCBI lineage: Eukaryota > Viridiplantae > Streptophyta > Magnoliopsida > Arecales > Arecaceae > Elaeis > Elaeis guineensis. The sequence continues at coordinate 40,227,375 of NC_025995.2, read as the reverse complement.
AGAGAGGAGATGTATATTGTGGATGTACCTTATCTTTGGATACTTCTGGTTGAGGATCTTCTTGTGGTTCAACCACAGGTATTTCTAGATTGGTTTGTAGATTCTAAACTTTCGTAAGTTCAATATTCCTCCCACTACCTCCTTCTTGGATGAATTTATTTTCTAAGAAAATATCGTGCCTACTAATAAATACCTTTTGTTCAATAGGGTGGTAGAAGTAGTATCCATAAATTTTTGTTGCTCCTAGATTGATTTTGATGATTACAAAGCAGATTGAAGGGATACAAATAATTTTAAAATGAAAAAGTCCTTATGCTCTTCAAGGGCAAAATCATAATTTCACTAAAATCCTGATTTGATAGTACCATTTGGTAGAACAAATGATTTGAAATCTATTGGTGAAAATTTCATTGTGTTTGGACTTATATTTTTGAAGTTATGAAGGTTTGAAGTGCATGAGTCGACTCATGAGTCAACTCATGGCACTGTGAGCTGATTGGCACGCAAAAATTCTCCTTGGCATGCTAGTTTTCTGGCTTGGCATGACCTGTGAGTCGACTCATGAGTCGACCCACAAGGCATGAGTCGACTCATGAGTCGACCCCTGCTAATTTGAGCCAAGAATTTTCAGAAACGCATTCTCTGGTTTTTGCAACAGAGGTCGACTCATGAGTCGACCCCTGAAGCATGAGTCGACTCATGAGTCGACCCCTGCGACGGGAAATGTCAGCAACGGCTATTTTTTTGCCCATTTTAATTGCCATTTATGCTTCCTAAAAATCTTCTAACGGCTCTTTATCTACCTAAATTATTTTCTCTTGCTTCTAATGCTACAAAATGCTTTAAATGATGAAAGAAATTACAGATTAAATAGCGGATCAAACGTGAAATCAAAACAGAAGAGAAAGAGAGGAAAAGAGAAGAATAGAAGAAAGGATCCGAAATTTGCAAGAAAAAGCCTGAGATCAACGAAAAATCCAAAGAGAAAAAGAGAGAGGATCCACAATATACCAGAGAGATTGTGAAAGAGAAAAGCTAGATCTTTCAAGGAAAGAATTCTTCATGCCTATTGTTTCAACCTTGATCTAGAGATCGTTCAAAGCTTTCAAGAGATCTTCAATCAACAATCAACCTCTTCTCAAGCATTCAAGCGGTCATCCACTTTGAGAAAATCCGAAAAAGGGGTTCTTCATTTGAGTAAAGCTTTTATTGTTATATTTGCTCATTTAAGGAGCTGTTATTGTATTAATCTGTGCTCTAAATACTCTTACTCTTTGTGAGTTTTTGTTCTTGTGTTTGGAGGATTTCCAAAACAAGGAAAGGTTGATCCGAACCTGAAATCGGAGTGTTTTGGGTTTACTTGTACCCGAAAAACAAGTGATCAAGCTTGGGATAGCTAGTGTCGGAGTTTTCGATGTCTTGTATTCTAGCTTGGGATAGCTAGTGTCGGAGTTTTCGACGTTTTGTATTCGGGTTGAATACAAAGGATAGTGGATTGAAATTCCCAAGTGGGATCTTGGGGAGTGGATGTAGGTGCAAGGTTAGCACCGAACCACTATAAATCCTTGTGTTTGTGGTGTGCTTTATCGCTTTATCTTATTTCTTTATTACATCCTTGCAATCCTGCTTTAGGTAATTAATATTGAATTAAAGTCTTTATTTTGATCTTCATAAGTAATCTGTTGGGATTAAAATTTTTTAGAAACCCAATTCACCCCCCCTCTTGGGTTGCATAGCTGGGCAACAAGTGGTATCAGAGCCGGTGCTCTAGCCCTTCTTTGATCTAACAATCAAAGAGCCAAAGATCTATGGCAACCCATGTTGGAACTTCTCTAGCCGAGGGGCAATCAACAAACCGACCTCCACTTTTCAATGGGTCTAATTACACCTATTGGAAAGCTCGGATGAAGATTTTCATACAAGCACTCGACTATGATATGTGGAGTATCATAGTGAATGGTCCTCATACACCCACCAAGATAATAGATGGTGAGGAGTCAACCAAACCCGAGAAAGAATGGGATGAGGTTGACAAGAAATTGGCACAATTAAATGCCAAAGCCATGAATGTTCTTTATTGTGTACTAGATGCTAGTGAATTTAATCGCATTTCTACTTGTGCATCTGCTAAAGAAATATGGAATAGGTTAGAAGTCACCCATGAGGGAACAAATCAAGTAAAAGAGTCTAAAATAAACATGCTTGTACATAAATATGAATTGTTCAAAATAGAGCATGATGAGTCCATAACTGCTATGTTTACTCATTTTACTGATATAATCAATGGTTTAAAGAGTCTTGGCAAATCTTATACTAACAGTGAACTTGTAAGGAAGATTCTCAGGTCACTGCCAAGAACTTGGGAAGCCAAGGTGACTGCCATCCAAGAAGCAAAGGACTTGAACACTCTACCTCTAGAAGAGCTTCTTGGATCCTTGATGACTCATGAACTTAGCATGAAGCAACATCAAGAGGATGAAGTCAAAAAGAAAAGAACCATTGCCCTCAAATCCATAACTTCACCTGATTATGAAATGGATGACTCTGAAGATGAAGATCAGGATGAGGAGATGGCTCTCATCACCCGGAAATTTAAGAAGTTTCTAAGAAAAAGGAAACAGGAGATGAGAAAAAAATTCACAAAAGGGGATCAAAGCAAAGAAAAGGAGAAAGATCAATCCCCTATATGCTACGAGTGCAAGAAGCCAGGACATTTCAGATCCGAATGTCCACAATTGAAGAAAGGTCCAAAGAAGTTCAAAAAGAAGGCAATGATGGCTACCTGGAGTGCGAGTGATGACTCAAGCTCCGACGAGGAAACCTCAACAGAACAAGCCAACCTATGCCTGATGGCACATGAAAATGAGGTAACTTCTGAATCCACTAGTGAATTTACTTTTCAAGAATTGCATGAAGCATTCTATGATTCAATTGATGAATTAAAGAAACTAGGGAAGAAAAACAAAGAGCTGAAATTGGAAAATCAGTCCTTAGTGAAACAAGCTGAAAATCTTTCAATTGAAAAATTCACCTTGATTCAAGAAAATCAAAACTTAAAGGATGAAATGAACAAGCTGAAATCTATAGTAAATAAGTTCACCTTAAGTTCAAACAAACTAAATATGATCCTTGAAAATCAGAAAGCTATATATGATAAAGCTGGACTTGGTTATAAACCCCTGAAGAAATAAAAATTTTTGAAGGATATTTATTCAAGTAACAAGTCTACAAATATTACTTATTTTAAATGTGGAAGAATAGGACATAAATCATACACATGTCTTATTAACAAATATGCAAATACAAAGAAAATATGGGTTCCAAAAGGAACCATTCTGACTAACCTGAAAGGACCCAAGAAAGCTTGGGTACCTAAGACAGAAACTTGATCTGTGCTTGCAGGTGTGTCTAGCATCCGAAGAAGGAAACAGGAAATGGTATCTTGACAGCGGATGCTCGAGACACATGACTGGTGATGAATCACCATTCATCACACTTGATGCTAAGGATGGAGGGATGGTCACCTTTGGAGATAATGGCAAAGGAAAGATCATCGGGATAGGTAACATTGGTATCACTCCCTCCAAATACATTGAGAATGTTTTATTAGTTAAAGGTTTAAAGCATAACTTACTTAGCATTAGTCAATTCTGTGATAAAGGGTATAAAGTAAGTTTTGAATCATCTGTTTGCATTGTGACGAGTCCTATTAACGATGGCATTAAATTTATAGGACATAGGCATGGCAATGTTTATATGGTAGACTTGAATGATTTAACTAAATTAGACATGCAATGCCTAGTTTCTTTAAATGCTAAAATAAATGAGACTAGTTGGCTGTGGCATCGTAGACTTGCACATATTAGCATGCATTCTCTTTCAAAATTAATTAAAAAGGATTTAGTTATCGGTTTGCCAAAACTGAATTTTGAAAAGGATAGAATTTGTGATGCATGCCAATTAGGTAAACAAACTAGAGTATCATTTAAATCCAAAAATACTATTTCAACTTCTAGACCTTTAGAGCTCTTACATATGGATTTATTTGGACCAACAAGAACCACAAGTCTAGGAGGAAAATGATATGGATTTGCAATAATTGATGATTACTCTCGTTTTACTTGGGTTTTTTTTTAGCTCACAAAAATGAAACTTTTCAAATTTTCACTAAATTTTATCGAAAAGTCACTAATGAAAAAGGATTTTCAATTCAAAATATTAGAAGTGATCATGGAACAGAATTTGAAAATCATGACTTTGAAAATTTTTGTGATGAAAATGGAATTGGCCATAACTTCTCTGCTCCTAGGACACCCCAACAGAATGGGGTAGTAGAAAGGAAAAACAGAACCTTAGAAGAAATGGCCCGTACCATGCTTTGTGAAAGCAACCTTCCAAGATATTTTTGGGCAGAAGCTATTAACACAGCATGTTACATTTTAAATAGTGCTTTAATTAGACAATTTTTAAAGAAAACCCCCTATGAACTTTGGAAAGGAAGAAAACCAAATATTGCATATTTTCATGTTTTTGGTTGCCGATGTTTTGTATTAAATAATGGAAAAGAAAAACTTGGTAAATTTGATGCAAAATCAGATGAAGCAATCTTTCTAGGTTACTCCTCCACTAGTAAAGCATTTAGAGTGTTCAACAAAAGAACTTTAGTAGTTGAGGAGTCCATACATGTTGTCTTTGATGAATCTAACGATCTTCCTTCAAGGAAGAATGAGGGTGTTGATGATGCAGATCCACTAATAAAAGGTATAAAGGAGATCACTCTGAAAGATTCAGCAACTCCAGAAGACAAGGATCAAGAAGACGAACAAAATGAAAGAGGTGAAGAAATTCAAGAACAACCTCAAGGTACAAATGAATTACCCAAGGAATGGAGGTATGTTCACAACCACCCTAAGGAGTTAATAATTGGTGATCCTATGCATGGGGTAAAAACACGTTCTTCACTTAGAGATGTACTTAATCATTGCGCATTTGTATCTCAACTTGAACCTAAAACTTTTGAAGAAGCTGAAAATGATCATAACTGGATTAATGCTATGCAAGAAGAACTTAATCAATTTGAAAGAAATAATGTTTGGACCTTAGTGAAAAGACCTAAAGATTATTCAATAATTGGCACAAAATGGGTCTTTAGAAACAAATTAGATGAGCATGGAAATGTAATTAGAAATAAAGCAAGACTGGTTGCTAAGGGATATAATCAAGAAGAAGGAATTGATTTTGATGAAACCTTTGCACCTGTTGCTAGATTAGAAGCCATTAGACTTCTACTTGCTTATGCTTGCTTTATGAAATTCAAACTATTTCAAATGGATGTTAAAAGTATATTTTTAAATGGATATATTTCTGAAGAAGTATATGTAGAACAACCCCCTGGATTTGAAAATCATGCTTTTTCCAATCATGTCTTTAGATTAAATAAAGCTTTATATGGTCTAAAACAAGCACCTAGAGCATGGTATGAAAGGCTAAGCAAATTTCTACTAAATAATGGTTTCTCAAGAGGCAATGTAGATACAACCCTATTTATTAAAAGAAACCAAAATGATATGCTAATTATACAAATTTACGTTGATGACATAATTTTTGGGTCTACTAATGAATCCCTTTGTCAAGACTTTGCTAAGCTTATGCAGGGGGAGTTCGAGATGAGCATGATGGGAGAACTCACCTTCTTCCTCGGACTCCAAATCAAACAATCAAAAGAGAGAATCTCCATCACCCAAAGCAAGTACACCAAGGAACTACTCAAAAGATTTGGAATGGAGAACTGCAAACCAATTGGCACACCAATGAGTCCCTCATGTAAGCTTGACAAAGATGATGAAGGTAAATGTGTAGACTTAAAATACTATAGAGGTATGATTGGCTCATTATTTAACTGCAAGTAGGCCTGATATTATGTTTAGTGTTTGCTTATGTGCAAGATATCAATGTAATCCTAAGGAATCTCATTTGAATGCTGGTACACAAACCATAGGATTATGGTACTCTAAGGACTCACAAATTAATTTGTTAGGATATTCTGATGCTGATTTTGCTGGATGTAAATTAGATAGAAAAAGCACAAGTGGAACTTGCCAATTTCTTGCAGTAAATCTAATCTCATGGTTTAGCAAGAAACAAAATTCGGTAGCACTGTCTACGGCTGAGGCCGAATACATTGCAGCCGGAAGTTGTTGTGCTCAAATCTTGTGGATTAAGCAACAACTCGAAGATTTTGGAATCAAACTTAATGAAACACCAATAAAATGTGATAATATAAGTGCCATAAATCTATCTAAAAATCCAATTCAACACTCAAGATCTAAACATATTGAAATAAGACATCATTTTATAAGAGAACATGTTCAAAATAAAAATATAATTCTTGAATATGTTTGCACTGAAAATCAATTAGCCGATATCTTTACAAAGGCCCTTAGTGAGGATAGATTCTATGAAATTAGGAGAAATCTAGGAATTCTAGATCCATTTGTCTAAACTTCTCTTAATTGATATCAAATATTCTTAGAGCTCAATTTCCAATAACTATTCTGGTTCCAAAAGCTCAGTTTTATCACTCTAAAAACTTATCATTGAGCAAAATTCCTTCTCCCAAAATTTTGAATTTTTCTGGAATTTATTTGCATTTTTCCTGAATTTCTGAACTTCATGAGTCGACCCCCATGAGTCGACTCAATGGCAAACTTGTAAATCCCACCAACTTTCAATGGGTTCATTGTTTTTATAAGGGTTACTGTTTGTGAGACGACTCATCTTCCCATCGTTCTTCTTCCAAAAGCCATCTTCTCCAACTCTTCATGCTCCAAATCCAAGGATCAATTCTGAGGCAATTCTCCCTCCTACTCTCCACCAAAAATCGTCACCTTAGAAAGGATTTTTCTGTGCTTTCTCGCAGTGATTGGCGCGGGTGGAACGTGCCCTAGAACTTCACTGTTCATTCAAAATCCACTTCTTTTCTCCACCAAAATTCTTCTTTACTCTCTTGTGATCCCTCCTCCACTGAATTCAAGTCTTCTTGTCTGCTACTTTATTGGATATGGCTCCAAAGATGAAACTTCCCCAAAGAAGGAAATCAATCCGTGAGCCTGAGAAAATTGTCCGAAAGAAAAGGCATGCTCAGTCTTCCAATGTTTCCAATCCAGCTTCAGTACCTGCTCAAGGTCCCTCTCAATCCTCCATAAGCCCCAGTGTAAATCCTCTTTCTGATAGAAAAGTAGAAACCGAGAAAAACATAGATTTTCGGTTCTTTGAGAAAGAAGGCTTTACTTTTGCTACCAAGATCAAAAATCAAGGATGGGAACTCTATTGCTCTCTTAAGGAAGTCACCTATGTTGATCTAGTCAGAGAGTTCTACCAGAACCTAAATTATGGAAATGGGTCAGTGACTTCATCTGTAAAGGGAATTGACATATGCTTGGATTCTAGAATATTGGGAGAAATACTTCAGTTGCCTAGTGAAGGATACTCATATATGGAACTCCCAATTAAAGAAGAAGGGATCAAAATTATCTTAGGAGAAGCTTTTTCAGGAAGTTTAAACAAATTGGAAGCAAAGCTATTATCCATTGAGATGAGGGTCCTGCATCAGATTGTAACAAAACTCTTCTTTCCTAGGAGTGGTAGACATGACTTACTGTCTGGCAGAGATGTATGTGTCATGTTTCATGTCATCACTCAGACCCCCCTAAACCTCTCTGCACTTATGATAGAGGCCATGAGAGAAACATTGAACAGATCCAAGGCACACTTGCCTTATGGTATGGCCCTTACTAGAGTATTCAGGAGGTTTGGAGTTAGCTGTGAGGGGGAGACACCTACCAAGCTCTCACATGTGGACACTTTCAACCAACACAGTCTGCACCGAATGGTAATTACAAAGACTGTTGGTGGTTGGATCAAGGGCTCTGAAGAAAGAACTGAGGAGAGAGTTGAGGAAAGAGCTGAAGACAGAACTGAAGGCAGAATAGAAGAAGAAGGTCCATCTTCTCCTGTACATGACTTCAGGGCAGCTTCACCAGATACCCAGTTCATTCCTGATACTGAGGCTGGCCCTTCTGAGTTTACTAGGATGCCCACACCAGTGTTTCAGCCAGAAAGCAGAGCACCTCATTCAGAGTTCAGACTGGCTGACGATCAGATCGAGCATATATCTCAGCGTGTGGCTTCTTTGCTGTCTAGTCAGTGGGGTAGTACTTCTTTAGCACCTGGAGCTACCTCTTCTGATCAGACCATTACTCCCCACATCTCCACTGTGTTTCAGATGATTTCAGATCAGTCCGTCAGGATACAGCAGCTTGAGGATACAGTCTGAAGACTGACTGGCAGAGTTCTTGACTTGCAGGGGCAAGTCCTTGCATTGGCCCATCCCCAGCCACAAGAGTCTACTATTGAGGTCACAGACCTCACTGCAGAGGCTGGCAGGCTCAGAGGAGCACTAGAAGGTGGATATGAGCTACTGAGGAAAGAGATCCGAGGATCGAGTGAGCAAGCTACCACTCAGTTCACTGCTCTACTTCAATCTGTTTCCAGAGCACTGAACGTACTTGATTCTATCAGACTCATGGTATCAGCCCTAGCATCTCAGCATTCTCAGCCATCCAGTTCATCTCGCTCTCCTTCTCGTGGCAGAGGCAGACGGGGTAGAGGACGCACTTCTGATCCATCATCTCCTCACCCTATATCTGATGACTCCGATCATTGACTTATCTTGATCTTTACTAGGTCCTAGGAGCTAGTATCTTGTTCTAGGATCTATACCTTGGGGCCATGTATTGACAATTAGCTGGTTGAATTTTATTTTCAAGAACTATGTATTGAAACAATTATGATATTAATGGAATCATCTTTTACCTATATTTCTACCTCTTTGTAATGATCATATATTGGTTATATATTTTCTTCTTGTTGAAATATTGTCTTCTCCTTGTTGTTGTTTGCTGTTGATAATTGCTATATTAAGGGGGAGCAAACATCTGTGAAAAACTCTAAAGAGGAAGAAATTAAAGAATATTTCAGAAAAAGAAAAGGAAGAGTTAACTATGTTTGATGATGTCAAAAAGGGGGAGAAATTAAACAAAAACAAAAATTGAAATTAGACAAAAAGCAAAACCCTAAATTAAAAAAAAGGGGGAGAAATTAAACAAAAACAAAGATTGGAAGATTAAAACAAATATTGGAGAAATTAAAACAAATATTGGAGAACTTAAACAAATATTGGAGAAATTAAACAAATATTGGAGAAATTAAATAAATATTGGAGAAATTAAACAAAAACAAAGATTGGAAGATTAAAACAAATATTGGAGAAATTAAAACAAATATTGGAGAAATTAAACAAATATTGGAGAAATTAAACAAATATTGGAGAAATTAAACAAAAACAAGGATTGAAAGATTAAACAAAACTTTAAGAAATTTGGTATCAAAATTTGGTATCAGACAGAACTTAAACAAAAAGTCATCCATCAAAAGCAAAATCATAAGTACAATGCAAATAAGTATTTTTTTTATATATGCTCTGATATATTTCAAAATTCAAACTTGCTTTTGAAATTATACTCACCTTGATACATCTTAAGATATTTGTTTTACTCTGATACATCCTACAATTTCTTTTAACTTGCTCTGATACATGATAAAATTTAATCCGATTCAGTGTGAAGGTTTCTCTGATAAATTATAACATTTGATCTGATACACTGAGAAAGTTTCTCTGATATATTCTTTTTTTTTGCTCTGATACAGTGTGAAATTTTCTCTGACATTTGCTCTGATACAGTGTGAAATTTTCTCTGACATTTGCTCTAATACACTGTGAAATTTTCTCTGATATATTATAAAATTTTCTTGCTCCGATACATTATAAAATCTTTTCTGATATCATTGTAAAAATTATTTTTCTTGCTCTGATACATTGCAAAAGTTATTTCTCTTCTCTTACTCTGATATATCTTGAACTCAAAATGATCTAATACCCTTTTCAAATCTTTAAGAAAATGGACAAACTATTTTTGCATTTATATTACATGCCAAAAGAATCATACTCTTTTCAAGCATATACACCTAAAATGGATTCTTTTGAAATTAATACATTAACATAAATATTTTTGTTCAAATGTTTTGTCATCATCAAAAAGGGAGAGATTGTTGCTCCTAGATTGATTTTGATGATTACAAAGCAGATTGAAGGGATACAAATAATTTTAAAATGAAAAAGTCCTTATGCTCTTCAAGGGCAAAATTATAATTTTACTAAAATCCTGATTTGATAGTACCATTTGGTAGAACAAATGATTTGAAATCTATTGATGAAAATTTCATTGTGTTTGGACTTATATTTTTGAAGTTATGAAGGTTTGAAGTGCATGAGTCGACTCATGAGTCAACTCATGGCACTGTGAGCTGATTGGCACGCAAAAATTCTCCTTGGCACGCTAGTTTTCTGGCTTGGCACGACCTGTGAGTCGACTCATGAGTCGACCCACAAGGCATGAGTCGACTCATGAGTCGACCCCTGCTAATTTGAGCCAAGAATTTTCAGAAACGCATTCTCTGATTTTTGCAACAGAGGTCGACTCATGAGTCGACCCCTGAAGCATGAGTCGACTCATGAGTCGACCCCTGCGATGGGAAATGTCAGCAACGGCTATTTTTTTACCCATTTTAATTGCCATTTATGCTTCCTAAAAATCCTCTAACGGCACTTTATCTACCTAAATTATTTTCTCTTGCTTCTAATGCTACAAAATGCTTTAAATGATGAAAGAAATTGCAGATTAAATAGTGGATCAAACGTGAAATCAAAACAGAAGAGAAAGGGAGGAAAAGAGAAGAATAGAAGAAAGGATCCGAAATTTGCAAGAAAAAGCCTGAGATCAACGAAAAATCCAAAGAGAAAAAGAGAGAGGATCCACAATATACCAGAGAGATTGTGAAAGAGAAAAGCTAGATCTTTCAAGGAGAGAATTCTTCACGCCTATTGTTTCAACCTTGATCTAGAGATCGTTCAAAGCTTTCAAGAGATCTTCAATCAACAATCAACCTCTTCTCAAGCATTCAAGCGTTCATCCACTTTGAGAAAATCCGAAAAAGGGGTTCTTCATTTGAGTAAAGCTTTTATTGTTATATTTGCTCATTTAAGGAGCTGTTATTGTATTAATCTGTGCTCTAAATACTCTTACTCTTTGTGAGTTTTTGTTCTTGTGTTTGGAGGATTTCCAAAACAAGAAAAGGTTGATCCGAACCTGAAATCGGAGTGTTTTGGGTTTACTTGTACCCGAGAAACAAGTGATCTAGCTTGGGATAGCTAGTGTCGGAGTTTCCGACATCTTGTATTCTAGCTTGGGATAGCTAGTGTCGGAGTTTCCGACGTTTTGTATTCGGGTTGAATACAAAGGATAGTGGATTGAAATTCCCAAGTGGGATCTTGGGGAGTGGATGTAGGTGCAAGGTTAGCACCGAACCACTATAAATCCTTATGTTTGTGGTGTGCTTTATCGCTTTATCTTATTTCTTTATTACATCCTTGCAATCCTGCTTTAGGTAATTAATATTGAATTAAAGTCTTTGTTTTGATCTTCATAAGTAATCTGTTGGGCTTAAAATTTTTTAGAAACCCAATTCACCCCCCCTCTTGGGTTGCATAGCTGGGCAACAATTTTTTTAGGATATCCTATAAACCTATACCTATCTGATCTAGCACTAAGCTTATGTCTAAACATATTTCTAACATAAGCAAGACAGCCTTAAATATTAAAATATTTAAGATTTGACTTCTTTTTCTTTCATACTTCATATGGTGTACTATTAACAGTCTTTGAATGCACCCTGTTAAAATATATGCGGTAGTCTCTAAGGTATATCTCCAGAAAGATATTGAGAGATCAGTGAAGCACATCATAGACCGCACCATATCCATCAAAGTGTGATTCTTCCTTTCTGCTACACCATTTAGCTGTGGTGTATAAAGAGGGATCCATTCAGAGAGAATATCTTTACTTTTAAGATGAACAAAAAATTTACTGAATAAGTATTCTCCTTCTCAATCAGATCAAAGAACCTCGATACTTTTTTTAATTTATTTTTTGATCATACTTTGATACTCTTTGAACTTATCAAAAGTTTTGAATTTATGTTTCATAAGATACACATATCTGAACGTTGATAGATCATCCATAAAGGTGACAAAATAGGAGTATCCTCCTCTAACTTGAGTTGTCATTGGCCCATATACATCTGAATGTACTAGGGATAATAGTACCTTTGTCCTCTCTCCATATCCAGAGAATGGAGTCTTGGTCATCTGACCCATGAGACAAGATTCATAAGTTTTCAATGATTGAAAATCATATGGGTCAAAGTATTCACCTTTGCATAACTTATTTATCCTTGACTTACTAATATGACCAAGACGGTAGAGATATGTAATATTTACATCTTCTCTCTTTTTTATATATTTTTATCAATATAAAAAATATTTTTATTGAGTACAAAAATTAAAAGATTGTTATCTATATAATCATTGTTATAAAATTTATTAAAAAAAAATGGAGCATCCATTTTCTATTAGCCTTACTTCATAACCTTATTTTAATAACAAAGGTATAAAAATAATATTTTTAATGATCTTTGTCATGTAATAATAGTCTTTTAATTCTAAAATTTTATCTAAAGATAAATTGAGCATACAGATTTCTACAGCCTCTGCACTAATAGACTCTCCACTTGCATCATAAAGCTCAAGGTCAGCTCCTTTCAGACCTTTGATATTCTGTAGTCACTGTGATGAATTACAAATATATGATTCACAGGCGGTATTTAATATCCAAGTATCAGAGTTTGATCCACTCAATAAAAAATAGGTCTGTATCATATACACAACTTTTAATGCTATGCTCATACCCTGCTTCAATCTTGCAAGATAATTTTTACAATTATTCTTTCAATATCCAAATTTATCACAAAATGAACAGATAATATTTGAGTGGACATCTTTGGTCTTCTTATTTTTGTAAATATTATTACTGATCAATCTAAGGTCAGAAATATTCAAAACATCAGAGTTCTTTTTCGGTACAAATCAATTTACAAGTTCCTTAACCAATCTATATAGTTTGGATCGGTCAACTTATTATCATCTATGATGTTATGCAATGAAAATAAAGAAGCCTTTATACAGAATAAAAATTACATAAATAAAGAACAATAATATAAGTAGACCACTCGTATTTGACATGCATAACTAGATGAGATTTTTTGACTAATTATATCTACCACTATTTTATCAGATACCATAGCCCTCTTTATGGTAGACGAAAAAATTTTAAATTAGTTTTTTAGTGGGGTTGAGACTCTAATTCCTTAATGAGGCCTTGTGGATATCACAATAAATCTTAATGAGTTCAAAGATAAAAAAATCTATCCAATTATATCTCATACAATTCTCAACATAATTCTTACCTCTAAAAACACTCACAGCCTTGTGAATATCACAACAAACTATGATATTTTTTAGTTAAGTCAGATCCTTCATTTTCATATAGTCATATTTAAAAAATACTATCTTTGTGGATATCATAACAAAGCAACATATCCAAAATATGCTATAAACCATCTAATATGTATCAAGACAATCCCTCATCAATCTTCATAGCAAGCTTTGTGGATATCACAATAAACCTACTATGATTTTTGATAGGATATTGACTTAGCATGAAGGAAGGCATATGTAATGTTCAAAATACTGAGCAATCTTCATTCAAGATTTGAACTAATCTAATTGGCTAGAAAAGTATTAAAATTGATGGGGGTCCCCCCGTTATTTTTTTTAGATATCAATAAATTGATCAGGTCAGCAAACAGAATCAATTAAAGAAGTACCGCAATTGAAACACTCCTTAGACACTAATTGATTAATCAATTCAAGAAATTGATTAGCTACTAGTTCATAACACTACGACTTAATATAATTTTTATGAGGGCTTTAATGATCTCAAGTACATCCTAATTCAAACCAAGAAGCATAATGATGCACTATAATGGTTGTAACTTTATAAATATAACAACTAATTATGGCATATAATCATATCTCTAAGATATGAAATCATAATCATACAATATGATTATTTCATAGCTACTTAAGCATATCATATGCATATACTACTAATAGCATGCATCAATATAAAATACTCTTTTCATGGTTCTTCTTCTTGAGATGTTACAGTAGCACCTCTACACATCGTAAGAGTACTCCATGAAATGGGAAGAGAGAGTCTTTGAACCTACTTGCTCTTATGTCCGGATGGCCTGGTGATGAACCCCAATTCGAGTACTAGGCTACTAAGAAAAAATTTTATATCTATATATGCATATAGAATCCATACTTCATGCCTCTGAACATAACATTATATTTCTAAACATATCTTTAAATATGCTAGGGTTTGGATGTTCAATTGGGTTTAACCATTGATCCGATTTGAACCAAACCAAAAACTCAAGCTTGATCACAATCAATACAATATTCAAACCTTTGATTGTATAAATCAAGATAGGCTCTAATACCACTGTTAGGTTTCGATGGCACAGTAGAAGGGCTAGGTGTTTAAAATTTTCATTCAAAACACCTGATGCACGAAAACCCTAATATCCAGGAACCCTTGACTATAACAATCAAAGCATAATTAAATTAAACTTGGATAAGAAGAATATCTATAGTACTAATCTTAATTTTTATGAGGTATCTAAGTGTTCACCCTTCAATGGTAATCCACATGAAAATCAGATCAAGGACAACGCTCCTCTTTCATCTTGCTTCAAGAGTTGTAGCCCCTAAAACTCGACTAGCCACCAATCGATCAGACCCTCCACTAGACCTGAGTCAGAACCTCTTAGAACCACCCACTAGACCTGACCATCTTTTTTTAGACCCTTAAACCCTCTGTCTTAAGAGGATTAGGCTTGTCTTAAAAAAGCAAGCCTTGTCCTAAAAGAACCAAGGTTGTAAGAGAGGGAGTGGATAGGATGTTGTAAGAATTGAATGAGCATCCTATCTGCCGCCCTCCATTTATAGCAACAGAGGGGGGCACCAATAGAGAAGCCACATCCCTATTGAAAAGCCATATCAGACTTGCATATCACTTATCTAAGAGTCTTCAAGCAGAAAGACTCCTCAGAGTGTGATACATCGAATCACTCCGCACGCACACACGCCCAAAAAGAGATGCAATTGGCATCTCTTCTACTTCCAGATTTGCATGAAACTTTGCCATGTATTCCCTGATTCAAAAATAAAGCAAATCTGCAAGGGACACCTCCTTTTGAAATGAAATTCCAATGATAGAAGAACTCTCAACGTGAAGAGTTGCGTGAGTCTTTCTTCTATCGCGCGTGCGCATGCCCAGTAAAGGACATCAAAAGCAATGCTCCATTACCTGATAAATTTCCATACTTATCTTATGGAATTATCATTTAAATTTGATCCTTATCAGGAAAAATATTAAATAATAATGTCACCTAAGACTCCTTAAAATAGAAGGAGCCTTGCATCTCTTCACGCGACCAGGGAACACCTCGCGCGCGTGCCTCACTTCCAGAAGATTTCCCATGCCAATTCAAAAGGATTTTTCATACTTTAAATGGTGTGTAAAAGAGGCTAAGGATCTGATTTATTGCTATATAGGTTAGAGACCCAAAGTAGAAGGACTTTGGTCCTTCTGTATGCCAAAATCAAAGAGCATGTGCACTCTTCTTAAATTTGTGCCAAGAGTCCTTAACAAAAAGGACTCTTGGTTTTTGGTGTTAAGATGAGTTGAGGCACCCCTCTTTTGCCTACCTCCAAGTGGCATGATCTAACCCAATTACTAACCAAATTAGGTTAGCAAATTAGCAAGGATTCAGATCAATTTGATCTCCCAAGGGGCTAGGGTTTCCTCACGTGCTAGTATGCTTATCAGAGACCCTGATTGGATCCAAAATTTTAATCAACCTTATCAAAAGGGTCCTTGACCAATTTTTTTATGTGTGTGTCCCATTAGATTTCATATCTAGTCAGTAGTAGATTTTGATGTAAGTTGACTTAATTTGATTAGACTTTAATGTAACCGACCTAGGTCCAATCGAGCTAACCCGAGTTCAACAATTAGAACCCTTTCTAATTGACGATCAAATTAAACTTTTTAATTCAATCAAACCTATAAATCAAGATTGATGTCTAGCAAAGTATCATGACTACCTAAAAGATATGAAATTTGATAAAAAGACTAAATATATCTTTTAATGGCAAGTTATCGTGCAATTCAATTCTTCGATCATCCTTGCATCTCGAATATGTTCATGAGTATGGAATCATATCAAACTTAAATATATATTTATATCAATTTTTCATCAACCAATGATGACTCTAATAATGAAGCATTAGAAACTCTTTCTAATCTTCATCCTGTTTTTGATGAAAAAACTTTTTTTGGGTCATCTAGGGATGAGAATACACAGGATGCAATCTCCTCTTACTAGGAGTGATTGATTTCATATTGACCGACTCATAACCTTCGTACACACTCTACTATATCCAAAATATTCCATACATGTCTTAATACCATGCCTGGGTATGAACCAAAATATGGGTTCATGTGCACAAGATTCATGATGATCTCAGGTCTAAGGATCACTTACATAACTCCCACTTAAAGAACCATCTTTGACATGCAAGTAAGGCTTCCATAAATTATTCCCTGTTGGTGAGTCAATTCAGTAGACTCATATCCAAATGAGCACTCATATCCTTGTATTAGTGTCTCTACATAACTGGCTAGTGAGATTAGTCACCCTCTTCATCGAGCATATATAGGATGTGTCAATCTTTTCAGAATACTGATCCCTGACTCAATGCTCCCATGATCAAAAATATTTAAGATTAGAGTTTTAGGATTTTAAGTCTCACTAGCATGACCCAATCATGTCTGCTAAAATCATTGCCCTAATTTTTGAGGTTCATCATAATCTTAGACATAATAAGATGCAGCTAAAATGATGAATCAATACCTTATTTTATTATCAAATAATAGATATCATTACATGAGTTAAAAAATTATAAAAAAAAATTTCATCGCAATATACATGCGATTGGCTTGTAGGGCACTCTTCTTTCACTATTGAACCGACTCCACTTGTGGTCACCTCCAGGCTATGGGGGCACTATAGACTCCCTATCCACCTTGGTGCCCCAAAGTCTTGACGATCTCCACTTTTCACTAAGCTTTGATTTTCTACATGATCTAGCCAATGAGAAGAAGTAAAGCCAACTGTACTAACCTCCTTGCCACCGTAGTATCTCAGCCCTGGAGCTGTTCGAGAGACTACCACCATCTCTCTTATGGCTGAAGCTCTCGTCCTGTGTCCAGCACCTCTCCTGTAGGTCCTGTCATCAGCGCTATGTCCATCATTGATCTAGTAGCTGCTCTTGCTACTGCCTCCGTGACTCGACCTGTTGTGCCATTAGCTACTCCACCTATGATTCCCAACCACCGTAGCCCCAGTGACTCTCTTCGTTGTTGCTCTAGTGGCTCTAGTCACTACTGCCTAGTGGCTCTGATCACCGCTGCTCTGCGACATGCTCCACTACAACATCAAAAAAATCCTAGAATGACCGTAACTCCACTCCCCTACCTTCGACCCACCTATGGTTCATTCTGGTGAAAGGCTTCTCATAGGTCTCTAGGTTCTTTCTACATCTTGTCACCACTGTAGCATTCATCCTCGATGCATATGCCTCTAGCCTCTCCTAGTGCCTACTCACCACTGCTCGAGCACCTGGGAGACTCCACCTCTCTCTACACCTCCTCGCCTAGAGCCCATGCCATAGCCATGGTCTTCAACATCACCCGTGAAGGAATCTCTTTTCGATGCTCCTTCTCCTCTACATGTGGACACACCTGTCCTCGATGCTCCACCTCCCAATGATCGACGACCCCATAATAGGCAGCTCTGATAAACACACCATCAATTATCCAATCTACACCACTAGACCTCCGATTGATCCTCCATAGCTAAAGTAATCACCTCAGCTTCCTGGACATAATAGATCCCTCTATCTGATACAAATGACTCCTCAACCTCCTCTCTCTCATTACAATCCTACTACCCTTGGAGACATTCAACACCACAGAATTGCTTCTAAAAATGAAACTCTTCTCCAAATATCCAAGTGATACTATGCTCCTCCTGAGTTTTGGGACATGATGCACATTTGTCAAGGTCCGCACTCTCCCGTCATACATCTTTAGTCTGATGGAACCCACTCCTACTACACCACAATAACTTCCATTTCCTAGTATCACTTGCTACCTTCACCGACCTGTATATAAGAAGCAAACCATGCCCAATAAGGTGCACAGTGATAAGAGCTAGTAGAGTCCAATATCCATTGATCTGCCTGCTCTCTGTGTCTAGTCGATAACATTAGAAGGTCATTTGATACATCGCTCTCAGCTACTTACTAGATGACTCTAGTCTGGAATCTTCTCCCTTTCCTTTCTTCCTCTGAGGACAATCTCTCCTCATGTGCCCTAGCTGCCTGCACATATAGCACCTAACCTTTTTGATACTCCTTAAGAAATTCTGCCTCTCTGTTACCTCGCATCTATCCTTCCCTCTCCAAGACCTTTCACCAGCCACCATGGCATCCTGGGGAAGCTCCGTATTATCCCTCACCATCCGCTCCATCTGCTTGTTTGTCTAAAGGACCAACACTATCTTCTCATAGACTAGTGTCTCCTTCCTGCACAACAGAGTCGTCACTAGTGGATTGAAACTCTTGAATAGTGAGCACCGCAACATCAGGGACTTGTCCTCCTCAACCATAACCACACCCAAATTGAGTAGATCCATACTCAATGGGTTGAACCGCTGAATATGTCCCAACACATCTCCATCTTCTATCTGAAAGCTATAGAGTTATTTCTTCAGCATAAGCTTGTTGCACATGTTTCTTCCTATGTATAGAGAGTGCAACCTTGACCACAAATCCTTGGGTGTCTTCTCTTCCAGCATGCCATATTGCACCAAGTTCGCCCAACACCACCTGATCAACAAACAGGCCCTCTTCTCCAAAGAACTTCAAGCTCGATCTGTCATCCCCTCTAGCTTTTCTTCCAAAGTCAGATCTAGTTCCTGCTAAATGATCTTCTACCCTTGTCCTCCATATCGAGAAGTTTTTCTTTCATCAAACTTCTCAAAATCGATCTTCAATTCCTGCTCATGATGTCTTAACACCACAACCACAAACAATGCAGATCAGATTGAGAAAGACTATCTTTGATAGAAAAACTTCAGATCCTGGTGTCTCCTTCCTTCTCCATGCTCAACCTGACTTTGATACCAATTATTGTGCACTTTTCTCAGGTCATGAAAACTCGAGAACACCAACAAACTTTACACAAAAGAGGCAGCACCAAGGTTTTGCTTGAGAAGGGAATGCCTCTCTTCTTTCCAATCTTTGGAGGTGGTGGCTAGGGTTTGCTTCTCTCCTATGAAGGCGTGCAATCAGAGAGAAAAGAAAAATGAGGTTTTAGAAGAAAAAGATTTGATTCACTCCATAATGTTACAGGTTATATATATATAGCTTATACAATGGGTCAAAATCTAAACCTGAAAAGCTCCCTGGACTAACCCAAATGCACTAGCCCAAATCCATGTACTGTTGGAAATAGTGTCCCAAAGTCAATCATCAGCCTGTTGACGGTTGTGCTCATTTTTGTATTTGTACATTAATTATGAATTAATAAAAATTATTTTGATATTTTTTATCATAAAATATTTCATCTTCAAATGAACTCCTATGTTGTGGTGAAGTCCTTAGGACTATTTAGACTCAACAAAGGAGGATTTGTTGTTTAGTCCTTAAATCTGTTCGCGACCAAATGATACGTTGTTACCAAGATGACAACATTTATCAAGTATAGGTCATTGTGTGCCATATAGGTTGGTTGTCCTCTTAACCAATGAGTGTGGAGATACTGGTATGGCATACAGGTGAGATGTAAGGGTACATTTGCACTGAACGTGACTGACTTCGGAGCTATTTCTGCTGTCAAGATTTGCTCCGATGGAATATGGGTATAAATGTCCCTCCAACCTGAGACCACCACGGTGACTTGCAAGCAACTCACTGTACTTAGCACTGGACTACCTGAATTTCTAATTCAGTGACGGAAGGCTACTGGGTGTAGTCAAGTACTTGACTTGTCGGTGCGTGTGTCAAGATGGGATTGACCACTCCAGTTTAGGAGCTATGTACAATCATGTTTCAATTTAGCAAAACTTTGGCCAGGGTAGTCCTTGTGAGGAGTCACAGGAGTGTTTGAGTTGAGCACGATTCGGATGATCTGATCAGGGTTGATAGTTTAACCCTGAGTCATCCTAAACACAGGGGTCAAAAGGATGAATTTTATAGTAACCATATTCATGTAGGTTCTGGGTGTTGCGATTGTGACTCTTCGACCTATCCAGACATCGGGTACCATTGCTAGATGATCACTAAATTAGTACAAAAATTGGTTCCTGTGCTACCGGCTTAGGTTCGAACATGGGGGTCACACACATTAGAGGTTCCTATCTGATCTGATGGCTGATGTAAATCCTACATGTTTGGGACTTAGTGATCAGAATCAGGATTCTCTGATCATGAGTTCCACACATTATGGGTACCGGGGTCAAGAGTCCCACTGGTTGGGACTTTTCGATCAGGGTTACATATCGATGAATTCTGATGCCCGATGCCCATCAGATTTGGATCATATTTATGAGAGATTTAATTAGTGATTTAATCTCTAATTAACTCAATTTGATTGAATAATTATTTTTAGATCAAGTCCAATTGAATTGGATTCAGTTGGGTTTGACCCGATTAGGTTAAGAGTTGACCTAATCGTCGAGATGGTTTGGTCCCTGATTTGATTAGGGGTTGGACTTAGTCAATTCTTGATTTGATTAGATTTTATTAGCCTAATTAAGTCTAATTTAGTTGGATTTAAATTAGTCTAATTGGACCTAAATTATTTGGTTCGATTAGGTTGGTTTAAATAATTAAACCACCTTGATCCAATCTCCATGCGCCACCTCACTTCCATTGCACCCATTTGAATTCATGAGAAGGAACTTCTCATGAATTATTTTCTCATGCCAAGCCCTCTCCACGCTCCACTTTAATGTGTCATATAAATGGATAAGGATGATTGGTTGGCCATTCAAATTCAAAATAAATTTGAATTTGAATGGGCAATCAATCTTTGCACCTTATCCCTTTTTTTACGCCCCATTTATTACATGAGAAAAGGTTTCTCATGAAATCACTCTATGCATAATTTAAGCCATGCCTCATGCCATTAGTGGATAAGGGATGAGTTGGTGTCCATTTGAATTCAAAATTTGATTTGAATTCGAATGTACAATTAGTCATCTTTATCCTTTCTTTTGGATAAGATGTTTGACGTGGTTATAAAAGGAGGAGAAGAGTGGGGCGTGCAAGAAGAAGAAGATTTTTGGAGAAAAATTTTGGGCATTAGAAGTCTTGTGCGTGAGAAGAAATCCATATCCTTCCAAGAGAAAAAGAAAGAAAAAGTGGGTGCAAGGTTTCCGGTGAGTTTCCTAGAGTTTTAACCTGGGGTTCAGGAAGTGAGAAAGTGAGCTACGATGTCGTGAGCCCATAAAATCTCAGGGAGATCTTCAACATCTTCTCAAGCACATCTGTTGATGATCTGGAGTATCCAAAAATTGACAGACATCGATTGAAGGAGTTCGATCAGCATCGGCCGTCAAAAGGGCTCTACAACGAGCTAGCACTCGTGAGGAGTCGATCAGATCGGGAGCTTTATGTGGATGATCCACAGAGGCAGACATACTATGTGGCTATGTCATGATGATCAACTCTTCCGACGGTGATCAGATTGCGGCGATCTACTACCCGCACAAAGGTATTATGTTCTGAACACATTACAATAAAGTTTTATTGTTCAAATTTGAATTTTAAATTTAAATGCAAGCATGCTATATATCATATTTAGATCCTAGTGTAGGATAAATTTATATTAATTAATTAGATTAATTAATATTTTTTTACTGTAAAATCATGATTTTGAAAAGTTTTAAAATTATCATTTTACCCCTGCACTGAATTTCCCACAAATGATATCAGAGCAGGTTCTTAGATATGATATATATATTTGCATGAATAGATTAAGTTGTAATCTAAAAGTTTAAATTTGAATTTGAAATTTAAAATTTAAAATTTAATTTTGAAAGTTATTCGAAATTCAAAATTCAAAAATTTAAAATTTAAAATTTGAAATTTGAATTTGAAATTTGAAATTCAAAATTAAAAATTCAAAAATTTGAAATTTGAAATTTGGTTGAAATTTCAAATTTGAAATTCAAATTTAAAATTCAAAATTTGAAATTCAAAATTTGAAATTCAAAAATTCAAAATTTGAAATTTTTTGAAATTTAAAATTCAAAATTTAAAATTTGAAATTTGAAATTTAAATTTTGAAATTGGTATATTTAGATATACTTGATCCAAGTAGCAAGTAATCAAATTGGGTTGGTTGCCATGGCCGTCCGGTCATAGGACAAAAGCAGGGTTTAAAGGCCCTCTCCTCCCATTCGATGGGGTCTCCTATGGCGGTAGGGGTGCCGCTGTAATTATATCCCATACAGATGAAGCAGCAAAAGAAATTAATTGTAAAGGTTCAATTATGAAATTTATCATGAATATGTTAGATTAGATCTAAAGGAATATTCATGATTTATTTTGATTGAGTTATTTTCTGTTATGTAATTAGCAATAGGATTGCTATTTATGAAATGTGCTGATCTATTTGTGAAATGAGTCAACATATTTGGTGAACAGAAAATAAAACCTTTCAAATTTAAAAATTATTTTTGAAATGCCAAACCCTGACCCATCAGCCCAAATACTTAATTAAAAGAATTAAGTATTGTCTAGTAGGTCTAGAATTATGAATTAAGACCTAAGACAATTGCATAAACTTGTGGGTCAATGGGTTAGATGGATTAGGTCCATAATTGAGTTAGACCTAAGGTTAGCTTAAAGAAAAAGACAAAATTAGAGTAATTGGTCAAATCTAATCAAAAATTGAATTAGATTAGGTCAAGGATACTCTAGACTCAACTCCAATAGTTGTAGTTGAATGGGTCCATGTCTTTAATTAGACCAAGATGGACTTAATTCATGGCTACGTGGTGGAACCCTATTTACTAAGTTGATCAAATTAAAACTAATGAACCGATTGGTGTCTAAGGTAAGTTTGGCAGTTTGACCAGTGGTTTTAAGCGGAGCTACTCGTAGTGATTCGATCTCTGACGAGTTAATGGCTTATCCCCACCACTGATCTCACTTACCTGGCCAACCTAGTGAATTAGATTTTGATTAGATCACTTGGTGATTAGGGCTCACCCATGTCATTAGGTAAATCAGTTTGACTGATTTAGGTGCTCCTAATGCCAGCTTTAATTAAATCCTTTTTTAATCTGACTTGGTGAAGTCAGTGGAGGATTGAAATTGGTGGATATTTTCTTCTCATCTATCTTTTAATAAAATCCTCAAAAATTATTAGGTCCCTAAAAATGATTAAGTTATATTGATAACTAAGTCATAGCCTCCCATTAAGTGAGTGATAATGAGTCCATTAGTTTAATAATCATTGGAGGCCCAAAGGCCTGGTGCTTATTGACTAATGGAATTATCATTCATAATATGATAATTTGGTTTGAGTCTTTCTGATGGTAATCAGGTTGGCCGGCCAAAGTCGGGCCTGATCTTTCATTGGTCCGATTCACCAAATCAAATCATGTTAATGGTTGGACCTAACTAGATCTTTTCAGTGGAGGCCAAAGCCTACTGATTAGGTTCTGGGGCAAAATAAATTACTAGAAGTTGTTTAGAGAAACAACTAGTTATGAACCTACCCATAGATACACATGGGTTGACCAACCAAAGTTGGGCTCGTGTGTAGTCTGTGTGGATTCTAGTACCCACTAAGGAATTAAAGTAATTCCTCGAATTGGAGGTTGAGGCTACCAGTTCGTAAAAATACTGGGAGAAACTTTAGACTAAAGTCCAAGTCTTTAGTATTTATAATTTATGTACTAATAGAGGTCTGATTTTCCTTTATGCAGCTATGGCCACTACCCTGTCCCTCCGTCATTATTAGATAATGATAATTTCATGGGACCTAATTTCGATAGCTGGTATCGAAAATTAAAAATTATCCTTGAGCATGAGCGGATCCTTTATGTAGTAACGGATCTGGCATCTGAGGAGCCAGCCCCGAACATTAGAGGACGGTCTGAGACACTTATCAGAAGTGGCTCAACGATCGCACCACTGTTCGATGCATAATGCTAGCGGCAATGAATGATGAGTTCAGCGTAGGTTCGAGAATGCCCAGCCCCAGGAGATGCTTCAATTGTTGAATGACTCCTTTGGCACGCCTGACGATATTGAAAGGCACAAAACTAGTTGTGCATTTTCAATGCTCGGATGAGGGATGGAACCTCAGTCACTGATCATGTACTGTACATGATCGAAATGATTGAGCGCCTAAGTAAACTGGGCTTTCCCTTGCACGAGCAGCTCGGTAAGGATGCGATCCTTAATTCATTGCCCAAGTCTTTCCTCTCCTTCCTTACTCATTTTTCGGATGACAAAGCATACAGTGAACTACCACGGCTTGTTGGGGTTGCTGCAGAACTTTGAGAAGGATCACCAGCTCCATAAGGAGTCGGTGAATGTTGTGGAAGGGTCTTCTTCTTTCGTCGACCCTTTAAGAAAGGGAAGAAGAAGAAGAACAAGAAGAAGAAGAATAAGAAGGTGCAGCTGCATGCTGGGATGTCTGCACAGGGATCAGACCAAGAAGTGCAAGTCGACTAGAGCAGGTGGAGTGCTTCTTTTGTAAGAAGCAAGGGCACTGGAAGAGGAACTGTCCTCTATACATTGCCTCCCTGGATCCGAACAGGCCGAAGAAGAAGCAAGGTACTTATATGATAACACTTGCAACTTTTTCATTTGTGATACTACTGCCTGGGTATTGGATACTGGAAGTCTTATCATATTTGAATTCGATGTAGGGTCTGCAGGTCAGTAGGAGATTTGATGAAGGTGAGAGATTCTGAACGTTGGAGATGGAAGCAAAGTTCTAGTTCTAGCATCAGGAATCATGAACCTTGTAATCAATTCTCGAAATATAATTCTGAGTGAATGTCACTATTGTCCAAGCTTTTTATTAAATATTATTTCTATAGGCCTTTTGGCCATGAACGGTTATCAATTTTTAATAAAAAGAAACGTTTGCAATATCATTTTGAATGGTGTTACGATATAATAATGGAATTTACTTTCTATCACCTATTAATGTGGTTCAAACCTCCGATAAACATCGTAGAATAGATTATGTGTCAGAAGTCTACCTTTGGCACTGTAGGCTAGGTCATATCAATAAAAATAGGATAAACAGGTTGGCTCAAGAAGGAATTCTTGAAGTAGGTGATTGTGAATCACTTCCAACCTGTGAGTCCTATCTTCTTGGTAAAATGACCAAGTCACCTTTTACTGAAAAAGGTGAGCGAGCTAGTGAACTCTTGGCTCTGGTACATTTTGATGTATGTGGACCCATGAGCTCAAGTGCAAAAGATGATATTTCTACTTCATAACCTTCACAGACGACCTATCGAGGTATGGGTATGTCTATTTAATGAAGCATAAGTCGGAGTCGTTTGAAATGTTCAAACTATTCCAAAATGAGGTAGAAAAATAAACTGAAAAGTGTATTAAAATTTTTCGATCTGATCGAGGAGGTGAATACTTTTCCAATGATTTTCTGACATATCTTGGGGGAATGGGATTTTCTCTCAGTGGACTCCTCTGGAACACCACAACATAATGGTGTATCTGAAAGGAGGAATCGGACTTTGTTGGACATGGTTCGATCCATGATGGGGTTTGCTGCTCTGGATCTCCCACTGGGGATATGCGCTCGAATCACTTGTTACCTTCTAAATAGAGTTCGAGTAAGTCTGTAACCAAAACTCATATGAGATATGGATAGTGTGGGAAATTCAGTGCAGGGTAAAATGATAATTTTAAAATTTTTCAAAATCATGATTTTATAATGGAAAAATATTAATTAATCTAATTAATTAATATAAATTTACCCTATACTAGATCTAAATATGATATATAGCATGCATGCATTTAAATTTGAAATTCAAATTCGAACAGCAAACACTTTACTGTAATGTGTTCAGAACACAATACCTTTGTGCAGGTAGTAGATCACCGTAATCTGATCACCATCGGAAGAGTCTGATCATCATGATGAGCCACACAATATGTCTAGCCTCTGTGATTGTCCACACGAAGCTCTCGATCTGATCGACTCCTCAGAGTGCTAGCTCATTGTAGAGCCCTTTTGACGATCGATGCTGATCAAACTCCTTCGATCGATGTCTGTCGATTCTTTGGATGCTCCAGATCATCAACAGATGTGCTTGAGAGATGTTGAAGATCTCTCTGAGATTTTATAGGCTCACGACACTCGTAGCTCACTTTCTCACTTCCCGAACCCCAGGCTAAAACTCTAGGGAACTCATCGAAAACCTTGCACCCACTTTTCTTTCTTTTCTTTCTTTTTCTCTTGGAAGGATATGGACTTCCTTCTCACACTCAAGACTTCTCATGCCCTAAATTTTTCTCCCAAAAATCTTCTTTTTACACGCCCCACTCTTCTCCTCCTTTTATAACAACGTCAAACGTCTTATCCAAAAGAAAGGAAAAAGATGAGTAATTGCACATTTGAATTCAAATCAAATTTTGAATTCAAATGGACACCAACTCATCCCTTATCCACTAAAGGCGTGAGGCATGGCATAAATTATGCATGGAGTGATTTCATGAGAAACCTTTTCTCATGTAATAAATGGAGCGTAAAAAAAAGGATAAGGTGCAAAGATTGATTGCCCATTCAAATTCAAACTTTATTTTGAATTTGAATGGCCAACCAATCATCCTTATCCATTTATTTGGCACATTAAAGTGGGGTGTGGAGAAGGCTTGGCATGAGGAAAAAATTTATGAGAAGTTCCTTCTCATGAATTCAAATGGGTGCAATGGAAGTGAGGTGGCGCATGGAGATTGGGTCAAGGTGGTTTATTTATTTAAACCAACCTAATTAAACCAAATAAGTTAGGTCCAATTAGACTAATTTAAATCCAACTTAATTAGGCTTAATTAGGCTCAATAAAATCCTAATCAAATCAAAATTGACTAAGCCCAACCCCTGATCAAATCAGGGACAAACCATCTCGACGATTAGGTCAACTCTAAACCTAATCGGTCAAACCCAACTGAATCCAATTCAATTGGACTTGATCCAAAAATAATTACTCCATCAAATTGAGTTAATTAATGATCAAATTACTAATTAAACCTCTCATAAATACTGAGTCCAAATCTGATGGGCAATCGGCATCAGAATTCATCGATATGTAACCCTGATCGAAAAGTCCAACCAGTGGGACTCTTGACCCCGGTACCCATAATGTGTGGAACTCATGATCAGAAAATCCTGATTCTCGATCAACTGAATCCCAAATATGTAGGATTCTACACCAGCCATCAAATCAGATAGGAACCTCTAATGTGTGTGACCCCGCAGGTTCGAACCTAAGCCGGTAGCACAGGAACCAATTCCTGTACTAATCGAAGTGACCATCTAGCAATGGTACCCGACATCTGGATAGGTCAAATAGTTGCAATCACAACATTCAGAACCTGCATGAATATGGTTACTGTATAAATTCATCCTTTTGACCCCTGTGTTTAGGATGACTCAGGGTTAAACTGTGAACCCTGATCAGATCATCCGAATCGTGCTCAACTCAAACAGTCCTGTGACTCCTCACAAGGACTATCCTGACCATGGTTTTGCTAAATTGAAACATGACTGTGCACAGCTCCTAAACTGGAGTGGTCAATCCCATCTTGACATACGCACCGATAAGTCAAGTACTTGACTACACCCAGCAGCCTTTCCGTCACTGAATTAAAAATTTAGGTAGTCCAGTGCCTAAGTGCAGTGAGTTGCTTGCAAGTCACTGTGGCGGTCTCAGGTCAGAGGGATATTTATACCCATATTCCATCAGAGCAAAATCTTGACAGCAGAAATAGCTCCAGAGTCGGTCACGTTAGTTCAGTGCAGATGTTACCCTTACATCTCACCTGTATGCCATACCAGTGTCTCCACACTCATTGGTTAAGAGGACAACCAACCTATATGGCACACAACGACCTATGCTTGATAAACGTTGTCGTCCTTGGTAACAACGTATCATTTGATCACGAACAGAATTTAAGGACTAAACGACAAATCCTCCTTTGTCGAGTCTAAATAGTCCTAAGGACTTCACCACGACATAAGAGTTCATTAGAAGATGAAACATTTTA
>NC_025995.2:40178744-40198738 GCF_000442705.2 Elaeis guineensis | reverse complement strand
TCCCTTCCTTCTCCATGCTCAACCTGACTTTGATACCAATTATTGTGCACTTTTCTCAGGTCATGAAAACTCGAGAACACCAACAAACTTTACACAAAAGAGGCAGCACCAAGGTTTTGCTTGAGAAGGGAATGCCTCTCTTCTTTCCAATCTTTGGAGGTGGTGGCTAGGGTTTGCTTCTCTCCTATGAAGGCGTGCAATCAGAGAGAAAAGAAAAATGAGGGTTTTAGAAGAAAAAGATTTGATTCACTCCACAATGTTACAGGTTATATATATATAGCTTATACAATGGGTCAAAATCTAAACCTGAAAAGCTCCCTGGACTAACCCAAATGCACTAGCCCAAATCCATGTACTGTTGGAAATAGTGTCCCAAAGCCAATCATCAGCCTGTTGATGGTTGTGCTCATTTTTGTATTTGTACATTAATTATGAATTAATAAAAATTATTTTGATATTTTTTATCATAAAATATTTCATCTTCTAATGAACTTCTATGTTGTGGTGAAGTCCTTAGGACTATTTAGACTCGACAAAGGAGGATTTGTCATTTAGTCCTTAAATCTGTTCGCGACCAAATGATACGTTGTTACCAAGGATGACAATATTTATCAAGTATAGGTCGTTGTGTGCCATATAGGTTGGTTGTCCTCTTAACCAATGAGTGTGGAGATACTGGTATGGCATACAGGTGAGATGTAAGGGTACATTTGCACTGAACGTGACCGACTCGGAGCTATTTCTGCTGTCAAGATTTGCTCCGATGGAATATGGGTATAAATATCCCTCCGATCTGAGACCACCACGGTGACTTGCAAGCAACTCACTGTACTTAGGCACTGGACTACCTGAATTTCTAATTCAGTGACGGAAGGCTGCTGGGTGTAGTCAAGTACTTGACTTGTCGGTGCGTGTGTCAAGATGGGATTGACCACTCCAGTTTAGGAGCTTGTACAATCATGTTTCAATTTAGCAAAACTTTGGCCAGGGTAGTCCTTATGAGGAGTCACAGGAGTGTTTGAGTTGAGCACAATTCGGATAATCTGATCAGAGTTGATAGTTTAACCCTGAGTCATCCTAAACACAGGGGTCAAAAGGATGAATTTTATAGTAACCATATTCATGTAGGTTCTGGGTGTTGCGATTGTGACTCTTCGACCTATCCAGACATTGGGTACCATTGCTAGATGATCACTTCGATTAGTACAAAAATTGGTTCCTGTGCTACCGCTTAGGTTCGAACATGTGGGGTCACACACATTAGAGGTTCCTATCTGATCTGATGGCTGATGTAAATCCTACATGTTTGGGACTCAGTGATCAGAATCAGGATTCTCTGATCATGAGTTCCACACATTATGGGTACCGGGGTCAAGAGTCCCACTGGTTGGGACTTTTCGATCAGGGTTACATATCGATGAATTCTGATGCCCGATGCCCATCAGATTTGGATCAATATTTATGAGAGGTTTAATTAGTGATTTAATCTCTAATTAACTCAATTTGATTGAAGTAATTATTTTTGATCAAGTCCAATTGAATTGGATTCAGTTGGGTTTGACCCGATTAGGTTAAGAGTTGACCTAATCGTCGAGATGGTTTGGTCCCTGATTTGATCAGGGGTTGGCTTAGTCAATTCCTGATTTGATTAAGATTTTATTGAGCCTAATTAAGTCTAATTTAGTTGGTTTAAATTAGTCTAATTGGACCTAAATTATTTGGTTCAATTAGGTTGGTTTAAATAATTAAACCACCTTGATCCAATCTCCATGCGCCACCTCACTTCCATTGCACCCATTTGAATTCATGAGAAGAAACTTCTCATGAATTATTTTCTCATGCCAAGCCCTCTCCACCCCACTTTAATGTGCCATATAAATGGATAAGGATGATTGGTTGGCCATTCAAATTCAAAATAAATTTGAATTTGAATGGGCAATCAATCTTTGCACCTTATCCCTTTTTTTACGCCCCATTTATTACATGAGAAAAGGTTTCTCATGAAATCACTCCATGCATAATTTAAGCCATGCCTCATGCCATTAGTGGATAAGGGATGAGTTGGTGTCCATTTGAATTCAAAATTTGATTTGAATTCAAATGTACAATTACTCATCTTTATCCTTTCTTTTGGATAAGATGTTTGACGTGGTTATAAAAGGAGGAGAAGAGTGGGGCGTGCAAGAAGAAGAAGATTTTTGGAGAAAAATTTTGGGCTGAGAAGTCTTGTGCGTGAGAAGAAAGTCCATATCCTTCCAAGAGAAAAAAGAAAGAAAAGTGGGTGCAAGGTTTCCGGTGAGTTTCCTAGAGTTTTACCTGGGTTCAGGAAGTGAGAAAGTGAGCTACGAGTGTCGTGAGCCCATAAAATCTCAGGAAGATCTTCAACATCTTCTCAAGCATCTGTTGATGATCTGAGTATCCAAAAATTGACAGACATCGATCGAAGGAGTTCGATCAGCATCGGCCGTCAAAAGGGCTCTACAACGAGCTAGCACTCGTGAGGAGTCGATCAGACGGGAGCTTTATGTGGATGATCCACAGAGGTCAGACATGCTATGTGGCTATGTCATGATGATCAACTCTCCCGACGGTGATCAGATTGCGGCGATCTACTACCCGCATAAAGGTATTGTGTTCTGAACACATTACAATAAAGTATTTATTGTTCAAATTGAATTTTAAATTTAAATGCAAGCATGCTATATATCATATTTAGATCCTAGTGTAGGATAAATTTATATTAATTAATTAGATTAATTAATATTTTTTACTGTAAAATCATGATTTTGAAAAAGTTTTAAAATTATCATTTTACCCCTGCACTGAATTTCCCACAAATGTATCAGAGCAGGTTCTTAGATATGATATATATATTTGCATGAATAGATTAAGTTGTAATCTAAAAGTTTAAATTTGAATTTAAATTTAAAATTTAAAATTTAAATTTTGAAAGTTATTCGAAATTCAAAATTCAAAAATTTAAATTTAAAATTTGAAATTTGAAATTTGAAATTTGAAATTCAAAATTAAAAATTCAAAAAATTTGAATTTGAAATTTGGTTGAAATTTCAAATTTGAAATTCAAAATTTAAAATTCAAAATTTGAAATTCAAAAATTTGAAAATTTGAAATTTTTTGAAATTTAAATTCAAAATTTAAAATTTGAAATTTGAAATTTAAATTTTGAAATTGGTATATTTAGATATACTTGATCCAAGTAGCAAGTAATCGAATTGGGTTGGTTGCCATGGCCGTCCGGTCATAGGAAAAAGCAGGGTTTAAAGGCCCTCTCCTCCCATTCGATGGGGTCTCCTATGGCGGTAGGGGTGCCGCTGTAATTATATCCCATGCAGATGAAGCAGCAAAAGAAATTAATTGTAAAGGTTCAATTATGAAATTTATCATGAATATGTTAGATTAGATCTAAAGAATATTCATGATTTATTTTGATTGAGTTATTTTCTGTTATGTAATTAGCAATAGGATTGCTATTTATGAAATGTGCTGATCTATTTGTGAAATGAGTCAACATATTTGGTGAACAGAAAATAAAACCTTTCAAATTTAAAATTATTTTTGAAATGCCAAACCCTGACCCATCAGCCCAAATACTTAATTAAAAGAATTAAGTATTGTCTAGTAGGTCTAGAATTATGAATTAAGACCTAAGACAATTGCATAAACTTGTGGGTCAATGGGTTAGATGGATTAGGTCCATAATTGGGTTAGACCTAAGGTTAGCTTAAAGAAAAGACAAAATTAGAGTAATTGGTCAAATCTAATCAAAAATTGAATTAGATTAGGTCAAGGATACTCTAGACTCAACTCCAATAGTTGTAGTTGAATGGGTCCATGTCTTTAACTAGACCAAGATGGACTTAATTCATGGCTACGTGGTGGAACCCTATTTACTAAGTTGATCAAATTAAAACTAATGAACCGATTGGTGTCTAAGGTAAGTTTGGCAGTTTGACCAGTGGTTTTTAAGCGGGAGCTACTCGTAGTGATTCGATCTCTGACGAGTTAATGGCTTATCCCCACCACTGATCTCACTTACCTGGCCAACCTAGTGAATTAGATTTTGATTAGATCACTTGGTGATTAGGGCTCACCCATGTCATTAGGTAAATCAGTTTGACTGATTTAGGTGCTCCTAATGCCAGCTTTAATTAAATCCTTTTTTAATCTGACTTGGTGAAGTCAGTGGGAGGATTGAAATTGGCTGGATATTTTTTTCTCATCTATCTTTTAATAAAATCCTCAAAAATTATTAGGTCCCTAAAAATGATTAAGTTATATTGATAACTAAGTCATAGCCTCCCATTAAGTGAGTGATAATGAGTCCATTAGTTTAATAATCATTGGAGGCCCAAAGGCCTGGTGCTTATTGACTAATGGAATTATCATTCATAATATGATAATTTGGTTTGAGTCTTTCTGATGGTAATCAGGTTGGCCGGCCAAAGTCGGGCCTGATCATTCATTGGTCCGATTCACCAAATCAAATCATGTTAATGGTTGGACCTAACTAGATCTTTTCAGTGGAGGCCAAAGCCTACTGATTAGGTTCTGGGGCAAAATAAATTACTAGAAGTTGTTTAGAGAAACAACTAGTTATGAACCTACCCATAGATGCACATGGGTTGACCAACCAAAGTTGGGCTCGTGTGTAGTCTGTGTGGATTCTAGTACCCACTAAGGAATTAAAGTAATTCCTCGAATTGGAGGTTGAGGCTACCAGTTCGTAAAAATACTGGGAGAAACTTTAGACTAAAGTCCAAGTCTTTAGTATTTATAATTTATGTACTAATAGAGGTCTGGTTTTCCTTATGCAGCTATGGCCACTACCCTGTCCCTCCGTCATTATTAGATAATGATAATTTCATGGGACCTAATTTCGATAGCTGGTATCGAAAATTAAAAATCATCCTTGAGCATGAGCGGATCCTTTATGTAGTAACGGATCTGGCATCTGAGGAGCCAGCCCCGAAATTAGAGGGACGGTCTGAGACACTTATCAGAAGTGGCTCAACGATCGCACCACCGTTCGATGCATAATGCTGCGGCAATGAATGATGAGTTCAGCTGCAGGTTCGAGAATGCCCAGCCCCAGGAGATGCTTCAATTGTTGAATGACTCCTTTGGCACGCCTGACGATATTGAAAGGCACAAAACTAGTTGTGCCATTTTCAATGCTCGGATGAGGGATGGAGCCTCAGTCACTGATCATGTACTGTACATGATCGAAATGATTGAGCGCCTAAGTAAACTGGGCTTTCCCTTGCACGAGCAGCTCGGTAAGGATGCGATCCTTAATTCATTGCCCAAGTCCTTCCTCCCTTCCTTACTCATTTTTGGATGACAAAGCCTGCAGTGAACTACCACGGCTTGTTGGGGTTGCTGCAGAACTTTGAGAAGGATACCAGCTCCATAAGGAGTCGGTGAATGTTGTGGAAGGGTCTTCTTCTTGTCGTCGACCCTTTAAGAAAGGGAAGAAGAAGAACAAGAAGAAGAAGAATAAGAAGGTGCAGCTGCATGCTGGGACGTCTGCACAGGGTCAGACCAAGAAGCGCAAGCTCGACCAGAGCCAGGCGAAGTGCTTCTTTTGTAAGAAGCAAGGGCACTGGAAGAGGAACTGTCCTCTATACATTGCCTCCCTGGATCCGAACAGGCCGAAGAAGAAGCAAGGTACTTATATGATAAACCTTGCAACTTTTTCATTTGTGATACTACTGCCTGGGTATTGGATACCGGAAGTCTTATCATATTTGCAATTCGATGCAGGGTCTGCAGGTCAGTAGGAGATTTGATGAAGGTGAGAGATTCCTGAACGTTGGAGATGGAAGCAAAGTTCTAGTTCTAGCATTAGGAATCATGAACCTTGTAATCAATTCTCGAAAATAATTCTGAGTGAATGTCACTATTGTCCAAGCTTTTTATTAAATATTATTTCTATAGGCCTTTTGGCCATGAACGGTTATCAATTTTTAATAAAAGAAATGTTTGCAATATCATTTTGAATGGTGTTACGATTAATAATGGAATTTACTTTCTATCACCTGTTAATGTGGTTCAAACCTCCGATAAACTCTAGAATAGATTATGTGTCAGAAGTCTACCTTTGGCACTGTAGGCTAGGTCATATCAATAAAAATAGGATAAACGGTTGGCTCAAGAAGGAATTCTTGAAGTAGGTGATTGTGAATCACTTCCAACCTGTGAGTCCTATCTTCTTGGTAAAATGACCAAGTCACCTTTTACTGAAAAAGGTGAGCGAGCAGTGAACTCTTGGCTCTGGTACATTTGATGTATATGGACCCATGAGCTCAAGTACAAAAGATGATATTTCTACTTCATAACCTTCACAGACGACCTATCGAGGTATGGGTATGTCTATTTAATGAAGCATAAGTCGGAGTCGTTTGAAATGTTCAAACTATTCCAAAATGAGGTAGAAAAATAAACTGAAAAGTGTATTAAAATTTTTCGATCTGATCGAGGAGGTGAATACTTTTCCAATGATTTTCTGACATATCTTGGGGAGAATGGGATTTTCTCTCAGTGGACTCTTCTGGAACACCACAACATAATGGTGTATCTGAAAGGAGGAATCGGACCTTGTTGGACATGGTTCGATCCATGATGGGTTTGCTGCTCTGCGATCTCCCACTGGGGATATGCGCTCGAATCGCTTGTTACCTTCTAAATAGAGTTTCGAGTAAGTCTGTAACCAAAAGTCATATGAGATATGGATAGTGTGGGAAATTCAGTGCAGGGTAAAATGATAATTTTAAAATTTTTCAAAATCATATTTTACAATGAAAAATATTAATTAATCTAATTAATTAACATAAATTTACCCTAACTAGGATCTAAATATGATATATAGCATGCATGCATTTAAATTTGAAATTCAAATTCGAACAGTAAACACTTTACTGTAATGTGTTCAGAACACAATACCTTTGTGCGGGTAGTAGATTGCCGTAATCTGATCACCATCGGAGAGTCTGATCATCACAATGTAGCCACACAATATGTCTAGCCTCAGTGATTGTCCACACGAAGCTCCCGTCTGATCGACTCCTCAGAGTGCTAGCTCGTTGTAGAGCCCTTTTGACGATCGATGCTGATCAAACTCCTTCGATCTATGTCTGTCGATTCTTTGGATGCTCAGATCATCAACAGACGTGCTTGAGAGATGTTGAAGATCTCTTGAGATTTTGTGGCTCACGACACTCGTAGCTCACTTTCTCACTTCCCGAACCCCAGGCTAAAACTCTAGGGAACTCATCAAAAACCTTGCACCCACTTTTCTTTTTTTCTTTCTTTTTCTCTTGGAAGGATATGGACTTCCTTCTCACACTCAAGACTTTCATGCCCAAATTTTTCTCCAAAAATCTTCTTTTTACATGCCCACTCTTCTCCTCCTTTTATAACAACGTCAAACGTCTTATCCAAAAGAAAGGAAAAAGATGAGTAATTGCACATTTGAATTCAAATCAAATTTGAATTCAAATGGACACCAACTCATCCTTATCCACTAAAGGCATGAGGCATGGCATAAATTGTGCATGGAGTGATTTCATGAGAAACCTTTTCTCATGTAATAAATGGGGCATAAAAAAAGGATAAGGTGCAAAGATTGATTGCCCATTCAAATTCAAACTTTATTTTGAATTTGAATGGCCAACCAATCATCCTTATCCATCATTTGGCACATTAAAGTGGGGCATGGAGAAGGACTTGGCGTGAGGAAAAAATTCATGAGAAGTTCCTTCTCATGAATTCAAATGGGTGCAATGGAAGTGAGGTGGCGCATGGAGATTGGGTCAAGGTGGTTTATTTATTTAAACCAACCTAATTGAACCAAATAAGTTAGGTCCAATTAGACTAATTTAAATCCAACTTAATTAAGCTTAATTAGGCTCAATAAAATTTAATCAAATCAGAATTGACTAAGCCCAACCCCTGATCAAATCAGAGACCAAACCATCTCGACGATTAGGTCAACTCTTAACCTAATCGGGTCAAACCCAACTGAATCCAATTCAATTGGACTTGATCCAAAAATAATTACTCAATCAAATTGAGTTAATTAATGATCAAATCACTAATTAAACCTCTCATAAATACTGAGTCCAAATCTGATGGGCAATCGGACATCAGAATTCATCGATATGTAACCCTGATCGAAAAGTCCAACCAGTGGGACTCTTGACCCGGTACCATAATGTGTGGAACTCATGATCAGAAAATCTGATTCTCGATCACTGAATCCAAATATGTAGGATTCTACACCAGCCATCAAATCAGATAGAACTCTAATGTGTGTGACCCGCAGGTTCGAACCTAAGCCGTAGCACAGGAACCAATTCCTGTACTAATCGAAGTGACCATCTAGCATGGTACCGACATCTGGATAGGTCAAATAGTTGCAATCACAACATTCAGAACCTGCATGAATATGGTTACTGTATAATTCATCCTTTTGACCCCTGTGTTTAGGATGACTCAGGGTTAAACTGTGAACCCTGATCAGATCATCCGAATCGTGCTCAACTCAAACAGTCCTGTGACTCCTCACAAGGACTATCCTGACCATGGTTTTGCTAAATTGAAACATGACTGTGCACAGCTCCTAAACTGGAGTGGTCAATCCCATCTTGACATACGCACCGATAAGTCAAGTACTTGACTACACCCAGCAGCCTTCCGTCACTGAATTAAAAATTTAGGTAGTCCAGTGCCTAAGTGCAGTGAGTTGCTTGCAAGTCACTGTGGCGGTCTCAGGTCAGAGGGATATTTATACCCATATTCCATCAGAGCAAATCTTGACAGCAGAAATAGCTCCAGAGTCGGTCACGTTCAGTGCAGATGTACCCTTACATCTCACCTGTATGCCATACCAGTGTCTCCACACTCATTGGTTAAGAGGACAACCAACCTATATGGCACACAACGACCTATGCTTGATAAACGTTGTCGTCCTTGTAACAAGTATCATTTGATCACGAACAGATTTAAGACTAAACGACAAATCCTCCTTTGTCGAGTCTAAATAGTCTAAGGACTTCACCACGACATAAGAGTTCATTAGAAGATGAAACATTTATGATGAAAAATATCAAAATAATTTTATTAATTCATTATTCATGTATAAATACAAAAATGAGCACAACCGTCAACAGGCTGATGATTGACTTGGGATACTATTCCCAACAATCTCCAACTTGGCCTAAAGCCAATCGGTGCAGTATCTAATACCCATCTTCGACTTGTAGTTGTCGAACTCCTTTACCGCAATGGCTTTAGTGAATGGGTCATCCAGGTTCTCCTTCCCGTCGATCTTCTGAAGATCGATATCACCTCGATCCATAATTTCTCAAATGAGATGATAGCGACGCAGAATATGCTTCATCCGCTGGTGTGCCTTTGGTTCCTTCACCTGAGCAATGGCTCCAGAGCTGTCACATTAGAGCAGAACTGGACCAACAAGGGAGGGTGCTACTCCGAACTCGATGATGAATTTTTTAGCCACACTATTTTTTTGGCAACATCTGATGTGGTGACATACTCTGCCTCACAAACTGAATCAGCCACTGTGTGCTGCTTGAAACTTTTTCAGCAGATAGCCCCACCATTAAGGATAAAAATAAATCCCGACACACTTTTGTTGTCATCGTGATCAGACTGGAAACTAGAGTCTGTAAATCCTATAAGTCTCAAATCCGATTCACCATGAACAAGCCACTGGTCCTTAGTATTTCTTAAATACTTCAGGATAGTTTTAACAACCTTCCAATGATTCTCCCCTGGATCAGATTGGTATCTACTCACTATCCTAGTGAGTATGCCACATCTGATCGTATACATGTCATGGCGTATATGATAGATCCCACTGCCGAAGCATATGGAATCTTACCCATATGCTCTCTCTCTTGAGGTGTTGATGGACAATCCCTCTTTAAGAGAAAAATTCCACGGCCTATCGGAAGATAGCCTTTCTTGGAATTCTCCATGCTGAACCTCTTCAACATAGTATCAATGTACTGGACTGAGATAAACCAAGCAACCTTTTAGATCTATCCCTATAGATCCTCATCCCTAGGATGTAGGAAGCTTCTCCCAGATCCTTCATGGAGAACTGTGACAACAGCCAAATCTTTATTCCCTGTAATGCAGGGACATCATTTCGATTAAGAGAATGTCATCCACATACAATACAAGAAATACTACTACTGGACCATTAGCCCACTTATAAATGCATGGCTCTTCTTCGTTCTTAATGAAGCCATACATCTTGATCGTCTTATCAAAACGTATGTTCCAACTCCGTGAAGCCTGCTTAAGTCCATAAATAGACCTCTGTAGCATGCACACCTTGGACTCATCTGTGGATGTGAATCCTTCAGGTTGTATCATATACACCTCTTCATCCAGCTCTCCGTTTAGGAAAGCTGTCTTCACATCCATCTGCCAGATTTCATAGTCCAGATGGGCAGCTATCGCAAGCATAATCCGAATGGATTTAAGCATTGCCAGAGGAGAAAATGTCTCGTCATAGTCTATACCATAATGTTGACGATATCCCTTGGCAACCAGATGGGCTTTATAGGTTTCCACCTTTCCGTCTATGCCTCTCTTCCTCTTGAAGACCCACTTACACCCTATGGGTTTTACTCCTTCGGGTGGGTCAACCAATGTCCACACATCATTGACCTTCATGGACTCCATTTCAGATTTCATGGCCTCCAGCCATTTCTCAGAGTCGGGTCTCTGCATTGCATCCATGTAGGTGATCGGATCCTCATCATTTTCATCAAGTTCGATAGGATCATCGTCCCGGACCAAGAAACCATAGTATCTATTTGGTTGACATGGTACTCTACCAGATCGCCTTAAGGGTGCTTGAACAATGGCTTCGGATCTGATCTAACCAAATCCGGTTCAGGTTCAGCAACTTGTGTTGATTTTTCCACCTGCCGAACTTCGTCAAGTTTGAACTTAGAGGCAACAGTCCTTTCACCAAGGAACTCCTTTTCCAAAAAGATTGCCTTAAGGCTGACAAACACTTTTTGCTCATCAGCTAGGTAGAAGTAATACCCTTTGGTCTCTTTTGGGTACCCTATAAAATTACACTTGTCAGACCTAGGTCCTAGCTTGTCCGTAATTAAACATTTAACATAAGCCAGACACCCCCAAACCCTAAGGTGCGAGAGTACTGGCTTACGTTCTATCCATATCTCATATGGCTTTTGGTTACAGACTTACTCGAACTCTATTTAGAAGGTAACAAGCCGATTCGAGCGCATATCTCCAAAGGAGATCGGCAGACCAGCAAACCCCATCATGGATCGAGCCATATCCAATAAGGTTGATTCCTCCTTTCAGACACACCATTATGTTGTGGTGTTCCAGGAGGAGTCCATTGAGAGAGAATCCCGTTCTCCCCAAGATATATCAGAAACTCATTGGAAAGGTATTCACCTCCTCGATCAGATCGAAGAGTTTTAATACACTTCCCAATTTATTTTTCTACCTCATTTCAGAATAGTTTGAATATTTCAAACGACTCCGATTTATGCTTCATTAAATAGACATACCCATACCTCGATAGGTCGTCTGTGAAGGTTATGAAGTAGAAATATCCACCTCTTGCACTTGAGCTCATGGGTCCACATACATCAGAGTGTACCAGACCCAAGAGTTCACTGGCTCGCTTACCTTTTTCAGTAAAAGGTGATTTGGTCATTTTACCAAGAAGACAGGACTCACAGGTTGGAAGTGATTCACGATCACCTACTTCAAGAATTTCTTCTTAAGCCAACCTGTTTATCCTATTTTTATTGATATGACCTAGCCTACAGTGCCAAAGGTAGATTTCTGACACATAATCTATTCTAGGGTGTTTATCGGAGGTTTGAACTACATTAACAGGTTGTGATAGAAAGTAAATTCTATTATTAAGTTATCCAACAAACATTGTAACACCATTCAAAATGATATTGCAAAATTTTCTTTTATTAAAAATTGATAACCATTCATGGCCAAAAGGTCTACAGAAATAATATTTAATAAAAAGCTTGGACAATAGTGACATTCACTCAGAATTATATTTCAAGAATTGATTACAAGGTTCATGATTCCTAATGCTAGAACTGAAACTTTGCTTCCATCTCCAACGTTCAGGAATCTCTCACCTTCTTCAAATCTCCTACTGACCTGCAGACCTGCATTGAATTGCAAATATGATAAGGGCTTTCGGTATCCAATACCCAGGTAGTAGTATCACAAATGAAAAAGTTGCAAGGTGTTATCATATAAGTACCTTGCTTCTTCTTCGGCCTGTTCGGGTCTAGGGAGGCAATGTATAGAGGACAGTTCCTCTTCCAATGCCCTGCTTCTTGCAAAAGAAGCACTCCACCTGGCTCTGGTCGGGCTTGTGCTTCTTGGTCTACCCTATGCAGATGTCCCAGCATGCAGCTGCACCTTCTTATTCTTCTTCTTCTTGTTCTTCTTCTTTTCTTTTTAAAGGGTCAACGACCAGAAGAAGACCCTCCCACAAATTCATCGACTCCTTATGGAGCTAGTGATCCTTCTCAAAGTTCTGCAGCAACCCCAACAAGCCATGGTAGTTCACTGCAAGCTTTGTCATCCAAAAATGAGTAAGGAAGGAGAGGAAGGACTTGGGCAACGAATTAAGAATGCATCCTTACCGAGCTGCTCGTGCAAGGGAAAGCCCAGTTTACTTAGGCGCTCAATCATTTCGATCATGTACAGTCCATGATCAGTGACTGAGGCTCCATCCCTCATCCGAGCATTGAAAATGGCATAACTAGTTTTATGCCTTTCAACGTCGTCAGGCATGCCAAAGGAGTCGTTCAATATTTGAAGCATCTCCTGTGGTTGGGCATTCTCGAACCTGCACTGAATTCATCATTCATTGCCACCAGCATAATGCACCGAACGGTGGTGCAATCATTGAACCACTTCTGATAAGTATCTCGGACCGTCCTCTAACATTCAGGGCTGGCTCCTCAGGTGCTGGATCCGTTACTACATAAAGGATCCACTCATGCTCAAGGATGATTTTTAATTTTTGATACCAGCTATCGAAATTAGGTCCCATGAGCTTGTCATTATCTAATAATGACCGGAGGGATAAGGTAGTGGCTATAGCTGCATAAAGAAAAATCAGACCTCAATTAGTACATAAATTATAAATACTAAAGACTTGGACTTTAGTCTAAAGTTTCTCCAAGTATTTTTACAACTGGTAGCCTCAATTTCCAATTCAAGGAATTACTTTAATTCCTTAGTGGGTACTAGAATCCACACAGACTACACACGAGCCCAACTTTGGTTGGTCAACCCATGTGCATCTATGGGTAGGTTCATAACCAGTTGTTTCTCTAAACAACTTCTAGTAATTGATTTTGCCCCAAAACCTAATCAGTAGGCTTTGGCCTTCACTGAAAAGATCTGGATAGGTCCAACCATTAACATGATTTGATTTGGTGAATCAGACCAATAAATGATCAGGCCCGACTTTGGCCGGCCAACCTGATCACCATCAGAAAGACTCAAATCAAATTATCATATTATGAATGATAATTTTATTAGTCAATAAGCACCAGGCCTTTGGGCCTCCAATGATTATTAAACTAATGGACTCATTATCACTCACTTAATGGGAGGCTATGACTTAGTTATCAATATAACTTAATCATTTTTAGGAACCTAATAATTTTTGAGGATTTTATTAAAGGATAGATGAGAAAAAAATATCTAGCCAATTTCAATCCTCCCACTGACTTCACCAAGTCAGATTAAAAAGGATTTAATTAAAGCTGCATTAGGAGCACCTA
Source organism: Elaeis guineensis (assembly GCF_000442705.2). Taxonomy (NCBI): domain Eukaryota; kingdom Viridiplantae; phylum Streptophyta; class Magnoliopsida; order Arecales; family Arecaceae; genus Elaeis; species Elaeis guineensis. Next base: position 40,184,867 of record NC_025995.2, on the reverse strand, counting down.
AATCAGTCAAACTGATTTACCTAATGACATGGGTGAGCCCTAATCACCAAGTGATCTAATCAAAATCTAATTCATCAGGTTGGCCAGGTAAGTGAGATCAGTGGTGGGGATAAGCCATTAACTCGTCAGAGATCGAATCACTGCGAGTAGCTCCCACTTAAAAACCACTGGTCAAACTGCCAAACTTACCTTAGACACCAACCGGTTCATTAGTTTTAATTTGATCAACTTAGTAAATAGGGTTCCACCGCGTAGCCATGAATTAAGTCCATCTTGGTCTAGTTAAAGACATGGACCCATTCAACTACAACTATTGGAGTTGAGTCTAGAGTATCCTTGACCTAATCTAATTCAACTTTTGATTAGATTTGACCAATTACTCTAATTTAGTCCATTTCTTTAAGCTAACCTTAGGTCTAACCCAATTATGGACCTAATCCATCTAACCCATTGACCCACAAGTTTATGCAATTATCTTAGGTCTTAATTCATAATTCTAGACCTACTAGACAATACTTAATTCTTTTAATTAAGTATTTGGGCTGATGGGTCAGGGTTTGGCATTTCGAAAATAATTTTTAAATTTGAAAGATTTTATTTTTGTTCACCAAATATGTTGACTCATTACATAAATAGATCAGCACATTTCATAAATAGCAATCCTATTGCTAATTACATAACAGAAAATAACTCAATCAAAATAAATCATGAATATTTCTTTCACTACTTCATCTACATGGGATATAATTGCATCGACACCTCTACCGCCATAGGAGACCCCATCGAATGGGAAGAGAGGGCCTTTAAACCTTACTTTTCTCCTATGATCGGATGGCCATGGCAACCAACTCAATTCGATTACTTGCTACTTGGATCAAGTATATCTAAATATATCAATTTCAAAATTTAAATTTTAAATTTTAAATTTTAAATTTTGAATTTTAAATTTCAAACAAATTTTAAATTTCACATTTCAAATTTTTGAATTTCAAATTTTGAATTTCAAATTTTGAATTTTAAATTTTGAATTTTAAATTTGAAATTTCAACCAAATTTTAAATTTCAAATTTTTGAATTTCAAATTTTTGAATTTTAAATTTTGAATTTCAAATTTCAAAATTCAAATTTTAAATTTTGAATTTCAAATTTTTGAATTTTGAATTTCGAACAACTTTCAAAATTCAAATTCAAATTTTAAATTTTAAATTTAAACTTTTAGATTACAATTTAATCTACGCATGCAAATATATATATCATATCTAAGAACCCCTCTGCTCTGATACCATTTGTGGGGAAATTCAATGCAGGGGTAAAATGATAATTTTAAATTTTTTTAAAATCATGATTTATAATGAAAAAATATTAATTAATCTAATTAATTAACATAAATTTATCCTACACTAGATCTAAATATGATATATAGCATGCATGTATTTAAATTTGAAATTCAAATTCGAACAGTAAACACTTTACTGTAATGTGTTCAAACACAATCCTTTGTGCGGGTAGTAGATCGCCACAATCTGATCACCGTCGAAAGAGTCTGATCATCGTAATGCAGCCACAAAGTATGTCTGACCTCTGCGGATCATCCACATGAAGCTTCCGGTCTGATCGACTCCTCACAGTGCTAGCTCGTTATAGAGCCCTTTTGACGGCCGATGCTGATCGAACTCCTTCGATCGATGTCTGTCGATTTTTTAGATGCTTCGGATCATCAACAGACATACTTGAGAGGATGTTGAAGATCTCTCTAAGATTTTGTGGCTCACAACACTCGTAGCTCACTTTCTCACTTCCCGAACCCCAGGCTAAAACTCTAGGAACTCACCGAAAACCTTCACCCACTTTTCTTTGTTTCTTTCTTTTTCTCTTGAAAGGATATGACTTCTTCTCACGCTCAAGACTTCTCATGCCCAAAATTTTTTTTCAAAAATCTTCTTTTTACATGCCCCACTCTTCTCCTCCTTTTATAACAACGTCAAACGTCTTATCCAAAAGAAAGGATAAAGATGAGTAATTGCACATTTGAATTCAAATCAAATTTTGAATTCAAATGGACACCAACTCATCCCTTATCCACTAAAGGTGAGGCATGGCATAAATTATGCATGAAGTGATTTCATGAGAAACCTTTTCTCATGTAATAAATGGGGCGTAAAAAAAGGGATAAGGTGCAAAGATTGATTGCCCATTCAAATTCAAACTTTATTTTGAATTTGAATGGCCAACCAATCATCCTTATCCATTCATTTGGCACATTAAAGTGGGGTGTGGAGAAGAGCTTGGCATGAGAAAAAAATTCATGAGAAGTTCCTTCTCATGAATTCAAATGGGTGCAATGGAAGTGAGGTGGCGCATGGAGATTGGGTCAAGGTGGTTTAATTATTTAAACCAACCTAATTGAACCAAATAAGTTAGGTCCAATTAGACTAATTTAAATCCAACTTAATTAGGCTTAATTAGGCTCAATGAAATCCTAATCAAATCAAGAATTGACTAAGTCCAACCCCTGATCAAATCAGGGACCAAACCATCTCGACGATTAGGTCAACTCTTAACCTAATAGGGTCAAACCCAACTGAATCCAATTCAATTGGACTTGATCCAAAAATAATTACTCCATCAAATTGAGTTAATTAGTGATCAAATCACTAATTAAACCTCTCATAAATATGAGTCCAAATCTGATGGGCAATCGGGCATCAGAATTCATCGATATGTAACCCTGATCGAAAAGTCCCAACTAGTGGGACTCTTGACCCCAGTATCCATAATGTGTGGAATTCATGATCAGAGAATCCTGATTCTCAATCACTGAGTCCAAATATGTAGGATTCTACACCAGCCATCAGATCAGATAGGAATCTCTAATGTGTGTGACCCCGCAAGTTCGAACCTAAGCCGGTAGCACAGAAACCAATTCCTGTACGAATCGAAGTGATCATCTAGCAATGGTACCCGACGTTCGGATAGATCGAATAGTCGCAATCACAATATTCAGAACCTACATGAATATGGTTACTGTATAATTCATCCTTTTGATCCCTGTGTTTAGGACGACTCAAGGTTAAACTGTCAACCCTGATCAGATCATCCGAATCATGCTCAACTCAAATAGTCCTGTGACTCCTCACAAGGACTACCTGGCCAAGGTTTTGCTAAATTGAAACATGACTGTACACAGCTCCTAAACTGGAGTGGTCAATCCCATCTTGACACATGCACCAACAAGTCAAGTACTTGACGACACCCAGTAGCCTTCCATCACTGAATTAAAAATTCAGGTAGTCCAGTGCCTAAGTACAGTGAGTTGCTTGCAAGTCACCGTGGCGGTCTCAGGTCAGAGAAATATTATACCCATATTCCATCAGAGCAAATCTTGACAGCAGAAATAGCTCTGGAGTCGGTCACGTTCAATGCAGATGTACCCTTACATCTCACCTGTATGCCATACCAGTGTCTCCACACTCATTGGTTAAGAGGACAACTAACCTATATGGCACACAACGACCTATACTTGATAAATGTTGTCGTCCTTGGTAACAACGTATCATTTGATTGCGAACAGATTTAAGGACTAAACGACAAATCCTCCTTTGTCGAGTCTAAATAGTCCTAAGGACTTCACCACAACATAAGAGTTCATTAGAAGATGAAATATTTTATGATAAAAATATCAAAATAATTTTTATTAATTCATAATTTATGTACAAATATAAAAATGAGCACAACCGTCAATAGGCTGACGATTGACTTTGGGACACTATTCCCAACAATCTCCCACTTGGCCTAAAGGTATTGTGTTTTGAACACATTACAATAAAGTATTTATTGTTCAAATTTAAATTTTAAATTTAAATGCATGTATGCTATATATCATATTTAGATCCTAGTGTAGGGTAAATTCATGTTAATTAATTAGATTAATTAATATTTTTTCACTGTAAAATCATGATTTTGAAAAAGTTTTAAAATTATCATTTTACCCCTGCACTGAATTTTTCCACATGTACACCCATGGTCTGATCATGCACTCACCTCTTGAGTTAGTCCTCCTAAGATCCATCAAATCAGGCTTTAAGACCTTAGAATCAAAATCCGATCCCAGACCCAAACAAAAATCCTACATAACTATTTTTGTGACTCTAGCCAGCTCGGTCAGAGCTCGAGTCGGCTGACTGTCGTGCCACCAGCATGTCATGAAATACTGCCTATGTTTGGAGTTCAAGCCAACTCTCTCAGGGTTCTAAGCCAGCTCGAGCTGATCCGAGCTGACTCCTCTCGTATCCGAGTCGACTCCTTTGCTGGCTGAAGTCCTTTTCTTGGTTCCATGCTCTACCTTGCATCCCAAGTATCTAGAGCCCTAATCAAGCTCCTTGAAGTCCTTACCAACTCGAACTTCAAGCTCATGGAAGATGTGCTCCACCTCTACCCTAGGATCACTTCTGTTTAGCATACTTGGAGTCTATCTCACCGATTCCATCTGTGGTCACCTCCAAGGCTATGGGGACACCACAGAAATCTTACAGATTCAAGATATCAAAGATCTTAATAAGTTAGCCTTGGAAGAACTCATTGGCTCACTCATAACTCATGAGTTGAGCATAAACCAAAATATTAAGGAAGAAATAAAAAAAGGAAGACAATTGCACTGAAATCATCAGGCACAGAAAAGTTGGAAAGTGATTCATCAAATGAGTCCAAAGATGATGATAAAATGACTATGATCATAAGGAGATTTATAAGATTTATGTGAAAGAAGAGATTCATCTATGAGAAGAAAGGATACATTAGAGCGAAAGGAAGCAAAGAAAAGAAAAAAGATAAAGAGAAAGAGCAACTGATCATTTGTTATGAATGTAAAAGATTCGATCATTTTAGAGCCGACTACCCTCTACTCAACAAAGTTCAAAGAAGTTTAGAAAGAAGATAATGATGGCTACATGGAGCAATGATGAAGATTCAATTTTCGAGGAAGAAAAAGAATCAAAAGAAGAGAAATCCAATCTCTACCTCATGACTCTTGAGGATGTAGTGTGCTTGGCATCCCTTGGATCAACAAAAAAGTGAGATCTTGACAGCGGATGTTCAAGACACATGACGAAAGATGAATATCAATTTATCTCTCTTAAAATCAAAGATGGAGGAGATGTAACTTTTGGAGATAATGGTAAAGATAAAATAATTGATTTCGGTAATATCAAGTTACTCCTACCACCTTTGTTGAAAATATTTTGTTTTTAGATGGTTTAATGCATAATCTTCTTAGTATTAGTCAATTATATGATAAGAACTTTGATATTTCATTTAAATCATCTCATTATATTGTAATTAGTTCCAATAACAATGGAATTAAGTTTATAGGAAAAAGATATAGTAATATTTAGTTGATAGATCTTGATGATCTTAGCAAGGATAATATTGAGTATCTAGTTGCTATGAATATCAAAGTTAATGAAACTAGTTGGATTTGGCATAGTAGATTGAGACATGCAAGCATGGATTCAATTATAAGATTAATCAAAAAGGATTTAGTTAGAGGTTTGTCAAAACTTAATTTTGAAAAGAACAAAATATGTAATGCATATCAAGTAGGTAAGCAAATTAGATCTTCATTTAAATCTAAAAATATTATTTTAATTTCTAGACCATTAAACCTTTTGCATATGGATTTCTTTGGGGTAATCAAGACTACTAGTCTTGGTCGTAAACATTTTAGTTTTGTTATACCATAATTTTTCTCGATATACATGAATTTTATTTTTTGTACATAAGAATGAAGCTTTTGAATTATTTATAAAATTCTTTAAGAAAATTACTAGTGAAAATGATTATAATATTTTAAAAGTTAGGAGTGACCATAGCACAAATTTGAAAATCATGATTTTGAAAATTTTTGCTTTAAAAATAGAGTTGATCATAATTTTTTAGCTTCTAGGACATCTCAATAAAATGTGGTAGTAGGAAGAAAGAATAGGACTTTGTAAGAAATGACATAGACTATACTTTGTGAAGCAACTTATCAAAGTATTTTTGGACGGAAGCTATTAACATTGCATACCATGTACTAAATCGAGCGTTGATTAGATTTATTTTAAGAAAAACTTCCTATGAGCTTTA
>NC_025995.2:40140668-40178644 GCF_000442705.2 Elaeis guineensis | reverse complement strand
TGGTTGGTCAACCCATGTGTATCTATGGGTAGGTTCATAACCAGTTGTTTCTCTAAACAACTTCTAGTAATTGATTTTGCCCCAGAACCTAATCAGTAGGCTTTGGCCTCCACTAAAAAGATCTGGTTAGGTCCAACCATTAACATGATTTGATTTGGTGAATCAGACCAATAAATGATCAGGCCCGACTTTGGCCGGCCAACCTGATCACCATCAGAAAGACTCAAACCAAATTATCATATTATGAATGATAATTTCATTAGTCAATAAGCACCAGGCCTTTGGGCCTCCAATAATTATTAAACTAATGGACTCATTATCACTCACTTAATGGGAGGCTATGACTTAGTTATCAATATAACTTAATCATTTTTAGGACCTAATAATTTTTGAGGATTTTATTAAAGGATAGATGAGAAAAAAATATCTACCAATTTCAATCCTCCCACTGACTTCATCAAGTCAGATTAAAAAAGATTTAATTAAAGCTGGCATTAGGAGCACCTAAATCAATCAAACTGATTTACCTAATGACATGGGTGAGCCCTAATCACCAAGTGATCTAATCAAAATCTAATTCACTAGGTTGGCCAGGTAAGTGAGATCAGTGGTGGGGATAAGCCATTAACTCGTCAGAGATCGAATCACTGCGAGTAGCTCCCGCTTAAAAACCACTGGTCAAACTGCCAAACTTACCATAGATGCCAACTGGTTCATTAGTTTTAATTTGATCAACTTAGTAAATAGGGTTCCACCGCGTAGCCATGAATTAAGTCCATCTTGGTCTAGTTAAAGACATGGATCCATTCAACTACAACTATTGGAGTTGAGTCTAGAGTATCCTTGACCTAATCTAATTCAACTTTTGATTAGATTTGACCAATTACTCTAATTTAGTCCATTTCTTTAAGCTAACCTTAGGTCTAACCCAATTATGGACCTAATCCATCTAACCCATTGACCCACAAGTTTATGTAATTGTCTTAGGTCTTAATTCACAATTCTAGACCTACTAGACAATACTTAATTCTTTTAATTAAGTATTTGGGCTGATGGGTCAGGGCTTGGTATTTTGAAAATAATTTTTAAATTTGAAAGGTTTTATTTTCTGTTCACCAAATATGTTGACTCATTACATAAATAGATCAGCACATTTATAAATAGCAATCCTATTGCTAATTACATAACAGAAAATAACTCAATCAAAATAAATCATGAATATTTCTTTCACTACTTCATCTGCATGGGATATAATTGCATCGACACCTCTACCACCATAGGAGACCCCATCGAATGGGAAGAGAGGGCCTTTAAACCTTACTTTTCTCCTATGATCGGACGGCCATGGCAACCAACCCAATCCGATTACTTGCTACTTGGATCAAGTATATCTAAATATATCAATTTCAAAATTTAAATTTTAAATTTTAAATTTTAAATTTTGAATTTTAAATTTCAAACAAATTTTAAATTTCACATTTCAAATTTTTGAATTTTAAATTTTGAATTTGAATTTCAAATTTTGAATTTTAAATTTTGAATTTTAAATTTGAAATTTCAACAAAATTTCAAATTTCAAATTTTTGAATTTCAAATTTTTGAATTTTAAATTTTGAATTTCAAATTTCAAAATTCAAATTTTAAATTTTGAATTTCAAATTTTTGAATTTTGAATTTCGAACAACTTTCAAAATTCAAATTCAAATTTTAAATTTTAAATTTAAACTTTTAGATTACAACTTAATCTACGCATGCAAATATATATATCATATCTAAGAACCCGCTCTGCTCTGATACCATTTGTGGGGAAATTCAATGCAGGGGTAAAATGGTAATTTTAAATTTTTTTAAAATCATGATATTACAATGAAAAAATATTAATTAATCTAATTAATTAACATAAATTTATCCTACACTAGGATCTAAATATGATATATAGCATGCATGCATTTAAATTTGAAATTCAAATTCGAACAGTAAACACTTTACTGTAATGTGTTCAAAACACAATCCTTTGTGCGGGTAGTAGATCGCCACAATCTGATCACCGTCGAAAGAGTCTGATCATCGTAATGCAGCCACACAGTGTGTCTGACCTCTACGGATCGTCCACATGAAGCTTCCGATCTGATCGACTCCTCACAAGTGTTAGCTCGTTATAGAGCCCTTTTGACGGCCGATGCTGATCGAACTCCTTCGATCGATGTCTGTCGATTTTTAGATGCTCTGGATCATCAACAGACATACTTGAGAGGATGTTGAAGATCTCTCTAAGATTTTATGGGCTCACGACACTCGTAGCTCACTTTCTCACTTCCCGAACCCCAGGCTAAAACTCTAGAAAACTCACCGAAAACCTTGCACCCACTTTTCTTTCGTTTCTTTCTTTTTCTCTTGAAAGGATATAAACTTTCTTCTCACGCTCAAGACTTCTCATGCCCAAAATTTTTTTTCAAAAATCTTCTTTTTACATGCCCCACTCTTCTCCTCCTTTTATAACAACGTCAAACGTCTTATCCAAAAGAAAGGATAAAGATGAGTAATTGCACATTTGAATTCAAATCAAATTTTGAATTCAAATGGACACCAACTCATCCCTTATCCACTAAAGGCATGAGGCGTGGCATAAATTATGCATGAAGTGATTTCATGAGAAACCTTTTCTCATGTAATAAATGGGGCGTAAAAAAAGGGATAAGGTGCAAAGATTGATTGCCCATTCAAATTCAAACTTTATTTTGAATTTGAATGGCCAACCAATCATCCTTATCCATTCATTTGGCACATTAAAGTGGGGTGTGGAGAAGAGCTTGGCATGAGGAAAAAATTCATGAGAAGTTCCTTCTCATGAATTCAAATGGGTGCAATGGAAGTGAGGTGGCGCATGGAGATTGGGTCAAGGTGGTTTAATTATTTAAACCAACCTAATTGAACCAAATAAGTTAGGTCCAATTAGACTAATTTAAACCCAACTTAATTAGGCTTAATGAGGCTCAATAAAATCCTAGTCAAATCAAGAATTGACTAAGTCCAACCCCTGATCAAATCAGGGACCAAACCATCTCGACGATTAGGTCAACTCTTAACCTAATAGGGTCAAACCTAACTGAATCCAATTCAATTGGACTTGATCCAAAAATAATTACTCCAATCAAATTAAGTTAATTAGTGATCAAATCACTAATTAAACCTCTCATAAATATTGAGTCCAAATCTGATGGGCAATCGGGCATCAGAATTCATCGATATGTAACCCTGATCGAAAAGTTCCAACTAGTGGGACTCTTGACCCCGGTACCCATAATGTGTGGAACTCGTGATCAGAGAATCTTGATTCTCGATCACTAAGTCCAAACATGTAGGATTCTACACCAGCCATCAGATCAGATAGGAACCTCTAATGTGTGTGACCCCGCAGGTTCGAACCTAAGCCGGTAGCACAGGAACCAATTCCTGTACTAATCGAAGTGATCATCTAGCAATGATACCCGACGTCTGGATAGGTCGAATAGTCGCAATCACAATATTCAGAACCTACATGAATATGGTTACTGTATAATTCATCCTTTTGACCCTTGTGTTTAGGACGACTCAAGGTTAAACTGTCAATCCTGATCAGATCATCCGTATCGTGCTCAACTCAAACAGTCCTGTGATTCCTCACAAGGACTACCTTGGCCAAGATTTTGCTAAATTGAAACATGACTGTACACAGCTCTTAAACTGGAGTGGTCAATCCCATCTTGACACACGCACCGACAAGTCAAGTACTTGACTACACCCAGTAGCCTTCCGTCACTGAATTAAAAATTCAGGTAGTCCAGTACCTAAGTGCAGTGAGTTGCTTGCAAGTCACCATGGCGGTCTCAGGTCAGAGAAATATTTATACCCATATTCCATCAGAGCAAATCTTGACAGTAGAAATAGCTCCAGAGTCGATCATATTCAGTGCAGATGTACCCTTACATCTCACCTGTATGCCATACCAGTGTCTCCACACTCATTGGTTAAGAGGACAACCAACCTATATGGCACACAATGACCTATGCTTGATAAACATTGTCATCTTTGGTAACAACGTATCATTTGGTCGCGAACAGATTTAAGGACTAAACGACAAATCCTCTTTGTCGAGTCTAAATAGTCCTAAGGACTTCCCCACAATATAGGAGTTCATTAGAAGATGAAATATTTTGTGATGAAAAATATCAAAATAATTTTTATTAATTCATAATTCATGTACAAATATAAAAATGAGCACAACCGTCAACAGGCTGACGATTGACTTTTGGACACTATTCCCAACAATCTCTCACTTGGCCTAAAGGTATTGTGTTCTGAACACATTACAATAAAGTATTTATTGTTCAAATTTGAATTTCAAATTTAAATGTATGCATGCTATATATCATATTTAGATCCTAGTGTAGGGTAAATTCATATTAATTAATTAGATTAATTAATATTTTTTCACTGTAAAATCATGATTTTGAAAAAGTTTTAAAATTATCATTTTATCCCTGCACTGAATTTTTCCACATGTACACCCATGGTCTGATCATGCACTCACCTCTTGAGTTAGTCCTCCTAAGATCCATCAAATCAGGCTTTAAGACCTTAGAATCAAAATCCAATTCCAGACCCAAACAAAAATCCTACACAACTATTTTTGTGCCTCTAGCCAGCTCGGTCAGAGCTCGAGTCGGCTCGACTGTCGTGCCACCAGCATGTCATGAAATACTGCCTATGTTTGGAGTTCAAGCCAACTCTCTCAGGGTTCTAAGCCAGCTCAAGCTGATCCGAGCTGACTCCTCTCAGATCCGAGTTGACTCCTTTGCTGGCTGAAGTCCTTTTCTTGGTTCCATGCTCTACCTTGCATCCCAAGTATCTAGAGCCCTAATCAAGCTCCTTGAAGTCCTTACCAACTCGAACCTCAAGCTCATGGAAGATGTGCTCCACCTCTACCCTAGGATCACTTCTGTTTTAGCATACTTGGAGTCTATCTCACCGACTCCATCTGTGGTCACCTCCAAGGCTATGGGGACACCACAGAAATCTTACAGATTCAAGATATCAAAGATCTTAATAAGTTAGCCTTGGAAGAACTCATTGGCTCACTCATAACTCATGAGTTGAGCATAAACCAAAATATTAAGGAAGAAATAAAAAAAGGAAGACAATTGCACTGAAATCATCAGGCACAAAAAGTTGGAAAGTGATTCATCAGATGAGTCCAAAGATGATGATAAAATGACTATGATCACAAGGAGATTTATAAGATTTATGAGAAAGAAGAGATTCATCTATGAGAAGAAAGGATACATTAGAGCGAAAGGAAGCAAAGAAAAGAAAAAAGATAAAGAGAAAGAGCAACTGATCATTTGTTATGAATGCAAAAGATTCGATCATTTTAGAGCCGACTACCCTCTACTCAACAAAGTTCAAAGAAGTTTAGAAAGAAGATAATGATGGCTACATGGAGCAATGATGAAGATTCAATTTTTGAGGAAGAAAAAGAATCAAAAGAAGAGAAAGCCAATCTCTACCTCATGACTCTTGAGGATGTAGTGTGCTTGGCATCCCTTGGATCAACAAAAAAGTGAGATCTTGACAGCGGATGTTCAAGACACATGATGAAAGATGAATATCAATTTATCTCTCTTAAAATCAAAGATGGAGGAGATGTAACTTTTGGAGATAATGGTAAAGATAAAATAATTGATTTCGGTAATATCAAGTTACTCCTACCACCTTTGTTGAAAATATTTTGTTTTTAGATGGTTTAATGCATAATCTTCTTAGTATTAGTCAATTATATGATAAGAACTTTGATATTTCATTTAAATCATCTCATTATATTGTAATTAGTTCCAATAACAATGGAATTAAGTTTATAGGAAAAAGATATAGTAATATTTAGTTGATAGATCTTGATGATCTTAGCAAGGATAATATTGAGTGTCTAGTTGCTATGAATATCAAAGTTAATGAAACTAGTTGGATTTGGCATAGTAGATTGAGACATGCAAGCATGGATTCAATTATAAGATTAATCAAAAAGGATTTAGTTAGAGGTTTGTCAAAACTTAATTTTGAAAAGAACAAAATATGTAATGCATATCAAGTAGGTAAGCAAATTAGATCTTCATTTAAATCTAAAAATATTATTTTAACTTCTAGACCATTAAACCTTTTGCATATGGATTTCTTTGGGGTAATCAAGACTACTAGTCTTGGTCGTAAACATTTTAGTTTTGTTATACCATAATTTTTCTCGATATACATGAATTTTATTTTTTGTACATAAGAATGAAGCTTTTGAATTATTTATAAAATTCTTTAAGAAAATTACTAGTGAAAATGATTATAATATTTTAAAAGTTAGGAGTGACCATAGCACAAATTTGAAAATCATGATTTTGAAAATTTTTGCTTTAAAAATGGAGTTGATCATAATTTTTTAGCTTCTAGGACATCTCAATAAAATGTGGTAGTAGGAAGAAAGAATAGGACTTTGTAAGAAATGACATAGACTATACTTTGTGAAGCAACTTATCAAAGTATTTTTGGATGGAAGCTATTAACATTGCATACCATGTACTAAATCGAGCGTTGATTAGATTTATTTTAAGAAAAACTTCCTATGAGCTTTATAAAGGAAAGAAACTAAATATTTTTTATTTTAAAGTTTTTGGTTGTCATTATTTTATTTTGATAAATCATAAAGATAAGTTAAGTAAGTTTGATGCTAAATCTAATGAACATGTTTTTCTTAGATATTCATCATCTAGTAAAGTATATAGAGTATTCAATAAAAAAATATTAGTTGCAAAATAATCTATTTATGTTATTTTTGATGAAACTAATATTTTCAAATCAAGAAAAATAGATGTAGATGATGATGCAGGTACTCTTGAAAAAGAGATAAAATAAATAACTTTGAAAAATCCTCCTTCATAAGATGAAGAAGATAAGGAGCAAAATCAAGGAGATGAAATTTAAGAGATGCAAGAGCTTTTCTCATTAATTTAACAAGGTACACTAATATGTCAAAGGAATGGAGGTATGCTAGTAGTCACCCAAAAGAACTCATTATAGGCGATCGATCCAAGATATTAGGGTTACAGCTTCAATTAAAGATGTATTAAATTATTTTGTATTTGTTTCACACATTGAACCTAAAACCTTTCTTGAAGTCAAAAAGGATGCTAATTGGATTATGGCTATACAAGAAGAATTTAATCAATTTGAAAGAAATAATATATAGAACTTCATTAAAAGACTTAGAACCATTCCGTAATTGAAATAAAATTATTTTTTTCAAATTAAATTTGACGAGTAAGGTAATGTAATTAGCAATAAGGCTAGATTAGTTGTATAATATTATTTATAATCAATAGAAAAGAATTGATTTTGATAAAATTTTTGCACCAGTTGTTAGGCTTGAGGCTATTAGATTGCTCTTAGTATTTACATATTCATAAATTTTAAATATTTTTAAATAGATGTAAAAAGTACTCTCTTAAATGGGCATATTGCAGAGAAAGTTTATGTAGAATAACTTCCAAAGTTTAAAAATTATAAATTTTTAAATCTAATTTTCAAGTTGAATAAAGCTTTATATGGCTTAAAATAAGCATCTAGAGAGCATGGTATAATAGATTAAGCAAATTTTTACTTCAAAATAATTTTTAAAGAGGAAACATGGATACAACTCTCTTTGTAAAAAGAAAATCAAAAATCTTATAATGGTTCAAATATATTAGATGATATAATATTTGGTGCTACTAATGAGTTTTTGTGTGAAATTTTTACTAAGCTAATGTAGAGAGAGTACGAGATGAGTATGATGGGAGAACTAATATTTTTTCTCAGACTTCAAATTAAGCAAATAAATAAGGGGATCTTTATAAACCAAATTAAGTATACAAAGAAAATCTTGAAAAAAATTGGTATGGAGAATGTCAAAGATATTGGGATCCCTATGAACTCAAATTGTAAGCTTGATCAAGATTTAAAAGATAAAGCTATTGATCCAAAGCTTTATAGAGATATGATTAAATCACTTCTTTACCTAATTACAAGTAGACTTGATATTATATTTAGTGTTTTCATGTATGTATGTTATCAATCTAATCTAAAAGAGTCACATACAATAACAGTTAAAAGAATCTTTAGATATTTGATTGATACTCAAAATATTGGATTATGATTTTTAAAATAATTTTCTTTAAATTTAATTGATTATTCTTATGCTGAATTTACTGGTTTTAAATTAGATAAGAAAAGCATAAGTAGTACTTATTAATTTCTAGGTATAAATTTGATCTTATGGTTTAGCAAGAAATAAATTTGGTAGCTTTATCTACAATAGAAGCAGGAATACATTGCTGCTAGAAGTTGTTGTGCTTAACTTTTATGAATCAAACAATAACTAGAAGATTATGTTATGACTTATGATAAAATTTCTATTAGATATGGTAATATGAGTGCCATTAATCTAACTAAGAATCTAATTCAGTATTCAAGATCAAAATATATAGAAATTAGACATCATTTTATTAGAGATCATATTCAAAATAATGATACAATACTTTATTTTGTATCAACTAAAAATCAAATTTCTCATATCTTTACTCAACCATTAAGAGAAAAAAAAAATCTTTGATTAGAAAATAATTAAAAATTTATGATCCATTTAGTTAAATTTGTTTGTATGATATGGCCAAGTTATTTTGAATCTTCTCTATGTATATTTACTTTGATTTATTCTTGTTGTATTGTGTATTCAAATGTGAAATTAATTAATTTTGATATGCATTATTTATTAGCATGATTGATTGCATCATTTCATATAAAGTCAATTTCTGAAACTTTTTCTATGCCTGATCGAGCTGGTTAACTAAAAAATCTTGTTGACGAACCCTTAGCTGACTAACCCTAAAGACTTATTCGACGCTCAACTAAACCGACTCACTAGTGATCTGAGTTGGCTCAGATGTCGGGACTCAGTTCTTAAAATAGAAAGCCCTAGCGGTCCCCTTTCACTATTTTATTCCTATTCTTCTTAGCCATCCCTTTCTTAAACCTTACCCCACAAAATAGTTCATCTCTTGTCCCTATTTGAGATTTGTTTGGTGGGATTTGAGATCTATGGCTTCAAAGAAACAACCAGTTTTACTAAATGAAGAGGCCTTGTTAGCATCATCCTTCAAGGAGCAGAGTGTTGGAAAATATGTCTCAAAGCCAATCGTTAGATGATTGTGCTTATCTTATAAATTATATATAATTTTTATTAATAAAAATTAATTAATTTTTTTATTATAAATTATCTATCTTTGAACTTCTGTATTGTAATGAAGTCTTTAGGACTATAATTAATCGACAAAGGAGGATTTATCGTTAAGTCCTTAAAAATATTTGTGACCAAATAATATGCTATTAATAGGATGATAGTATTATCGGGTATAGATCGTTGTGTGCCATATGAGTTAGTTATCTCTTAACCAAGGAGTGTGGAGACACTGTTATGGTATGTAGATGAAATATAAGAGTACATTCGCATCGAACGTGACCATATGCTAAGCACTCTACTGTTAATAGTAGCTCATGAAGGGTATGGGTATAAATGTCTCTCCAATCTGAGACTACCACAGTAACTTATAAGTAACTCACTGTACTTTGGTACTGGACCATCTGAGTTTCTAACTTAGTGTCGAGAGGCTACTGGATGCAGTCAAGTACTTATCAAGTCGGTGTGTGAGTCAAGATGGAATTGATCCCTCTAAAGTAGTAAAAGATATGCATTAGTGTATTTCAATTTAGTAAAATCTTAACTAGGATAATCTATGAGATAGATTTGAAAGGTTGAAATACAATATGATCAACTAAATTAGGGTTGACAGTTAAACCCTAGGTCGGCTTGAGCATTTGGGTTAAAGAGATGAATTATACAGTAACCATATGCCAGTAGGTTCTAGAAGGTTGCTTTGCAATACTTCGACCTATCTAGTCATTGGGTCATCATTGCTAGATAGTTACATCGATTAGTATAGAAAGTTGTTTCTATGCTACCGACTTAGGTATGAACCTATGGGATCACACGCATTAAAAGATTTGGTCAGATCTGATGGCTGAAGAGTCAAATTGGATTGTGACTTTGGTGAAGAGTTCTACTTGGACTAAGACTCTAGGAGAGAGTCCTACTGGGACTGAGACTACTATTATTGAAGAATTAATTAATAATTAGATTACTAATTGACTTAATTTGATTAAACAAAGAGCTTTGAAATAAGTCTAATTGAATTAGATTCAGTTTGACTCAGATTGGATTTGATATGATCAATCCCGATTATAAAAAAAAATTGATCCTAATTCGATTAGAATTTTGACTCGACTAATTCCTAATTAGATTAAAAATTTGATAAGATATTTGGGTTTCTAATTGGATTAGGTTCATTTCTATTAGTGGGTTCAATCCAAATTTGATTTGGATTAGAATCTGAATTAAAAATGAAGAGTCCTTATCAATTAGGACTCTATCATTATCTTTTACGCCACAACTGGATCTGATACGATCGCGATGTTGTCGTTAGGACACTGTGATTATCAATCAAATTCTGACTTCAATAAAAATTAAAAATATATAGAAAGTAGTGAGTCGGGTCGAATCCATAGAGAAGGTAGAATTTTGATTTGAAATCTTTGATTTTACAAAAAAAAAATAAAATTTTGGAGAAAGCAATTTAAGTCAAAAATAAAAATTAAAAGTGTAAAAAATAAATCGGATACTAAGATCTACTAACTAGATCCTAGCATCTACTTACAATAAAAATAAATAATAAAAATTTAAAAAGTATAAAATAAATTGGTACTAAGATCTACTAATTAGATCCTAGCATCTACTTGCGAAAAATAAAAGACAAAAATTTAAAGTATAGAAAATAAATTTTGCATTAATTAAAATTAAAATTTAAGTATAAAAAATTTAAAAAGAATAAAAAAAAATAAATAAAATTATAACAAGAATCTGAAGTTGATCAGCCAAGCCTCATCGGAAAGATGGTTGATGATCTCTCCATCTTCCGTCGTACTCTGTAGAGCGAACCGACTTTTCTTCTTCTTTTCTTTAGGTCCCTAAACTTATCTAATTTTTTTTTCTAATTTTTTTCTAGTCTTTCTACTGATTTTTTTCTTCTTCCAAAGCTTATTCTCGGACCTCCTATTTATAAATGAATTTTTCATAATTTTTTGATAGGAAAAGGAGTCCTAAAATCCTTAGAAATCATTTAAATCTCCTAGAAATATTTCTAGAAATCATTTAAATCAATGTTTTAATCTGAATCAAAGTCGGATCGAATGTCAGCCATCCAATCTAGGTTCTGATAAAGTTCTAACCATCAGATCGCATAAAAGATCTATTCAAAGTCAGAAATGTCCTCAGCCATCCGATCGCTTGATGAATCGCTTCTGGGCCATTAGATCATGCAGAAGAGTCCTATTCGAAGTTGACAATGCATCTGGTCCGTTGGATTTGATGATGGATGAGTTTTCGATCATTAGATCATGCAAAAACTCCTCTTATAAATCGATAATGAATGCTGACCGTCGGATCTAGGTCGGGATGAATGTCAGCCGTTGGATCGCAACCAGAATCCTTTTCCCACTATGAGCCACACCTGTGGACCATGAAACTATTCTCGTGGATCATGCCCTAGCTCTGTGGATCGAGCGACCCGTCCACCGTGCATCGGAGGTAATATTTTTTATTTTTTAGGATATTTTGACTCGATTTTTGCTCCAATTTTTATCAAAAAATAGAAAAAAAATATGTATTAAATTTTTTAAAATTTTTTTATTATTTTGATACTTAAATTACTCAATTAAATTAACATCTATTTTTTCTATAAATATGCTCTAATTTTATATTTTTTAAAATATTTATTTTTTTCAAAAAAAATAATTTATTCATGAAATTAGATTTTTAAGAAGATGTTAGCATCATAAATTATCAAAAATATCTTCAATAAATATAAAAATATACTATTTATCACAACCCCTAACTTGAACTTTGCTCGTCTTCGAGTAAAGAATGAATTTAAAATTAAGTACCATTTAACTTAAAGTTTCGAATTTCACCAAATAATTTTTAAAAGATCATTGATATTCAGTAGAGCATGAGTGAGGTATGTCATTGGAGTATTAATATTAATCAATATGAAAGTTAAACTAAGAACATTAATTTTTTTCTAAATTTTTTCAAATTATTCCTACCTTTATCTCTAAATCATTCACCTTCATATAGACAAGTATATTGTTACTTCCATTCTTTATTTATTGAACTTTTTTTTCTCTCTTTTTTTTAATATTGTACCGCTATTAAATGTCTTAATCCCTTAAGCTTTCTGTTTGACCCATGTAGCGAATTTTCAATCAATGACTCCCAAACCAGATGGCTTTAGAGCACTAGACATAGAATACCCCTCGGACCTACTTGCTCGAATCAAACAGGCTACGAGTTAAAATTAGCTTTACAATAAAGCTTCTTTGCCCTTCATACCTTTTGATGCAAAACTCAATATTTGCTTAGGCAAAGAGACTCGGTTACTCAACATGAAGTACTTGAATTTTTTTTTTTTATATTTAAATATATAAAAAAAATATAGTTACTCTACACAAGCCCATAGAAAGTAAACTCTTCTTTGATGCTAGTAGAAAAATTAAAAATACTCAAAAAAAACTGTTTAAGTTCTAAATTTAATACTTTATTGAGTTTTCTTAATACTTGATCTCTCAATATCTCACAAACTCTCTAATCTGTACATCTATTTTTTTTAAAAAATATTTGGTTTAACTTGATTCTTAAGTATAATCAGATGCTTAAATACTAAATACTAATTACTTGAGCACTTTAAAAATTTAAAAATTTTTATTATCCTCCTTCGACTTAATTGACATTGTCCTCAATGGAGTAGGAAAAATGAAGGATGCATGCAAAGAGAAAGAAAAAGAGAGATGTCACCTGATCCAGAAGTCTTTTCAAAATTGATTCTTGCCCCAACATAGCCAAAATTATCTTCAAATCCCTACAAAAGATACTAAGTAAGACTTGATTGACCTAAATAAAATACAAAAGATAGCAAAAAGCATAAAATTAAAAATTAAAAATTGGGTTGCCTCTCAGGAAGTGCTAAGTTTATCGTCTTTAGTCAGACCATGTTGATTCTCTCACCTATCCTGTGTCGAATATTGGATTGATAAATTTCAATGATTTTGGATTGCCAATCTCAGGAAGATGGTCTATAATAAATTTTAATATTTTATTATCAATCTTTAGAAAGTAGTTCACATCTCCATTCTTAATTTTAGAAAGATAGTTCACAAATCCATTCACAGACCCTTGTTTATCGAGAATTTCTCCTATTTGTTCTTCTAAAATGCTCATGAATTAAGTTTTTAGGTTAGGAGTTGAGTTTGAAGTAATGGGTGCTGAAAGAGTGTCAGTTGATTTTAAACATATGTACTCAGATGTGATCAAGGGCAATTTCAGTTCTGGAGGAGGTGATTTTAAAGTGAAAGAACCGACTTCTGGGGCTGAAGAAAATGAAATTTTGGTAAATATATCTTGGGTAACTTATCTGCTCTCTTCTCTTTATCACTTAGATCAATATCAGTTTCGAACTCAGGTTCTTCTATTAGGTTAGTCTCAGTACTAACCTCTTCTTTCAAATTCTCATTTTGTCTAGCATCAGTACTAGCCTCACTCATCTGGACTTGATATGAGTCCTTAAGAATCCTATCACTTTTAAGCTCAAAGATTACTTTATCATTTTCAAATTGGGGATTCTTAGGTAGGACATTGGATTGTTGACTAGGTCCAGGTGGTTGGTGGGTGGTTGGGTTATTTTCAAAATTCAGTATTGCTTGGCCCGATAATGGACCTAGTTTTCTCCTCATGGTAGACTCAGCTAATTGACCTATTTGTGCTTCTAACCTGATGAGAGATTGCTGTTGGATCATAACATGATGGGCTGGGCTAGCACAGATAGAACAAATCTCTTGATAATTAAGAGGTGGTGTATATTGCATAGGAGATTGTAGACCTAGGACTAGGCATTTATCTATAAGAAGGTTGACTTTATCTAATTTTTAGACTAAATAAAATGATAGAAATATTGATGGGTTATAGGTGGAAGAAATAAAATATTCCTTCATCTGCCTAGGTGGTTCTTAGAATTTTTAGCTATTTTATTATTAGGTGTAACATGGATCAGCCGCTTAATTTCAGAATTAGATCTAGATCAGAAAAACTTATACCGTGCATATATCAGTGCAAACCCTAATGTGTGATTGAATTTTTTTTTAATTTTATTTTTTAAGAAGAGGGAGAAAGAAAAAGAGAAGAGAAAGAAAGAGAGAAGTTCTAAAAGTGAGATCCTTAAGAAAGCCCTAGACCTAAAGATGAAAGGTGAGAATAATTAATTGTAGTTGAGTGTTAAATATAATCAAGTTAGCAAATAATTAAATCGAGACATCTATAGATTTTTAGACCTAATAGTTTGATGTAGAGTGGCTTAGCTTAGATGCAAATTGGGTATGTTCGCACTTCCTTCAACAAGCCAGGTAAGAGGTGGGGTCGTGGGGATCCCTCCATTGCTTGCCTTAGATACCAATTGAATTGGTCAGGTAAGCTAATGGAACCAATTAAATAACCACGAGTCCACTTAGGCTGAGCCTTTGTAATCTCTTGCTTTAGACATCAGTTTCAGGGGTGAGTCCAAACTTATGTTGCACTTGACTTCACCACAATACTCAAACTAAATTCAATTGTTCCTAGGGGCCAATGTCTACTAAATTTTAATTAGGCTAGGGTTAATGCGAGATGCTGGTTGGTTGTTTTTGGGCTAAGAAAGGGTGATGAAATTCTCACCTTATTTTCTTATAGATGATATCCTTAAATTGATTTGAGATAAATATGCACAACCAATTTCAAACAAGGAGATTCTATGCAACTAAATTAGATCCATAAAATTAATCAAACTTGAAAGCTTACTTTGTCTCCAGCAATCATCAAAAAAAATTCTAAGATGATGAATGCTTCTAACAATTAAGTTTCTACTCTTGTCATACAATTTTTATTAAGCTTATATGAGAGAATTTTAGGTTAATTTAAAAAAAATAGCAGCTAATACTAAAAAAATAGTTAGGATTAGGGTTAGGATTGATCTCACCAAGCAAAAGTGGAAGCTTTCTATCTCTTTTTTTTTGAATTTTTTTTATAAAAAAAATCAAAAAAAATTAGTAAGCTATATTTATAAAAAAATTAAAAATATTAAATATTAAAATTGGTGCCTTCTCTGGCAACAGCATCAAAAATTAATACGATCGCGATGTTGTCATTAGGACACCATGATTATCAATCAAATTTTGATTTCAATAAAAATTAAAAATACATAGAAAGTAGTGAGTCGGATTGAATCCATAGAGAAAACAGAATTTTGATTTGAAATCTTTGATTTTATAAAAAAATAAAATTTTAAAAAAAAAATTAAGTCGAAAAAAAATTAAATGTATAAAAAATAAATCAGGTACTAAGATCTACTAACTAGATCCTAGCATCTACTTACAATAAAAATAAATAAAAAAATTTAAAAAAATAAAATAAATTAGTATTAAGATCTACTAATTAGATCCTAGCATCTACTTACAAAAAATAAAAGATAGAAATTTAAAGAATAAAAAAATAAATTTTATATTAATTGAAATTAAAATTTAAGTATAAAAAATTTAAAAATAATAAAATAATAAAAAAATAAAATTATAATAAAGATCTGAAGTTGATCAGTCAAGCCTTATCGAAAAGATAATTGATGACCTCTCCGTCTTCCATCATACTCCATAGAGCGAACCAATTTTTTTCCTTCTTTTTCTTAGGTCCCTAAACTTATCTAATTTTTTCTCTAATTTTTTTCTATTTTTTTACTAATTTTTTCTTCTCTCAAAGTTTATTCTCAGACCTTCTATTTATAGATAAATTTTTATAATTTTTTGGTAGGAAAAGGAGTCCTAAAATCCTTAGAAATCATTTTAATCTTCTAGGAATATTTCTGGCCATCGGATTAGACTTGAATAGCCCAGATCTACCTAAAAAATCAATGTTTTAATCTGAATCAAAGTCGGATAGAATGTTAGCCATTCGATCTGGGTTTTGATGAAGTTCTGACCGTCGGATCGTACAAAAGATCTCCTATTCAAAGTCAGAAATGTCCTCAACCGTTCGATCGCTTGATGGATCACTTTTGGGCTGTCGGATCATGCAGAAGAGTCCTATTCAAAGTCAGCAATGTGTCTGGACCATTGGATCTGATGATGGATGTATTTTCAACCATTAGATCGTGTAAAAGCCCTTATTATAAACTGACAATTGATGCTGACCGTCGGATCTGAGTCGGAATGAATGTCAGCCATTGGGTCACACCCAGAATCCTTCTTCCACTGTAAGCCACACCTATGGACCATGAAACTATTCTCGTGGATCGTGCCCTAGCTCTGTGGACTGAGTGACCGATCCACCATGCATCGGAGGTAATATTTTTTATTTTTTAGGATATTTTGGCTCGATTTTTGCTCCAATTTTTTCCTGAAAAATTGAAAAAATATACATTAAATTTTTTAATTTTTTTTTATTATTTTAATACTTAAATTACTCAATTAAATTAACATCTATTTTTTTTATAAATATGTTCTAATTTGATTTTTTTAAAAATTATTTATTTTTTTAAAAAAGTTTAATTTATTCATAAAATTAAATTTTTAAGAAGATGTTAGTACCATAAATTATCAAAAATATCTTCAATAAATATAAAAATATACCATTTATCAGGATCCATGCCAATTTATCCACGTCTAATTGGATTTGGGTTAATTTTTGGCATCTTGATAGAGGATCCAATAAGGGTGGGTAGATATAGCTGATGAGTCATAATATTATCTCTTACCTAATTTGAATGCGATCCGAATTAGAGATAAGAAATAAACTAGAAAAGAGATTTTTCTTATATAAAATATTATTGACACCATATTAATTCTTTTCTTATTTTTTTAGAGAATTCTTTGGCATGTGAGCCTCTAGAATCCTTCTCCATGTTTTAATAATTTTTTTAAAATTTTTTGGGATGCCAAAAGGAGGTTTTGGCATTGACTCTTGATGCCCTTCCTTGAAAAACCCTAATTCCTAGTCTATAAAAGGGGTCCTCTCTCTTGGATGTCCCATGATCATTCCTTGGTATTTTTTATTTCTAGAGCCTCTTCTCCTCCTCCTCTATTCTTCCTCTTAATTCTCTCTTACTTTGGAGGGTCCAAGGTACTTGAAAAATGAGAAATAAATCAGCTATCAAAGTTGCTTGCAGGCTAGCACCTCCAAATCTCTGATCTACACCTGTCTTCTTGTAGACTTCCTATAAAGGCCAGACGACTCTGTGTGGCTGTGAGTGATCTGAAGAATACCTTCTCCAACCATTGGATCAGAGAAGATCAAGATCAAATTTATTTGGTAACGATCTCTAACTTGTTTTGATTCCTATGGTAGATCTAATAGTTAGATCTAGAATTTCAGCATCGATGAGATCGATGTGATTTTTATTTTTAGATCTAAAGTATATATTTTCATATTAAAGATCATGATGTGATAGTCTAAGATAGGATCTTATACATATGATTAGGATTAAATCATTTAGTCTATTATTTTCACTGCATAATTTTAAAATTGTATGTACTGCACTACCGCATATTTCCTTCAACTGGTATCAGAGTAAGGTTATTTTGATATAAATTAATATGACTTTAGATCTGATTTTTTTTTATTTGATCTGATTATTTATAATTTAGATTAGATCTAAATTAGTTTATTTTCAGATCTGATTATTATTTATTTAGATTAGATGTTCTAAATTGTAAAGTACTCGGATTGGATAATTATCAGGCCATCTGATTATAGGAGCAAGTAGGGTTTCATGACCCTCTCCTCTCATTCAATAGGGTACTCATCATAATGTGTAGAGGTGCCACTGTGAGGTCCCATGAAGAAGAAAGTGAAAAGAGAAATTTACTTTCTTGCAAAATTCTAGATCTTGAAACCCCTAGGTGTTGTATGTGATGCAAGTTGGGAAGATGATTAGTTACATCTAATCTTGATTAATCAAAATTATTTTGATTTAAAATCATAAAAAAATTAAATTTGATCTAAAAAATTTTATGATTTGATGTAAAAAGTTTATATGAAAAATTATTTTCAAAACCTTAATCATGTTGATGCAAAACTTAATTAAGAATTAAGTGTTAAACCCAATAGATCTAGAATTATGATTTAGATCTAATGACATTGCATAAAACATGGGGCATAGGTTAGCTCAAATTAGGTCCTTCTTTTTAATTGGGTTAGACCTAAGGTTAGAATCAAAGAATTGATTGATCATGTAGAGAAATTGATTAAGTCAAATCAAATATTGAATTAGATTAATCAGGATTTCTTCAATACAATAGTTGTAGATGGTCAAGTCTATATGTTTAATTAGACTAAATGGACCTTAATTGTAACTTAGTGGTTGAACCCGAATCATTAGATTGGTCAAATCAAAAATAGTTAACCAATTGGTGTCGAAGGTAAGTTTGGTATTTTGATCGATGGTTTTTAATTGGGAGCAGCTTACCTGGTCATTTTGATGATGTAGCAGATCCTCCAACCGATCTCACTTGTCTGGCCAATTTGGTGAACTAGATTTTGGTTAGATCGCTAAGTGATTCAAGTTAGCCCATGCATTAAAGTTGATCAGTGTGACTGATCTAGATGCCAGTTCAATCAGCATGACCTAACCCGATTCAGTGACTTGGTGAAGCCAGTGGGAGGATTGTGGTTTACTGATTGATCTTTTCTTCTCTCTTCTTCTCTAAACTAATTAAATCTTCTAAATTATTAGATCTCTAAAATGAACTAGTTATGGTGATAACTAGATCATAGTCTCCCATTAAGGTGAATGGTAATGGCTTCATTATTCATAATTGACATTGCAGGCACCATCCGTCTGGTGTTCACTCTAAATAATAGAATATCATTCATCATATGATGACTCTGTTGAACTATCTGATGATGGTTGGATTGATCGAGCATCTTTGGCCCGATCACTCATTAGGTAGAATCACTGAGCAGGTTCATATTAATAGTTTGATCTAATCAAAATTTTCAGTGGAGGCCCGTCACCTACTGAAATGAAATCTGGGGTTAAATTAAATACTAGAAGTTGTTTGGAGAAATAATTTGTTGAGAATCTACCCATAGGTGCATATGGATTGATCGAGCCATCCTCGGGCCTATATGTAGTCTGTGTGGATTCTAGTACCCATTAAGAAATTAAGATAATTTTTCGAATTGGAGATAAAGACTATCAATTTGTATAAAATAGTGGGAGAACCTTTAGACTAAAGTCCATATCTTTAGGATCAACAAATTCATATACTAATTAGGTTTTGTATTTTCTTTGTGTGTGTAGATATGGCCTCAAACTTGTCACTTCGATCATTGTTGGACAGTGAGAAGCTTACTAGACCGAATTTTGATAATTGATATAAAAAATTAAAGATAGTCCTAGAGCACGAGAGGATCCTTTATGTGATAATGGATCCAACACCTGAGAAACTTGCTCCCAATGCCTGAGGCATATTTCGAGATACTTATTTGAAGTGGCTCAATGACCGCACTATGGTTCATTGTATTATGTAGGCCTCAATGAACGATGAGTTCAGTCGAAAATTTGAAGAGGTTCAACCAGAGGAAATGCTTCAAGTGTTAAGGGATTCTTTTGGTACTCTTGACGACGTTGAGCAGCACATGATTAGTTGCACCATTTTCAACATCTTGATAAGGGAGGGTGCATCTGTTATCGATCATGTATTGTACATGATCGAGCAAATTGAAAAATTGAGCAAACTCAATTTTTCTTGCATGAACAGCTGGGGAAGGATGCAATCCTAAACTCCCTACCCAAGTCCTACATGCCGTTCCTCAGTCATTTCAGAATGACAAAGCCTGTAGTTAACTACCACGGTCTGTTAGGGCTGCTACAGACTTTTGAGAAAGATCACTATCTCCACAAGGAGATGATGAATCTAGTGGGAGGATCTTCTTCGGATAGTCATCATTCTTTTAAGAAAAAGAAAAAGAAGAAGAATAAGAAAGTGTCTGGTGCTGGGAGTCAGTCCTAGAAACCCAAGTTCAAGGCTGATCAAAGTCAGACAGAGTGCTTTTTTTGTAAGAAGTAGAGTCACTGGAAGAGGAATTATTCTCAGTATATCGCTTCTCTTGATCCGAACAGGCCCAAGAAGAAGAAGCAATCAGTTGATGGATAAGGTACTTATGTGATAACACTTTGTAACTCTCTCTTTTTGATATAATGACCTGGGTATTGGATACCGACAGCCCTATCCATATTTGCAATTCATTGCAGAGCCTTCAAGTCACTAAGAGATTTAGAGATAGTGAGAGATTTTTGAACGTTGGAGATGGAAGATCAGTTTCAGTTCTAGTTTTAGGAATCATCAAGCTTGTATTTGAGTCTCAATATATTATTCTTGATGAGTGTCATTACTATCCTAGTTTTCTTTTAAATGTTGTTTCTGTACGCCTTTTGGCCAATTTCAATTATGAAATATCAATAAAAAAAAAATTGTGATATCATTTTGAATGGTGTTATAATTTTCCATGGACAGTTGAACAATGGTATCTATATTGTATCTAGACCTAATATAATGTACATTTCAAATAAATGCCCTAGAATAGATGATGTCATGGATGCCTACCTTTGGCATTATAGGTTAGGTCATATCAACAAGAACAGGATAAACAGATTAGCTCAAGAAAAAATTCTTGATAAAGATGATTATGAATCGTTACCTACCTGTGAGTCTTGTTTGCTTGGAAAGATGACCAAATCACCTTTTACTGAAAAAGATAAACGAGCCAGTGATGTGCTAGGTCTGATACATACTGATGTATGTGGACCCATAAGCACATGTGCTAGAGGAGGGTATAGCTATTTTATTATGTTCACAGATGATCTATCTAGGTATGGGTACGTCTACTTGATGAAACACAAGTTCAAATCATTTAAAATATTCAAACGGTTCTGTAATGAAGTAGAAAAACAAACTAAAAAAAATATTAAAACTCTTCGGTCTGATCGAGGAGGTGAATACCTCTCCAGTAAATTTCTGACATATCTAGGAGAGAATGAGATTCTCTCCCAATAGACCCCTCTAGGGATACCACAGCATAATGGCATCTCAGAAAGGAGGAATCGAACCTTGTTGGATATGATTCGATCCATGATGGGGTTTGCAACTCTGTCGATCTTTTTTTTAAGATATGTACTTGAAATAACCTATCTTGTGCTCAATAATATTTCGAGCAAGTCAATTAGTAAGACACCATATGAGATATGGTCAGGGCATAGACTGAACTTCTCTTACTCTAGGGTCTGGAGATGTCCGGCTTATGTTAAAAGATTACAAACTGACAAGCTCAGCCCTAGGTCCGATAAGTGTAATTTCATAGGATACCCCAAAAAAATAAGGAGATACTACTTTTATCTGCCTACTGAATAAAAGGTGTTTGTCAGCAGTAAAGTATATTTTTTGAAAAAGAAATTTCTTAGTGAGGAATAAGTGCCTTTAAAATCGAACTTGATAAAGTTTGATAGGTAGAAGATGTTAGGACCACTGATGCTTGTGTGGACCTGACCATGACAAACCTCTCTGCAAGATCCCATGTCATCCGGGCTCTGTAGGGCCAGCAAACTCAAGCCCTAGCACTGCTGTGCAAAATCCCTGCACAGATCTGGACTGCATAGCACAGATTGCTCTGTGTATAAATCCCAAACCCTAAGGATTTATGATGCCATCTTCCAGGGCTCAAAGGGGACTTCAACCCCTTTTTTACAGCAAAGAATTAGAACAAGAAGCCTTCTGATTCTTGTGCAAATCCTGATGGAATCTTAGACTGCGTGCACACCTAGGTGCTAGAAACCCTGTCGCCTAGGGCTTCCCTTTTCCTACCCTTACTACCCTTATCCAGAGCCCATATTCATGTGGGCTCTTCCTCTTTAATTTCTCCACATGCTTCAGGTGCCTTTTACCATGGAAAACTCAGAGAAATCGAAGAATAGAGGTTCACAATCTTAGATCGGCAGCAAGCTTATGGCGGCAAGAGTCCTTCTCAAGAAGGACTTCTCTTTTGGCATCAACTTCCTCCCCTTTGGATAATCCTTTTAAGATGCCTCTTCACATGGGATTTCTTGGAGTATTGGGACTCCAGATGGTGGCACAACCTGGGAATAAATCTCCTTAAAATTGTATAGAAGAAAAGGATCCAGCGCTCCTTCTCTTGGCGCTTCAAGGGGGCACGCACAGATACCCCATGCGCACCCCCCTTTCTTCCTTCTATAGGGTGCTTCCTTGCTGCCCTAGATGCTATCCAAACCCAAGAAGAGAGAGAGACAGGGAGAAAAGCCTCTTTTGATTCTTTGTAAATTAGAGTTACATATACAAATATATATATATATATCCAAAATACATGGACCAAGCCCAAAAACTCCATAGGCTAACCCAATTGAGATTGCTCTCAATCCTATAGATCCAAACCTGATCCAAACCTAGATTAGCCCTCCTCAAGACCCAATCCCCTAGGCCTCGAGCTCATGGAGGCTGATCCTCTACCCTAGGCCCAAACCTGGCCTAGCCCTAGAGCCCAAATCGGCCCTAGAATTCCTGAGCCAAACCCATGGCTCATCCTATGGGCTCTCAAGGCTTGAGAGCACCACACCAATGCCTACAGAAGAATCGATACTAATGTTTAAATCTGAATCAAATTTGATAAGATCAAACTCAGAGCCCAATAAACAAATATCTTTAAGATGATCTGGTAGAGTATCGCATCAGTCGAACAGATACTTAGATTTCTTAGTCCAGGACAGGGATTTTATTAAACTTGATGAGAATAATAAGGATCTGATCACCTACATGGATGTGATGCAGAGATCTGACTCTATCAAATGGCTTGAAGCCATAAAATTCGAAATAGAGTCCATGAAGGTCAACAATGTATGGACATTGGTTGACCCACCTGAAGGAGTTAAACCCATAGGGTGTAAGTGGGTCTTTAAGAGGAAGAAAGGCATAGATGGAAAGGTGGAGACCTATAAAGCCTATTTGGTTGCCAAAGGTTATCGTTAGCATTATGATATTGACTATGATGAGACATTTTCTCTTGTGGCAATACTCAAATCTATTCAAATCATGCTTGCGATAGCAGCATACCTGGACTATGAAGTCTGGCAGATGGATATAAAAATAGCTTTCCTAAATGGAGAGCTGAACAAAGAGGTGTATATGATACAACCTGAAGAGTTCACATTCATAGATGAGTTCAAGGTGTGCAAGCTTTAGAGATCCATTTATGGATTGAAGCAAGCATCTCAAAATTAGAACATATGTTTTGATAAGGTGATCAGAATGTATGACTTCGTTAGGAACAGAGAGGAACCCTGCATATATAAATGGATAAATTATTCAATAATTGTATTTCTTGTGTTGTATATGATGATATTCTTTTAATCGAGAATGATGTCCCTACATTACAGAGAATAAAAGTATAGCTATCATCATAATTCTCTATGAAGGATCTGGGAGAAGCAGTCTACATCCTAGGGATGAAGATCTATAGGGATAGATCTAAGAGGCTGCTCAGACTCTCCCAATCCACATACATAGATACCATGCTGAAATGGTTCAGCATGAAGAATTTCAAGAAAGGCTATCTTTCGATAGTCTAAGAAAATTTTCTTTCGAAAGGAGATTGTCTGATAACTCCTCAAGAGAGAGAGCGTATGAGTAGAGTTCTATATGCTTCGACAGTAGATTCTATTATGTACATCATAATATGTATGAGATAGACGTGGCATACTCACTAGAGGTAGTGAGCAGATATCAGTCTGATCCAAGAAAAAATTATTGGAAGATCGTAAAGATCGTTCTTAAGTATTTGAAAAATACTAAGGACCAGTGGCTTGTGTATAGTAAAACTGACTTGAAACTAATGGGGTTCTCCGACTTCAGCTTTCAATTAGACCATGATGATAGTAAGAATGTGTTGGATTATATTTTTATCCTAAATGATAGAGCAATCTGCTAAAAAAAATTCAAGAAGCACACTGTGGCAGACTCTGTTTGCGAAGCAGAGTATATCGTGACATCCGATGCTGTGAAGGAAGCTATATGGTTGTAAAAGTTCATCGATGAGCTCGAAGTGGCACCCTCCATTGATGGCTCTGTCTTGTTATGCTACAACAATACTAGAGTCATTGCTCAAGCCAAAGAGCCGAGATCACATCAGTACACCAAACATATTCTGCACCACTATCACCTTATCCGGAAGATCGTAAATCGAGGTGACGTCGACCTTCAGAAGATCGATGGAAAGGAGAATCTGACCAATTTATTTACTAAAGCTCTTGAAATCAAGAAGTTCGATGACCATAAGTCAAAAATGGGTATTCGATACTGTGCCGATTGGCCTTAGTCCAAGTAAAAGTTGTTGAAAAATATGTCCCAAAGTCAATCGTTAAATGATTGTGCTCATCTTGTAAATTGTATATAAATTTTTATTAATAAAAATTATTTGATATTTTTATTACAAATTGTCTATCTTTGAACTCCTGTATTGTAATGAAGTTCTTAGGACTATAATTAATCAACAAAGGAGGATTTGTCGTTAAGTCCTTAAAAATATTTGCGACCAAATGATATGCTATTAATAGGATGATAGCATTATCGAGTATAGGTCATTGCATGCCACATGAGTTGGTTGTCCTCTTAACCAAAGAGTGTGGAGACACTGTTATGGTATGTAGATGGAATGTAGGAGTACATTCATATCGAACGTGACCATATATCGAGCACTCTGCTGTCAAGAGTAGCTCATGAAGGATATGGATATAAGTGTCCCTCCGATCTGAGACTACCACGGTGACTTATAAGCAACTCACTATACTTTGGTATCAGACCATTTGAATTTCTAACTCAAGTGTTGGAAGGCTACTGGATGCAGTCAAGTACTTATCAAGTCGGTATGTGAGTCAAGATGGAATTGATCCCTCTGAATTAGTAGGAGATATGCATCAGTATATTTCAATTCAGTAAAACCTTGGCTAGGATAATCCATGAGATGGATTTGAAAGGTTGAAACACAATATGATTGACTAAATTAGGGTTGACAGTTAAATCCTAGGTCGTCTTGAGTATTTGGATCAAAGGGATAAATTATATGGTAATCATACGCCAGTAGATTCTAGAAGGTTGCCTTGCAATACTTCGACCTATCTGGTCGTCGGGTCATCATTGCTAGATGGTTACATCGATTGGTATAGAAAGTTATTCCTATACTACCAGCTTAGGTAAAAACTTATGGGGTCACATGCATTAGAAGATTTGATCAGATCTAATAGCTGAAGAGTCCAATTGGATTGAGACTCTGATGAAGAGTCCTACTCGGACTAGGACTCTGGGGGAGAGTCCCATTGGGATTGGGACTTTACTATTTTTAAAAAATTAATTAGTAATTAGATTATTAATTAACTCAATTTGATTAAGCAAAGAGTTTTGGAATAAGTCTAATTGAATTAGATTCAGTTCGACTCAAATTGGATTTGATATGATTAATCCCGATTACAAGAAAAATTTGATCCTGATTTGATCAAGATTTTGACTTAGCAATTTCTAATTAGATTAGAAATTTGATGAGATATTTGGATTTCTAATTGGATTAGGTTTATTTCTATTAGTGGGTTCAATCTAAATTTGAATTGGATTAGAATCAGAATTGAAATTGAAGAGTCCTTGTCTACTAGGACTCTATCCTTATCTTTTGCACCACACCTGGATCCATACCAATTTATCCACGTCTAATTAGATTTGGATTGTAATTTTTGATATCACGATAGAGGATCCAATAAGGGTGGGCAGCTATAGTTGATGAGTCATAATATTATCTCTTGCCTAATTCGAATACGATCCGAATTAGAGATTTTTTAAAAATAGTAAAGGAGGTTTTGGCATTGACTCTTGGTGCCCTTCCTTGGAAAATCCTAATTCCTAGTCTATAAAAGGGGTCCTCTCTCTTGGACGTCCTATGATCATTCCCTTGGTGTTTTTTATTTCTAGAGCCTCTTCTTCTCCTCCTCTATTCCTCTTTTTGATCCTCTTTTACTTTGGAGGGTCCAAGGTACTTGAAGAAGGAGGAACAAATCAGCTATCGAAGTTGCTTACAGGCTAGCACCTCCAAGTTTCTGATCTACGTCGGTCTTCGTATGGATCTTCCTGTAGAGGCCAGATGACTCCATGTGGACCTGAAGAACACCTTCTCCAACCTTTGGACTAGAGGAGATCAAGATCAAATTTGTTTGATAATGATCTCTTACTTGTTTTGATTCCTATGGAGATCTAATAGTTAGACCCAGAATTTCAACATCGATGAGATCGATGCGATTTTTATTTTTAGATCTAAAGTACATATTTTCATATTAAAGATTATGATGTAGTAGTCTAAGATAGGATCTTATACACGTAATTATGATTAAATTATTTAATCTATTATTTCTCCAGCATAAAATTTTAAAATTGTATGTACTGTACTACCGCATATTTCCTTCATAGAATCCATGGATGTCCTGATGAGGAAAGAAGAACAAAGCACAAAATAGATTAAAGGGAAGAATTAACTATCAAGAGGGTAGTTCAGGCACCATCGCCTGAAGCACCACCATAATGAGTTCCTCCACCACGGGCACTGACTCCTCCTCCTCAACCGACTGCTCAGACATCATCTCTTCAAGCATTTAATCAGGTTATCCCACTCTCTTCTAGATCTGTCTGTATAGAAAGAAATATTGATTTTGCTTTTCTAGGAAAATAGAGTTTTGAAATTGGAAGAAAAAGAAAGAATCTTGGTTGGGAGTTCCCATGCACATTGAGTCTTTCTGCATACCCCAATCTAGCTAGAGAATTTTATGAAAATTGTAAATTGGGAGTTAGTTCTATTGAATCAAAGGTTAAAGGAGTTAAGATTATCTTGAGTTCAGCTTCACTTGGTCATCTTCTTCATGCTCCCATAACTGAAGCAGACAGTATTGTAGACAAGCATATAGGACTGAAAAGAATTCTTGAAAGAGAGGATATTGTTAACTTTGAAGAAATCCTAGCAAGTAGACTTTCAGTGAATTCAGGCTTTGGCACCATATGATAGCTCAGATATTTATACCAAAGATTGGGTGCTTCAACTTTGTAACAGAGAAGGATGTCATTCTCATGCACCACATCATCAAGGAACTTCCCTTCAATCTTCCTACACTAATGATCAAGGTGATGCAAAATGCAGCATCTTGTATCAAGCCAGCACTTCTATATGGAATGTATCTCACTATCATATTCAAAGAATTTGGAATCAGTTTGGAGGGTGAACCATTAAGGAAACTTCAGCATTTTGATACTTACAATGAAAAATCCTTGAGATGAATGGGCTATACTAAGGCAGATGATCTTTAGATAAAGATGGAGGGAGGAAGAGAAGAAGAAGAAGAAAGAGCTGATCCCAAGCATGAGGTGTTGGGAAATGTATCCTAAAGCCAATCGTTTGAATAATTGTGCTGATTTTATGATATGTATATGAATTATTTATCAATGAATAAAAATTATTTTGATATTATTCATCACAAAGTTACATCTTTCTTGCTAGAACTCTTGTATTGTGATGAAGTTTTTAAAATTATAAAGTAATCGATAAAGGAGGATTTATCGTATAGTTCTTAAATATGTTCGTGACCAAATGATACATCATTAAAGGATGATGATATCTATCGAGTGAAGGTTGTTGTGTGCTGTTAGAAAACTGCTACGGGTATACGTGTAGTTTAAAAAAAATTAAACATTTATGCAGTAAAAATAAATAAATTAAAATATTTTTAATTTATTAATGTACCAGATTAGATTTGAAAATCATAGCAAAGATCTTGACATGAATATACAACTACGATCTGAAATTCGAAAAAGAAAACAAACGTTAGTGAAAATCAAATGGAGATCAGATCTCCTTACCTTCAGATCCTGAGGATGTTCAGAGTTTTGATCGTAGCCGTGCACACGTCTTGCCTCTACTGGTATCCACACGAAAATGTCTGATCAGAGCATCGAGATCACTGATGTGCTAGCACCTTATAGATCTCGCTCTTCAACTTTGGATCTAGATCTCTTCTTCTAGATCTTGAAGAAGGAGATTGCTGTGCGAACTCTTTCATGCAGATCCGACAGGATCTGAACCAGATCACCATGAAGAGAAGAAGAATCCTTCTTCTTATTTTCTTCTCTCTCTTTTCTCTTCTTAGATTTGATCACCATCAAATCTGGGCATTGGATGAAGGGGAGAAGGGAGGAGGAGGCATTGGAAAGGAGATGTGTGATGTCCTAAAGAAGTTGCTACTTCTTTCTCATGCAAGACATCACGCCCTCTATAAATTTTATCGCACCAAAAACCTTCTTATCCCACACACAACCTCTTCCTCATGCCCAAGAGATCTAATCTCTTTTAATCATATCCATTCAAATCAAAATCAATGGATAGAAGGGCATGGAGATAATGTTGTGCAGCAAAGAAAGAAGACTCATCACAAATAGCTCAGACCACCCTTCTTTCTTAAATTTTTTGTCACACAAAAAATTATTCCTTACACACTAAATAAGATGAGTTTTATCTTATTTTAAATCAAATTCAAATAGAAAAAATCTGGATGAGAAAGAATTTTAGATAAGGTGGGGCGCCAATTGGGGTGCCAACTATTGGCACCCCCTCTCCTTCATGCGTGCAAGAAGAAAGAAGCAATGAGAAAACCATCGCCAACTTCTCTTCTTGGCATGAGATCTGGAGAGAGAGTCTTAGGGGATCTGGACTCTCAAACTGATGGTTCATCTGGTTTAAATTAGATCTTAATCGGATTCAAATCAAGTTTGAATTGAGTCAAATTCAAAAAAGCTGTCAAGCCTGATCCAATCAAGCTTAAAATCCAAATCTGATTTGGATAATTAAACTCAATTAGCATTAAATTAAATTAAATATAATTAAATTTAATTTAATTTAAATTAATTAAGACTTAATTTATAATTTAATCAGTCTCAATAAAATTATAACATTTACAATTAAGTCCCTGTGCTAACAATTAGCAGCTGTCAAAACTGTAATGCTTACAAATTAGTAGTTTTTAAAATTCAAACTATCAATCTAATTGATAATTTAAATATAATGTAAGTCATTGATCAGGTCATGCTCCTTTTGTATGTGATCATTCAGATTTTATTCTATCTAGTAGTGAGATATACTCTGAATTTCATCACAGCATCATCAAAACTCTTTTTGATGGACTGAAACAATTCCAAGTCACCTCAACAAAGATCATTGATCCGAAATGATCTTAGTGAGTTCTCACGATCCATCAGTAATGCCTAGCAGTATCTAGTGGCAATCCAATAGAATAAAAAAATATGAACCCCTAGATACAGTTATTGTGTGATACAATCCCTCTATCGTGAGTTCTGACTTGACGGAGGTCATGGAGAACTCATCAAATCCCATCGTCAGTCATATACTAGATTAACTCGACTTGAGTTCATCTGTGAATCTCGTGAAAACTCTTTTTTAGTATTTACACTTACTCTGACTAGAGATTTTCTGAACTCAATCTTATGAATCACATAGTACTGCTCCTCTTCTACCAAGATCGATAGATTCCATCTAGGTGCATCCTACTCCAAACAGTAAACCTGAACATATAATAGCCAACATATACAGTAAAGATCCAAATGCTAGGGATCAAAAAAATATACAATCAAACTAAGTAGTCTCACTGTGAATAGCCAACACACCGTAGGTCAAAGGACCAGTCACACTACTATAGCTTCGAGAAAATCACTAACGAGTGAGTAGATATCCAAGTGGTTTCTCATGTTGGTCATGCTCAGTGCAAGTTGTTCTCTAACAACCATCTGCACTCTCATCCCAGTGTCTCTACACCATAGACTCAAGACTCATTTGCCTTAAAGGGAGGTGATCCATGCATCGATCTTGAATGGATTGATCACTATCCTCTATGACAATCCTTCAATCGAGAGTATTTAAAAATTAACCACTAATGATGTATATCTCAAATTCTCAACACCTTGAGAATATACAAAATCATCATTGTTAATTTTAAGATAAATTATGGACACAAATGATATGATTGATTATAAAGACTGCCCATCAAGTATAAAATATACCCTAGAGAAAGGTATGTGTCAGTCAAGATTGACTTCTAGGGCACACATCTAATATGTGCCATATAAGTTGATTGTCCTCTTAATGAAGGAGTGTGAAGATATTGATATGACATACAGATAAGATGTAGGAGTACATCATCACGGAACAAGTGACTCATCTGTTAAGTGCTCTGCTATCAAGAGTATCTCGCAAAGCATATGGGCATAAGTATCTCTCATACCAGATATCACTATAGTAACTTACAAGCAACTCATTGTGCTTTGATACCAGACTATCTGTATTTCTAATGCAGTGATAGAAGGCTATTAGATACAGTCAAGTACTTACGAAGTTTGTGTGTGGATCAAGATAAAATTGATCCCTCCAGATCATAGGAGCTAATACATCACTGTATTTCAATTTAGTAAAATCTTGATCAGGATAATCCATATGATGGATTTGAAAGGTTGGAATACAATATGGATAATCTTTCAGGGATGACAGTTTAACCCTAGATCATCCTAGAGCATTCAGAGTCAAAGGGATGAATTATGCAGTAACCATATATATAGATTTTTGAATATTATATTACAAATATTCAATCTATCAGGATGTCAAAAATCATTATTAGATGGTATCTTTGATTAGTACAGAAAATAGTTTTTGTGCTACCAGCTTAGTATTCGAACTTATGGAGTCACGAACAAAGTCAAGCGATGTAGGAAATGATTGATCTAAGTCTATATGTTCAATTTGAAAGTACATGATTTGATTAAATAAACAGATTAACTTAATTAAAAAAAATTAAGTTATAGATCATACAGGATAAAATAGTTGACTATATCTAGCTAGTGCTAGACATGAGATTCAGGTTCAATTATGGGGATGAATAAGATTTAATCTATGATCGAAAGAGTCTATAAGAGATTAGATTTAAGTACTAATTAATTTTAGATGCGATCTGATTTAATTAGACTTCATTGGATTAAAAATCTAAGTTAGACTTAATTCTAAATCCTAAATCTGTCTATTCGAAATTGGTTCGAATCAGATTTGAATTAGATTCAAATTGATCCATATTTTGATTGGATCCTTAGAGTCCATTTTTATTGAGACTCTCTCTATCCTCATGGTCGACCAAAAGGAGTGGGGTGCTGGTTATTGCCGTCCTACACTTGGGTGTAGGCATGGGTGCATGAGGGTGCCTAGTTAGTCATCCATCCTATCTCAAATAGGATTCTTTATTAGATAAGGGAAGATTAATTTAAAGCTAATTTGAATTAGGACTCCTGATCTATTGGGTCATGAAAAATCATCTATAAATAGGAAGGATCTCTACTATCAAAGCATAATAATTGAATTATGTGCTAAGGTGAGAAAGAGAGAAAGAGGAGGCATGCAAGAGAGAGAACTGATCCCTCTTCTTTGGCATGGAGTTTTGGGCATCCCACATCCCCTTCGTGTGAAGAGTTCCTGACATCCAGTTCCTTGGTGAGAGGCATCTCATCCAAGATCCAATCCTCCCTCTCTTGCTATCTTGAGAAGGTACAATGATCTATGGCTTCATCATGTTTTTCTACGAAGCTTTATGTGCATGCGAAGTAGAGAATTTGTACGTTCAAACCTTTATGAGACTTTAGATTTAGAATTCTTTGAAGATTTGATCTCTATTCTGTTGTAAATTGGATAAAGATAAAATCTTTGTTAACTTATTATAGAAAAATTTTTAAATGTTCCCTAGCGATCCATTCCTGAATCGGCACTATTTTCTTCAATCTGGTATCAAAGCCAGACTTTGATATATGGATGCATAACTAATTTTTTTTTGATTGATTTACATATGATATGTGATTAAAATTTTATGTTGGACATCAAATCTAATTTAGATTTATTTAAATAAAATTATAATCTAATTTTGATTAGATTTTAAAAGCCTAATCAATGGTTGGTTAAGATTTGTTATAAATCTGTTATAACAGAATTTTATTATTATAGATTTTTATTAAAATAACAACTTCTTTTAAAATTTATTTTAAATTAATTTTAATAAAATTTTATTATTATTATTATTTTAAATTAGAAGTTAGATTTATTTCAGATCTAAATTAAATATGTTTTGACAGATTTTCAGATCTAATTTATATCTATTGATCCAAGAATTGATTTTGATGATCACAAACTATTTGAGGAGACTACTAATATATTTCTTATTTTTGAAGATTATTTTTATGATGTTCAGATAATTCAAGAGATTGGATTTGAAAAACCTCATCAAGTGTGCCAAAGTTGAAGTTTCTGCAAGTTAGAGAGATTTTTGAAGCCTTTTGAGAGTGTCTAACTGATTTAAAGTCATTTGAGAGTGTTTGGAAGTGTTCTAGTAAGTTTCAGACCTTAAATACATAAAAAAATAGGTTGGCACAAAATAGGATGATCCATTTGAGTCATCCTCTTTTCATTGGATAGCCGACATGCTTCATTTTGGCTCATGGCACACAGTGGGATGATCCACTTGGGATGACCCATGTAGTGGGACGACCCACCTAGGACAACCCCTGAGATCCTGAGATCAAAACAGAAAGCTAAACTTTCTATCTGACCAAATGAGGCATCCCATGGGACTTCTCAGTCACATTGAGACGATCCATTCTGGGTGAGTTCGTAATGACTAGTTTTTAGCCTATTTTTGGTACATTTAATATGCATTAAACACTCTCCAACGGCTCTAAACCAACTCTAAGATATTTTCAAGGATAAATGGTGACTATAAATACTTTCTTGAAGTAGAAAATCATAAGATTTTTACAAGCACTCAAGTTCAAATCCGAGAAAAGCTCAATCAGTCCTAAAGAGAGAAAAGAAGTATTTAATCACTTCACCAACTACTCTCCAGCAGTAATCAAGTGTGGAATTTATTGAGAGTTTTCAGTAAGAGCTTCTTTTCTTTAAGTATTATATTTTTATTGCATTTATTGTGTCTATTTAAGAGGATATTGTACTGAATTTTTTGTACCCTATTTTTCTTATATTATTTTTGGGTTTTGAGTTTTGAAGGATTTTAAAACTCAGTTGGGTTGATCCGAACCCTGAATCAGTTTGTTGAGGATTGGATTGTATCTGAGAAATAAGTATTCTTGCTTGGATAGCAAGGGTCGAAGGTATCTGACATATTATATTCTTGAAATCTGTTTAGTGGATTGAATTCTCAAGTAGAGACTTGGGGAGTGGATATAGGTATAAGGTTGGCATCGAACCACTATAAATTTTTTGTATTTGTTGTGCTTGCATCTCTTTACTTGTTCCTTGTGCTTTATACTTGTATACCTATCATTTGTGTTTGAATTCATTTTTATTGGAAATCAACTCACTCCACTCAAACACTTTAGCACATCACTTTAAGTGCACTAATCTTAAAATTTTAAAAAATCTAATTCACTCCCCTCTTGGGCTCCATATCTGGGCAACAAGTGGTATCAGAGCTCGATGCTCTAGTTCTTGCTTGATTTAACCATCAAGAGCTAAAGATCTATGACAGCCCAATTTGGTATATTTCTAGCCAAGGGACAATCTACAAACTGACCTCTACTTTTCAATGGATCAAACTACACCCATTGAAAAGCTCGGATGAAAATTTTCATTCAAGTACTTAACTATGACATGTGGAGTGTCATAGTAAATAGATCACACACACCCACTAAATTGATTGATGGTGTGTCTCTCCCTAAGCTGGAAGGTGAATTGATAAGAAAATGGCTCAACTTCATGCTAAAGCCATGAATATTTTATATTGTGCTTTGGATGCTAATAAATTTAATTATATTTTCACATGCAACTTAGCTAAAGAGATTTGGATAGATTAGAAGTCACACACAAAGGCACAAACTAAATAAAAGAGTCTAAGATTAATATACTTGTGAATAATTATGAACTGTTTAAAATGAAACCTGAAGAATCAATAACTCAAATGTTCACTCATTTCACTGACATCATAAATGATTTAAAAAGTCTTGACAATATTATTCTAACAGTGATCTTGTGAAAAAGTGCTCAGATCCTTACAAGATGTAGGAGGCAAAGTCACTACAATCCAAGAAGCTAAAGATTTAAATATTCAGCCATTAGAGGAGCTTCTTGGATCCCTCATAACTCACGAACTGATCATGAAGCAAACTTTGAGGAGAAAAATAAGAAGAAAGAAGACTATCGCCCTCAAATCGATAGCTCAAGAAGAAGAAGACACAGAAAAATTAGATAACAGTGAGAAGATGAAGATTTAGCCCTGATCACCAAAAATTTAGATGCTTCATAAGGAGAAAGAGATAAGAAATCAAGAAAAGGCCAACAACTAAAAGGGAGTCAAGTAAAGAAAAAGAAAAAGATCAGCCATCATTTGTTATGAGTGCAAGAAGCCGGGCCACTTCAGATCAGAATGTCTCCAGCTCAGAAAGGTCAAAAGAAGTTCAAGAAGAAAAAGACTATGATGGTTATATGGAGCGACAGTGATAACTCCACCACAGATGAAGAATCTCGCGAAAAGCCAACCTGTGCCTTATGGCACATGAAAATGAGGTAACACCCAAACTCAAAATATTTTACTTATGATGAACTGTTAGAAGCTTTTCATAAACTTTTAAATGGCCTAAAAAAATTAGAAACAAAAAATAAAAATCTGAAATCAAAAACCAAGTATTAGCTAAGGAAAAAGAAGAAGTTGATAAAAAAAATAAAAATTAGAACTAAAAGAATCAATCTCTAATAAAGAAAAAGATGAACATTTTAGTCAAAATAAAACTCTTATAAAAAAATCAAAAACTAAAGGAAGAGGTAACCAAGTTAAAACCTATAATAGATAGATTT
Organism: Elaeis guineensis; assembly: GCF_000442705.2. NCBI lineage: Eukaryota > Viridiplantae > Streptophyta > Magnoliopsida > Arecales > Arecaceae > Elaeis > Elaeis guineensis. Next base: position 40,143,405 of record NC_025995.2, on the reverse strand, counting down.
ACATAAGTTTAAATAAACTTCAAATAATCATTGATAGTCAAAAAGCTATATATGATAAAGCAGGACTTGGCTATACCTCTCAAAAAATAAAAATATTTAAAAAATATTTTATCAATACATCTATAAGAAAATTATCAATATTATTTATTTAAATATGATAAAGTAGGATATAAAGCTTATTCATGTTTATCAAATAAACTTGATACTAAAATGTTAAGAAAATTGGGTTTCAAAAGAAACCATGTGACTACCTCAAAGGATCCAAGTTAGCTTGAGTACTAAGGTTAAACTTAATTTCATTGTGCAGGTATATCTTGCATCCCAAGCAACAAAATGAAAGTGGTATCTCGATAGTGGATGCTCAAGACACATGACTGATGATGAATTCAATTCATCACATTGGAAGTCAAGATAGGGATGGTTATCTTTAGAGATAATGACAAGGAAAGATCATCGGAATTGATAACATTTGGTATCTCTCCCTCCACTTGTATTGAAAATAATTACTTGTAGATGGCCTTAAGCATAATCTTTTAAGCATTAGTAATTATGTGATAAAGATTATAAAATAGTATTGAATCATCTATGTGCATTGTAACTAGTTCCACTGATATTTGCACTAGATTCATTGGACATAGGCATGGCAATATATACATGGTTGATTTGGATAATCTATCCTTACAAAATATGCAATGTCTTGTGGCCATGAATGTCAAATTAATGAGACTAGTTGGTTTGACCCGTAGACTGACACATATTAGTATGCACACATTTCTAAAATCATTAAAAGAATTTGGTTTTTGGTTTGCCAAAAATTATTTTAACAAAGGTAAAATTTATGATGCTTGTCAATTAGGTAAACAAACAAGAGTTGCTTTAAATCTAAAATATTGTTTCAACTTCTAAACTTTTAAAGCTCTTACATATGGATTATTTTGATCCTACAAGGACACTAGTCTAGGAGAAAAAGATATGATTTTTATATTATTGATGATTTTTTGTATTTTACTTGGATTTTATTTTTAGCTTCTAAGGATGAAGTATTTTCAGCATTCTCTAAGTTTTATCGAAAGATTTTGAATGAAAAAGATTTACAATTATTTCTATTCGAAGTGACCATGGCACTGAATTTGAAAATAAAGATTTTAAAAAATTTTATGATAAAAAGATAGATCATAACTTTTCAGCACCTAGAACACAAACAAAATAGAGTTGTTGAAAGAAAAAATAGAATCCTAGAAGAAATGGCCTACCATGCTATGTGAAAGCAAACTCCAAAATATTTTTGGGCAGAGGCAATTAACACAGCATGTTATTTTAAACCATGCTTTAATAAGATCTATTTTAAAGAAAATACCTTATGAATTATGAAAGGTAGAAAACTAATATAGGTTATTTTTATTTTTTTTGTCGGTGTTTTGTTTTGAAAATGGCAAAGATAGCTTAGGTAAATTTGATGCTAAATCTGATGAAGCTATCTTTCTTGGCTATTCCACTTCTAGCAAAGCTTTAGAGTATTTAATAAAAGAACACTAGTAGTGGAAGAGTCAATTCATATTTTTTATGAAACTAATGATCTTCCATCAAGAAAAGAGAGGGTGCTGATGATGCAGGTATCATAGAAGATGAATGAAAGAGCTCACCATCAATGACTCAATGATGAAGCAAAATCAATTGGATGAAAAATATGAGGATGAAAGCATCAATGATCAGAACATTCAAGAACAACCTCAAGATACAGGTAATCTTTCAAGAATGAGGTATGTCCACAATCACCTAAAGAATTAATAATTGTGATCCGACAAAGGAGTAAGAACTAGATCCTCACTTAGAGATGTTTGTAATTATGTAGCTTTTATTTCATCTAGAACTAAAATAATAGATGAAGCTGAAAAAATCATAACTGGATAATTGCCATGCAAGAAGAGCTAAATCAATTTGAAAGAAATAATGTATGGACACTAGTTGCTAGACCTAAAAATCACCCATAATAGGAACTAAATGGGTATATAGGAACAAATTAGATGAAGATAAAATGTAATAAGAAATAAAAAGATTAGTTGCTAAAAGGATATAATCAACAAGAAGAATTGATTTTGATGAAATATTTGCTCCTGTTGCTAGACTAGAAGCAATAAGAATGCTACTTACTTTTGCTTATTTTATAAACTTTAAATTATTTCAAATGGATGTTAAGAGTGCTTTTCTTAATGGTTATATTGCTGAAGAAGTATATGTAGAACAACCTCTGATTTTGAAAATCATAAATTTTTAGATCATGTGTTTAAGTTAAACAAAATTTATATGGATTAAAACAAGCTCCTAGGGCATGGTATGAAAGATTAAGTAAGTTTTTATTAGAAAATAATTTTTAAGAGAAAATATTGATACTACTCTTTTATAAAAAAAAGATAAAGAAATTCTAGTTATACAGATATATGTTGATGACATTATATTTGGATCTACTAATGAAGATTTATGCAAGAGTTTGCCAAGCTCATGCAGGAGAGTTCGAGATGAGCATGATGGAGAACTCACTTTCTTCCTCGGACTCCAGATTAAACAAATGAAGGAAAGGGATCTCCATCACCCAAAGTAAGTACACAAGAGAATATTAAAGAAATTTAGAATGGAGAGCTCAAAAATTATAAGTACACTATGACTCCTTCCTGTAAATTAGAAAAAGATGAACATGATAAATATTGATTCAAAGCTCTATAGAGGTATGATAGGCTCT
>NC_025995.2:40069183-40140568 GCF_000442705.2 Elaeis guineensis | reverse complement strand
ATCTAGGTTTCAGGGTTAGATCTTGAAACTTTTTCAAGATCATACAGCGGAAGACTAAAATAAATCAAAATTTATTTTCTAAGATCAGAAAATCCCTAGATCTAAGATCCTATTACATGATTATTACATAGCATTAAATCAAAAATTAAAATATATATAAATATAGTATGAACTACATGTTGATCATATCAACATGTTTCTATACTACTACATCTAATGTATGTATTAAACAATAGATCAGATCTATTACCTTGCAAGTTAGATGCTCTAACCTCGCTGATCCGGGCTTAAGGATGATGTTGCAAGCCGCACACGCTCCGGCCTCTAGGAGTCGTCCACACGAGCCCACGAATCTCGATCAGAAGTCCTGCTTCAGGAAATCAGCACAGTATGCTAGTACTGCGCTGATCCTTCTTTGATGGTTGATCAGGTGCCTCCTTCTTCTTGATTTGGACTCTTCCAAAGATGGAAAGTAGAAGGAGGAGTTTCAGATCTGAGACGCTCTCAGGAAACTCAAGATGGAGGAGGAAAGATATGAAAATAAAAACCCTAGAAGAAGACCCTCTTCTTCTTCACGTTTTTCTCTCTAGACACCCAAACTTGCATCTTTTATATCTCCACGACCCAAAGGTATTTCTCTCTGATTTTTGGATGGCAGAAAGGTCTCAAAATCTATCTCCCTTAAAATTTCATGAAGAAACTCATCTTATATAGAGAGATATGATAGAGTCCTTGTCTAGGTCAAACACCTAGTCAAGGCTTATCCAAACATGGCAAGTTAAGGGACGCCCAACTCTTGAGCACCTCCTCCATATTTTCGTGCATGGATCACAGAAAAGGGTGCACAATGTAAACCCTAAAAGCCAAAAAATTCCAAAAAAAATTTGGATAAATTCGGTGCAAAATTGAAAGAGTTTTGGATTTCTAAAACTCTATCTCATAGAATTCGAAATCCAAACTTATTCCTTTTAGATTTGATCCAAACCACCTTCCATGTAAGAAAGAAGAGAGGAGACCTTTTGTGAACGTGGGAGAGATCTGGGAGAGGGCTTTTGCACAAAATAAGTGGAGATTGGCGTTGAATAAGAGAGAGGGCGTGGAGAAGGTTTATGTGCGCAAGGTGGAATCCTAGTCCTACTAGGATTCTGTCTCATAACTTGTTTTAATTTGGTTTCCAAACCAAATCAAATCAAAATTAGATCAACCCAATTAAAATAGGTCTTAACCTAATTAAGAACCTAATTTAATCAGATTAAATTAGATTTAAATCTGATTTAATTTTCTAATCAAATTAGAAATTAGATTGACCCAAGTCCTAGTTGAACTAGGACTAGTTTCCTTGCACTTGGCTTATCCAATAAACCAATTGGACTTGATCCAATCAAGCCCAAACAAATCTAATTAAATCATATTTAATTAGACTTAATCTCAGCCCATTGGCTTAATCAAATTAAGCCAATTAGCAATCGAATTGCTAATCGATCCTCCTGCAACACTTGCACTGGGTTAAATGTCAATCGTATTGATCATTTAACCCTAGAACGATTCTTAATCGTTGATCAACCATCCGATCGGATCATGAACTCTAATGTGTGTGACCTCATAGGTCCGAACCTAAGCCGGTAGCATAGAAATAAATTCCTATACCAATCGAAGTGACCATCTAGCAATGATACCCGACGACCGGATAGGTCGAATGTGTAGAAAACATCCTTAGAACCCATGCGGATATAGTTTCATATAATTCATCCCCTGACCAAAATGATCATAGGACACCCCAGAGCTCAACTGTCAACTCTGATCAGGTTGTCCACATTGTATTTCAAAATATCAAATCCATCTGATGGATTACTCTGGCCAAGGTTTTGCTAAATTGAAATACAGCGACTCATTCTTCTCCAACTCTTGAGTGGTCAATCCCATCTCGATCACACTCTGACTTTGCAAGTACTTGACTGTGCCCAGAAGCCTTCCGTCCTTGAATTAGAAATTCAGTTAGTCCAGTACCAAGCACAGTGAGTTGCTTGCAAGTCACTGAGGCGATCTCAAGTCTAAGGGACACTTATACCTATATCCCATCAGAGACATTCTCGACAGCAGAATGCTCTGGAGTTGGTCACGTTCAATGATGATGTACCCTTACATCTCACCTGTATGCCATACCAGTGTCTCCACACTCCTTGGTTAAGAGGACAACCAACCATATGGCCTACAGCGACCTATGCTTGATAGAAGCTGTCGTCCTTATTAACAGCCTATCATTTGGTCGTGAACAGTTTTAAGGACTAATCGATAAATCCTCTCTTTATCGAACTTAAATATCCTAAGGACTTCATCATAACAACGGAGTTCATTAGAAGATGAAAGCTTATGATGAAGATGCCAAATATATTTTATTTATTAACAAATCAATTACAATACTTGTTGCTCAACCGTCAACAGCTTGACGATTGGCTTTTTGGGACATATTTCCCAACAACTCCCACTTGTCCTAAAGCCACTCGGCACAGTATCTAATACCCATCTTCGACTTGTGGTTGTCGAACTCCTTTATTGCCAGGGCTTTAGTGAAGGGGTCGGCTAGGTTCTCTTTTCTGTCGATCTTCTGAAGGTCGACGTCACCTCGATCCACGATCTCTCGGATCAGGTGGAAGCGGCGCAAGATGTGCTTCATCTGCTAATGTGATTTGGGTTCCTTCACCTGAGCTATGGCACCAGTGCTGTCGCAGTAGAGCAGGACTGGACCATCGAGGGAGGGTGCTACTCCGAGCTCGTTGATGAATTTCCTCAGCCACACAGCTTTCTTCGCGGCATCCGATGCTGCGATGTACTCCGCTTCACAAACAGAGTCCGCCACAGTATGCTGCTTGGAACTCTTCCAGCAGATGGCTCCACCATTCAGAGTAAAGATATAACCGACACACTCCTGCTGTCATCATGGTCAGATTGAAAGCTGGAGTCTGTGAACCCCACAAGTTTCAGATCTGACTTGCCATAAACCAACCATTGGTCCTTAGTATTTCTCAAATACTTAAGGATGGCTTTAAACACTTTCCAGTGATTCTCTCCAGGATCAGATTGGTATCTACTCACTACTCCTAGTGAGTATGCCACATCTGGTCTTGTACATGTCATGGCGTACATGATAATCCCACGGCTGAAGCATATGGGACTCTACTCATACGCTCTCTCTCTTCAGGAGTTTGTCGGACAATCCTTCTTAGAGAGAGAAATTCCATGGCCTATCGGTAGATAGCCCTTCTTGGAATTCTCCATGCTGAACCTCTTCAGCACAGTATCTATGTACATGGACTGGGATAACCCAAGCATCCTTTTAGATCTATCCCTATAGATCTTCATCCCTAGGATGTAGGATGCTTCACCCAAGTCCTTCTTGGAGAACTGTGATGACAACCAAACTTTTATTCCCTGTAGTGCGGGGATGTCATTCCCGATTAAGAGAATGTCATCCACGTACAAGACAAGGAATACCACAACTGGACCATTTGCCCATTTATAGATGCAGGGCTCTTCTCCATTCTTAATGAAGCCATACGTTTTGATCACCTTATCAAAATGCATGTTCCAACTCCGAGAAGCTTGCTTCAATCCATAAATGGATCTCTGAAGCTTGCACACCTTGGACTCATCTGTGGATGTAAACCCCTCAGGTTGTATCATATACACCTCTTCGATCAGCTCTCCATTAAGAAAAGCTGTCTTTACATCCATCTGCCAGATCTCATAATCTAGATGGGCAGCTATTGCAAGCATTATCCGAATAGATTTTAGCATTGCCACAGGAGAAAATGTCTCGTCATAGTCAATACCATAACGTTGACCGATACCCCTTGGCAACCAGACGGCTTTATAGGTCTCCACCTTTCGTCTGCGCCCCTCTTCCTTTTGAAGACCCATTTACACCCAATGGGTTTAACCCCTTTAGGTGGGTCAACCAATGTCTATACATCGTTGACCTTCATGGACTCCATTTCGGATTTCATGGCTTCAAGCCATTTCTCGGAATCAGGTCTCTGCATAGCATCCATATAGGTGATCGGATCCTCATTATTCTCATCAAGTTCGATGGGATCACCGTCCCGGACCAAGAAACCATAGTATCTGTCCGACTGATGCGGTACTCTACCGGATCGCCTTAATGGTGCAGGTATATTGGGCTCCGGATCTGATCTAATCATATCCAACTCAGGTTCAGCTATTGGTGTCGGTCCTTCTATCTGTTGACTTCATCAAGTTCAACCTTAGAGGCAACGGTTCCTTCACCAAGGAACTCCTTTTCTAAAAAGATTGCCTTAAGGCTGACGAACACCTTTTGAACATCAGCATGGTAGAAAAAATATCCTTTTATCTCTTTGGGGTACCCTATGAATGAGCATTTGTCAGACCTAGGTCCAAGTTGTCTGTGACTAATCTTTTGACATAGGCCGGGCACCCCCAGACCCTAAGGTGTGAAAGTACTGGCTTACGCCCTATCCATATCTTATATGGAGTCTTAATTACAGACTTACTTGGAATCCTATTTAATAGATAACAGGCTGATTCGAGTGCATATCCCCAGAAGGATATCGACAAGCTAGCAAAACCCATCATGGATCGGACCATGTCTAACAGAGTCCGATTCCTCCTTTCAGACACACCATTATGCTGTGGTGTTCCTGGAGGAGTCCATTGGGAGAGAATTCCATTCTCTCCTAGATATGTGAGAAATTCACTAGAAAGGTATTCTCCTCCTCGATCAGATCGAAGAGTTTTAATACTCTTCCCAGTTTATTTTTCTACTTCACTTCGGAATCGTTTGAACATTTCAAATGAATCCGACTTATGTTTCATCAGATAGAGATATCCATATCGAGATAGGTCATCCGTGAAAGTTATGAAGTAGAAATATCCACCTCTAGCACTGGTGCTCATGGGCCCACATACATCAGTATGTACTAGGCCCAAGAGCTCAGTAGCTCTCTCACCTTTTCCAGTAAAAGGTGACTTGGTCATTTTACCAAGAAGACAGGACTCACAGGTTGGAAGTGATTCACAATCACTTACTTCGAGGATTCCCTCTTGAGTCAACCTGTTTATTCTGTTCTTGTTTATATGACCTAGCCTCCAATGCCATAAGTAGATATTTGACACACTATCTAATCTAGGGTGCTTGCCAGTAGAATAGACTCTTATCAGGCTTGATCTTTTTGGTCTGGCTCTGCACAGATGTCCCAGCCTGAACTTGCACCTTCTTGAATTTCTTCTTCTTGTTCTTCTTTCCTTTCTCAAAGGGTCGAGAACCAGAAGATGAACCTCCCACTGAGTTCACTGAGTTCACCGACTCCTTGAGGAGTTGGTGATCCTTCTCAAAGTTCTGAAGCAACCCCATTAACCCATGGTAGTTTACTTCAGGCTTTGTCATTCTATAATGAGTGAGGAATGGGAGACAAGACTTGGGCAGCGAGTTCAGTATTGCATCTTTCCCAAACTGCTCATGCAAGGGAAAGCCGAGCTTGCTCAAACGTTCCATCAGCTCGATCATGTACAATACATGATCAGTGATAGAGACTCCATCCCGTATTTTGGCGTTGAAGATGCACAACTAGTCTTGTGCCTCTCTACGTCATCGGGTTTGCCAAAGGTATCCTCCAACACTTGAAGCATGTCCTTTGGCTGAGCCATCTCGAATCTGCGACTGAACTCGTCGCTCATGATAGCAGCCAGCATGATACAGCGCACCGTGGTCCGGTCACTGAGCCACTTCTGGTAAGTGTCTCTGACTGTTCCACGTGCATTGACAGCTGGCTCCTCAGGTGCAGGATCCATTATCACATATAGGATCCGTTCATGCTCCAGGACTATCTTCAACTTTCGGTACCAGCTACCGAAGTTGGGTCCCACCAACTTATCATTGTCCAACAATGATCGGAGCGATAGGAAAGTGGCCATATTTGCACAAAGGAGAACCATAACCTAATTAGTAATTGATTCATTAAACCTAAAGATTTGGACTTTAATCAAAAGGTTTCTCCCACTATTTTATTCGAATTGGTAGCCTCTACCTCCAACTCGAGGAATTACCCTAATTCCTTAGCGGGTACTAGAATCCACTTAGACTGCACACAAGCCCAACTTTGGTTGGCCAACCCATGTACATCTAAGGGTAGGTTCATAACCAATTATTTCTCTAAATAATTTCTAGTAATTTTAATTTTGCCCCAGAAACCTAATCAGTAGGCTTTGGCCTCCACTGTAAGGATCCAGTTAGGTCCAACCATTAACATGATCATACTTGGTGTATCTAACCAACGAATGATTAAGCCCAACTTTGGTTGGCTCACCTAACCACCATTAGAGAGATACTTCCAAGTCATCATATGATGAGTGATAATTCCATTAGTCAACAAGCACCAGGCCTTTGGGTCTGCAATGATTATTGAGTTCATGGACTCATTATCAAACACCTTAATGGGAGGCTATGACTCAGTTATCTCCATAACTTTATCATTTTAAGGACCTAATAATTTTAGAGGATTTAAATAATATAGAGGATGAAGTCAGATGAACCAGCTTATCATGATCCTCCCACTGGCTTCACCAAGTCAACTTAAGGGAGACCATTAAAAGGGCTGGTCTAGGAGCACCTAAATCAGTCACACTGATTTACCTAGCTGACATGGGTCAGATTGAATAGTCAAGTGATCTGATCAAAACATAATTTCACCAAGAGGCCAGGTAAGTTCGATCAGTGGGAGGGTCTGCCAAAGCTTGCCTTAGACACCATCATGAATGGCCAGGTAAGCGGGCTCCCAATTAAAAACCACCGGTCTGGTTTACCTTAGACACCAACTGGTTTAATTAGTTTCGATTAGATCAACCTAATAGTTCATGCTAGACCGCTTAGCCAAAAATCAAGTCCATTTGGTTCTCGTTAAAGACATGGACTTGACCAACTACAACTATTGTAATTGATCTAGAGAATTCTTGACCTAATCTAAGACAACAATTGATTAGATTTAGTCAATTCTCTAATTAAGTCCATCTTTAATCTAACCATAGGTCTAACCCAATTAATGGACCTAATTACCACTAACCCATTAACCCAATGTGTTATGATTTGTGTCTTAGGTTCTTCAATTCACAATCCTAGAACCTAATCAAACAACTTCTTAATTCTTAATTAAGTTTTGGGCTGAGGGTTGGGTTCGGCTTTTCAAAAAATCATTTTCATATTTGTAAAATAATTTTACAATATGATTCTACCAATCATATTGCATGTTTGATTCATAATCAAGATGCAAGTGAAATAAACATGAAACTACTTTAGATCTAATCTAAACAGGTTCATGTAATTGAAATAATTTCAACTTTAAATAATTTCTTTGCATAAAAATTATTAACAAAAAGATTTTATTTCAGATTTAAACATCTTTTAAATCTAATAAATTATAAATTTAATCTAGATCATATCTAACAAATTTATGATTAAAGATAGATCTACACAAACTAGGACAACCTTTGCACTGTAAGGGGTAAACCTTACAGCAGGACAACCTTGCAGTTTGTGATTGATCTAAAATTTTAATTTCAGATTTAATAATCAGATTATAAATTAGATCTAATCTAAAAAATAATCTAAGCATGTATAAATAATCATGTAATAAAGAACCTAGGCTCTGATACCAATTGTAGGAACCAGATCTAGGGTTTCAGGGTTAGATCTTAAAACTTTTTCAAGATCATACAGCGGAAGACTAAAATAAATCAAAATTTATTTTCTAAGATCAGAAAATCCCTAGATCTAAGATCCTATTACATGATTATTACATAGCATTAAATCAAAATTAAAATATATATAAATATAGTATGAACTACATGTTGATCATATCAACATATTTCTATACTAGCTACATCTAATGTATGTATTAAATAATAGATCAGATCTATTACCTTGCAAGTTAGATGCTCTAACCTCGCTGATCCGAGCTTAAGGATGATGTTGCAAGCCGCACACGCATCCGGCCTCTAGGAGTCATCCACACGAGCCCACGAATCTCGATCAGAAGTCCTGCTTCAGGAAATCAGCACAGTATGCTAGTACTGCGCTGATCCTTCTTTGATGGTTGATCAGGTGCCTCCTTCTTCTTGATTTGGACTCTTCCAAAGATGGAAAGTAGAAGGAAGAGTTTCAGATCTGAGACGCTCTCAGGAAACTCAAGATGGAAGGAGGAAAGATATGAAAATAAAAACCCTAGAAGAAGACCCTCTTCTTCTTCACGTTTTTCTCTCTAGACACCCAAACTTGCATCTTTTATATCTCCATGACCCAAAGGTATTTCTCTCTGATTTTTGGATGGCAGAAAGGCCTCTCAAAAGATATCTCCCCTTAAAATTTCACAAAGAAACTCATCTTATATAGAGAGATATGATAGAGTCCTTGTCTAGGTCAAACACCTAGTCAAGGCTTATCCAAACATGGCAAGTAAAGGGACGCCCAACTCTTGAGCACCTCCTTCATATTTTCGTGGATGGATCAACATAAAAGGGTGCACAATGTAAATCCTAAAAGCCACGAAAATTCCAAAAAAAATTTGGATAAATTCGGTGCAAAATTGAAAGAGTTTTGGATTTCTAAAACTCTATCTCATAGAATTCGAAATCCAAACTTATTCCTTTTAGATTTGATCCAAATCACCTTCCATGTAAGAAAGAAGAGAGGAGACCTTTTGTGAACGTGGGAGAGATCTGGGAGAGGGCTTTTGTCGCACAAAATAAGTGGAGATTGGCGTTGAATAAGAGAGAGGGCGTGGAGAAGGTTTTTGTGGTGCAAGGTGGAATCCTAGTCCTACTAGGATTCTGTCTCATAACTTGTTTTAATTTGGTTTTCCAAACCAAATCAAATCAAAATTAGATCAACCCAATTAAAATAGGTCTTAACCTAATTAAGAATCTAATTTAATCAGATTAAATTAGATTTAAATCTGATTTAATTTTCTAATCAAATTAGAAATTAGATTGACCCAAGTCCTAGTTGAACTAGGACTAGTCTTTCCTTGCACTTGGCTTATCCAATAAACCAATTGGACTTGATCCAATCAAGCCCAAACTAAATTTAATTAAATCATATTTAATTAGACTTAATCTCAGCCCATTGGCTTAATCAAATTAAGCCAATTAGCAATCAAATTGCTAATCGATCCTCCTGCAACACTTGCACTGGGTTAAATGTCAATCGTATTGATTATTTAACCCTAGAACGATTCTTAATCGTTGATCAACCATCCGATCGGATCATGAACTCTAATGTGTGTGACCTCATAGGTCCGAACCTAAGCCGGTAGCATAGAAATAAATTCCTATACCAATCGAAGTGACCATCTAGCAATGATACCCGACGACCGGATAGGTCGAATGTGTAGAACAACATCCTTAGAACCCATGCGGATATAGTTTTCATATAATTCATCCCCTTGACCAAAATGATCATAGGACACCCCAGAGCTCAACTGTCAACTCTGATCAGGTTGTCCACATTGTATTTCAAAATATCAAATCCATCTGATGGATTACCCTGGCCAAGGTTTTGCTAAATTGAAATACAGCGACTCATTCTTCTCCAACTCTTGGAGTGGTCAATCCCATCTCGATCACACTCTGACTTTGCAAGTACTTGACTGTGCCCAGAAGCCTTCCGTTCCTGAATTAGAAATTCAGTTAGTTCAGTACCAAAGCACAGTGAGTTGCTTGCAAGTCACTGAGGCGATCTCAAGTCTAAGGGACACTTATACCTATATCCCATCAGAGACATTCTCGACAGCAGAATGCTCTGGAGTTGGTCACGTTCAATGATGATGTACCCTTACATCTCACCTGTATGCCATACCAGTGTCTCCACACTCCTTGGTTAAGAGGACAACCAACCCATATGGCCTACAGCGACTTATGCTTGATAGAAGCTGTCGTCCTTATTAACAGCCTATCATTTGGTCGTGAACAGTTTTAAGGATTAATCGATAAATCCTCTCTTTATCGAACTTAAATAGTCCTAAGGACTTCATCATAACAACGGAGTTCATTAGAAGATGAAAGCTTATGATGAAGATGCCAAATATATTTTATTTATTAACAAATCAATTACAATACTTGGTTGCTCAACCGTCAATAGCTTGACGATTGGCTTTTTGGGACACATTTCCCAACAAGCACCACACCAATGCCTACAGAAGAATCGATACTAATGTTTAAATCTGAATCGAATTTGATAAGATCAAACTCAGAGCCCAATGAACAAATATCTTTAAGACGATCTGGTAGAGTATCGCATCAGTCGGACAGATACTTAGATTTCTTAGTCCAGGACAGGGATTTTATTGAACTTGATGAGAATAATAAGGATCTGATCACCTACATGGATGTGATGCAGAGATCTGACTCTGTCAAATGGCTTGAAGCCATGAAATTCGAAATAGAGTCCATGAAGGTCAACAATGTATGGACATTGGTTGACCCACCTGAAGGAGTTAAACCCATAGGGTGTAAGTGGGTCTTTAAGAGGAAGAGAGGTGTAGACGAAAAGGTGGAGACCTATAAAGCCTATTTGGTTGCCAAAGGTTATCGTTAGCATTATGATATTGACTATGATGAAATATTTTCTCTTGTGGCAATACTCAAATCTATTCAAATCATGCTTGCGATAGCAGCATACCTGGACTATGAAGTCTGGCAGATGGATATAAAAATAGCTTTCCTAAATGGAGAGCTGAACAAAGAGGTGTATATGATACAACCTGAAGGGTTCACATTCATAGATGAGTTCAAGGTGTGCAAGCTTTAGAGATCCATTTATGGATTGAAGCAAGCATCTCAAAATTAGAGCATATGTTTTGATAAGGTGATCAGAATGTATGACTTCGTTAGGAACAGAGAGGAACCCTGCATATATAAATGGACAAATTATTCAATAATTATATTTCTTGTGTTGTATATGATGACATTCTTTTAATCGAGAATGATGTCCCTACATTACAGAGAATAAAAGTATAGCTATCATCATAATTCTCTATGAAGGATCTGGGAGAAGCAGCCTACATCCTAGGGATGAAGATCTATAGGGATAGATCTAAAAGGCTGCTCAAACTCTCCCAATCCACATACATAGATACCATGCTGAAATGGTTCAGCATGAAGAATTTCAAGAAAGGCTATCTTTCGATAGTCTAAGAAATTTTTCTTTCGAAAAGAGATTGTCTGATAACTCCTCAAGAGAGAGAGCGTATGAGTAGAGTTCTATATGCTTCGACAGTAGATTCTATTATGTACGTCATAACATGTACGAGATCAGACGTGGCATACTCACTAGAGGTAGTGAGCAGATATCAGTCTGATCCAAGAGAAAATTATTGGAAGATCGTAAAGACCGTTCTTAAGTATTTGAAAAATACTAAGAACCAGTGGCTTGTGTATAGTAAAACTGACTTGAAACTGATGGGGTTCACCGACTTCAGCTTTCAATCAGACCATGATGATAGTAAGAATGTGTTGGATTATATTTTTATCTTAAATGATGGAGCAATCTGCTAAAAAAATTTCAAGAAGTACACTGTGGCAGACTCTGTTTGCGAAGCAGAGTATATCGCGGCATCCAATGCTGTGAAGGAAGCTATATGGTTGTAAAAGTTCATCAATGAGCTCGAAGTGGCACCCTCCATTGATGGCCCTGTCTTGTTATGCTACGACAATACTAGAGCCATTGCTCAAGCTAAAGAGCTGAGATCACATCAGTACACCAAATATATTCTGCACCACTATCACCTTATCCGGAAGATCGTAAATCGAGGTGACGTCGACCTTCAGAAGATCGATGGAAAGGAGAATCTGACCAATTTATTTACTAAAGCTCTTGAAATCAAGAAGTTCGATGATCATAAGTCGAAGATGGGTATTGGATACTGTGCCGATTGGCTTTAGTCCAAGTAAAAGTTGTTGAAAAATATGTCCCAAAATCAATCATTAAATGATTGTGCTCATCTTGTAAATTGTATATAAATTTTTATTAATAAAAATTATTTGATATTTTTATTACAAATTGTCTATCTTTGAACTCCTGTATTGTAATGAAGTCCTAAGGACTATAATTAATCAACAAAGGAGGATTTGTCATTAAGTCCTTAAAAATATTTGCGACCAAATGATATGCTATTAATAGGATGATAGCATTATCAAGTATAGGTCATTGCATGCCACATGAGTTGGTTGTCCTCTTAACCAAAGAGTGTGGAGACACTGTTATGGTATGTAGATGGAATGTAGGAGTACATTCATATCAAACGTGACCATATGCCGAGCACTCTGCTGTCAAGAGTAGCTCATGAAGGTTATGGATATAAGTGTCCCTCCAATCTGAGACTACCACAGTGACTTATAAGCAACTCACTATACTTTGGTATCAGACCATTTAAATTTCTAACTCAAGTGTTGGAAGGCTACTGGATGCAGTCAAATACTTATCAAGTCGGTATGTGAGTCAAGATGGAATTGATCCCTCTGAATTAGTAGGAGATATGCATCAGTATATTTCAATTCAGTAAAATCTTGGTTAGGATAATCCATGAGATGGATTTGAAAGGTTGAAATACAATATGATTGACTAAATTAGGGTTGACAGTTAAATCCTAGGTCGTCTTGCGTATTTGGATCAAAGGGATGAATTATATGGTAACATACGCCAGTAGATTCTAGAAGATTGCCTTGCAATACTTCGACCTATCTGGTCATCGGGTCATCATTGCTAGATGGTTACATCGATTGGTATAGAAAGTTATTTCTATACTACCAGCTTAGGTAAAAACTTATGGGGTCACATGCATTAGAAGATTTGATCAGATCTAATAGCTGAAGAGTCCAATTGGATTGAGACTCTGATGAAGAGTCCTACTCGGACTAGGACTCTGGGGGAGAGTCCCATTGGGACTGAGACTCTACTATTTTTAAAAAATTAATTAGTAATTAAATTATTAATTAACTCAATTTGATTAAGCAAAGAGCTTTGGAATAAGTCTAATTGAATTAGATTCAGTTTGACTCAAATTGGATTTGATATGATTAATCCCGATTACAAGAAAAATTTGATCCTGATTTGATCAAGATTTTGACTTAGCTAATTCCTAATTAGATTAGAAATTTGATGAGATATTTGAATTTTTAATTGGATTAGGTTTATTTCTATTAGTGGGTTCAATCTAAATTTGAATTGGATTAAAATCAGAATTGAAATTGAAGAGTCCTTGTCTACTAGGACTCTATCCTTATCTTTTGCACCACACCTGGATCCATACCAATTTATCCATGTCTAATTAGATTTGGATTGTAATTTTTGATATCACGATAGAGGATCCAATAAGGGTGGGCAGCTATAGTTGATGAGTCATAATATTATCTCTTGCCTAATTCGAATGCGATCCGAATTAGAGATAAGAGATAAACTATGAAAGAGATTTTTTGCATATGGAATATTGTTGGTACCATATTAATTTTTTTTATTTTTCTTGAAGAATTTTTTAGTGTCTAAGACTCCAAAATCCTTCTTCATATTCTAATGATTTTTCTAAAATTTTTTGGGATGCCAAAAGGAGGTTTTGGCATTGACTCTTGGTGCCCTTCCTTGGAAAATCCTAATTCCTAGTCTATAAAAGGGTCCTCTCTCTTGGACGTCCTATGATCATTCCCTTGGTGTTTTTTATTTCTAGAGCCTCTTCTTCTCCTCCTCTATTCCTCTTTTTGATCCTCTTTTACTTTGGAGGGTCCAAGGTACTTGAAGGAGGAACAAATTAGCTATCGAAGTTGCTTACAGGCTAGCATCTCTAAGTTTCTGATCTACGTCGGTCTTCGTATGGATCTTCTGTAGAGGCCAGATGACTCCATGTGGCTGTGAGTGACCTGAAGAACACCTTCTCCAACCTTTGGACTAGAGGAGATCAAGATCAAATTTGTTTGATAATGATCTCTTACTTGTTTTGATTCCTATGGAGATCTAATAGTTAGACCCAGAATTTCAACATCGATGAGATCGATGCGATTTTTATTTTTAGATCTAAAGTACATATTTTTATATTAAAGATTATGATGTAGTAGTCTAAGATAGGATCTTATACACATAATTATAATTAAATTATTTAATCTATTATTTCTGCTGCATAAAATTTTAAAATTGTATGTACTGTACTACCGCATATTTCCTTCACAGAATCCATGGATGTCCTGATGAGGAAAGAAGAACAAAGCACAAAATAGATTAAAGGGAAGAATTAACTATCAGGAGGGTAGTTCAGGCACCATCGCCTGAAGCACCACCATAATGAGTTCCTCCACCACAGGCACTGACTCCTCCTCCTCAACTGACTGCTCAGACATCATCTCTTTAAGCATTTAATCAGGTTATCCCACTCTCTTCTAGATCTGTCTGTATAGAAAGAAATATTGATTTTGCTTTTCTAGGAAATTAGAGTTTTGAAATTGGAAGAAAAAGAAAGAATCTTGGTTGGGAGTTCCCATGCACATTGAGTCTTTCTGCATACCCCAATCTAGCTAGAGAATTTTATGAAAATTGTAAATTGGGAGTTAGTTCTATTGAATCAAAGGTTAAAGGAGTTAAGATTATCTTGAGTTCAGCTTCACTTGGTCATCTTCTTCATGCTCCCATAACTGAAGCAGACAGTATTGTAGACAAGCATATAGGATTGAAAAGAATTCTTGAAAGAGAGGATACTGTTAACTTTGAAGAAATCCTAGCAAGTAGACTTTCAGTGAATTCAGGCTTTGGCACCATATGATAGCTCAGATATTTATACCAAAGATTGGGCGCTTCGACTTTGTAACAGAGAAGGATGTCATTCTCATGCACCACATCATCAAGGAACTTCCCTTCAATCTTCCTACACTAATGATCAAGGTGATGCAAAATGCAGCATCTTGTATCAAGCCAGCACTTCTGTATGGAATGTATCTCACTATCATATTCAAAGAATTTGGAATCAGTTTGGAGGGTGAACCATTAAGGAAACTTTAGCATTTTGATACTTACAATGAAAAATCCTTGAGATGAATGGGCTATACTAAGGCAGATGATCTTTAGATAAAGATGGAGGGAGGAAGAGAAGAAGAAGAAGAAAGAGCTGATCCCAAGCATGAGGTGTTGGAAAATGTATCCTAAAGCCAATCGTTTGAATGATTGTGCTGATTTTATGATATGTATATGAATTATTTATCAATAAATAAAAATTATTTTGATATTATTCATCACAAAGTTACATCTTTCTTGCTAGAACTCTTGTATTGTGATGAAGTTCTTAAAATTATAAAGTAATCGATAAAGGAGGATTTATCGTATAGTTCTTAAATATGTTCGTGACCAAATGATGCATCATTAAAGGATGATGATATCTATCGAGTGAAGGTTGTTGTGTGCTGTTAGAAAACTGCTACGGGTATACATGTAGTTTAAAAAAAATTAAAATCTATGCAGTAAAAATAAATAAATTAAAATATTTTTAATTTATTAATGTACCAAATTAGATTTGAAAAATCATAGCAAAGATCTTGACATGAATATACAACTACGATCTAAAATTTGAAAAGAAAACAAATGTTAGTGAAAATCAAATGGAGATCAGATCTCCTTACCTTCAGATCCTGAGGATGTTCGGAGTTCTGATCGTAGCCGTGCACACGTCTGGCCTCTACTGGTATCCACACGAAAATATCTGATCAGAGCATCGAGATCACTGATGTGCTAGCACCTTATAGATCTCACTCTTCAACTTTGGATCTAGATCTCTTCTTCTAGATCTTGAAGAAGGAGATTGCTGCGCGAACTCTTTCATGCAGATCCGACAGGATCTGAACCAGCTCACCATGAAGAGAAGAAGAATCCTTCTTCTTATTTTCTTCTCTCTCTTTTCTCTTCTTAGATTTGATCACCATCAAATTTGGGCATTGGATGAAGGGGAGAAGGGAGGAGGAGGCATTGGAAAGGAGATGTGTGATGTCCTAAAGAAGTTGCTACTTCTTTCTCATGCAAGACATCACGCCCTCTATAAATTTTATCGCACCAAAAACCTTCTTATCGCACACACAACCTCTTCCTCATGCCCAAGAGATCTAATCTCTTTTAATCATATCCATTCAAATCAAAATCAATGGATAGAAGGGCATGGAGATAATGTTATGCAGCAAGGAAAGAAGACTCATCACAAATAGCTCAGACCACCCTTCTTTCTTAAATTTTTTGTCACACAAAATATTATTCCTTACACACCAAATAAGATGAGTTTTATCTTATTTTGAATCAAATTCAAATAGAAAAAAATCTGGATGAGAAAGAATTTTAGATAAGGTGGGGCGCCAATTGGGGTGCCAACTATTGGCACCCCCTCTCCTTCATGCGTGCAAGAAGAAAGAAGCAATGAGAAAACCATCGCCCACTTCTCTTCTTGGCATGAGATCTGGAGAGAGAGTCTTAGGGGATCTGGACTCTCAAACTGATGGTTCATCTGGTTTAAATTAGATCTTAATCAGATTCAAATCAAGTTTGAATTGAGTCAAATTCAAAAAAGTTGTCAAGCCTAATCCAATCAAGCTTAAAATCCAAATCTGATTTGGATAATTAAACTCAATTAGCATTAAATTAAATTAAATCTAATTAAATTTAATTTAATTTAAATTAATTAAGACTTAATTTATAATTTAATCAATCTCAATAAAATTATAACATTTACAATTAAGTCCCTGTGCTAACAATTAGCAGCTGTCAAAACTGTAATGCTTACAAATTAGTAGTTTCTAAAATTCAAACTATCAATCTAATTGATAATTTAGATAAAATGTAAGTCATTGATCAGGTCATGCTCCTTTTGTATGTGATCGTTCAGATTTTATTCTATCTAGTAGTAAGATATACTCTGATTTTCATCACAGCATCATCAAAACTCTTTTTGATAGACTGAAACAATTCCAACTCACCTCAACAAAGATCATTGATCTGAAATGATCTTAGTGAGTTCTCATGATCCACCAGTAATGCCTAGCAGTATGTAGTGGCAATCCAATAGAATAAAAAAATATGAACCCCTAGATATAGTTATCGTGTGATACAATCCCTCTATCGTGAGTTCTGACTTGACGGAGGTCATGGAGAACTCATCAAATCCCATCGTCAGTCATATACTAGATTAGCTCAACTCGATTTCATCTGTGAATCTCGTGAAAACTCTTTTCTAGTATTTACACTTACTCTGACTAAATATTTTCTGAACTCAATCTTATGAATCATATAGTACTGCTCCTCTTCTACCAAGATCGATAGATTCCATCTAGGTGCATCCTACTCCAAACAGTAAACCTGAACCTATAATAGCCAACATATACAGTAAAGATCCGAATGCTAGGGATCAAAAAAATATACAATCAAACTAAGTAGCCTCACTGTGAATAGTCAACACACCGCAGGTCAAAGGACCAGTCACACCACTATAGCTTCGAGAAAATCACTGACGAGTGAGCAGATATCCAAGTGGTTTCTCATGTTGGTCATGCTCAGTGCAAGTTGTTCTCTAACAACCATCTGCACTCTCATCCCAGTGTCTCTATACCATAGACTCGAGACTCATTTGCCTTAAAAGGAGGTGATCCGTGCATCGATCTTGAATGGATTGATCACTATCCTCCGTGACGATCCTTCAATCGAGAGTATTTAAAAATTAACCACTAATGATGTATATCTCAAATTCTCAACACCTTGAGAATATACAAAATCATCATTGTTAATTTTTAAGATAAATTATAGACACAAATGACATGATTGATTATAAAGACTGCCCATCAAGTATAAAATATACCCTAGAGAAAGGTATGTGTCAGTCAAGATTGACTTCTAAGGCACACATCTAATATGTGCCATATAAGTTGATTGTCCTCTTAATGAAGAAGTGTGAAAATATTGATATGACATACAGATAAGATGTAGGAGTACATCATCACTGAATAAGTGACTCATCTGTTGAGCGCTCTGCTATCAAGAGTATCTCGTAAAGCATATGGGCATAAGTATCTCTCATACCAGATATCACTATAGTAACTTACAAACAATTTATTATGCTTTGATACCAGACTATCTGTATTTCTAATACAGTGATAGAAAGCTATTAGATACAGTCAAGTACTTACGAAGTTTGTGTGTGGATCAAGATAAAATTGATCCCTCCAGATCATAGGAGCTAATACATCACTGTATTTCAATTTAGTAAAATCTTGATCAGGATAATCCATGTGATGGATTTGAAAGGTTGGAATACAATATGGATAATCTTTCAGGGGTGACAATTTAACCCTAGATCATCCTAGAGCATTCAGAGTCAAAGGGATGAATTATGCAGTAACCATATATATAGATTCTTGAATATTATATTGCAAATATTCAATCTATCAGGATATTGAAAATCATTATTAGATGGTAACTTTGATTAGTACAGAAAATAGTTTTTGTGCTACCAGCTTAGTATTCGAACTTATGGAGTCACGAACAAAGTCAAGCGACGTAGGAAAGGATTGATCTAAGTCTATATGTTCAATTTGAAAGTACATGATTTGATTAAATAAATAGATTAACTTAATTAAAAAAATTAAGTTATAGATCATACGGGATAAAATAGTTGACTATATCTAGCTAGTGCTAGACATGAGATTCAGGTTCAATTCTGGGGATGAACAAGATTTGATCTATGATCGAAAGAGTCTATAAGAGATTAAATTTAAGTACTAATTAATTTTAGATGAGATCTAATTTAATTAGACTTCATTGGATTAAAAATCTAAGTTAGACTTAATTCTAAATCTTAAATAGTTTGAAATTGACTGTCTATTCGAAATTGGTTCGAATCAGATTCGAATTAGATTCAAATTGATCCATATTTCGATTGGATCCTTAGAGTCCATTTTTATTGAGACTCTCTCTATCCTCATGGTCGACCAAAAGGAGTGGGGTGCTGGTTATTGCCACCCTACACTTGGGTGTAGGCATGGGTGCATGAGGGTGCCTAGTTAGGCATCCATCCTATCTCAAATAGGATTCTTTATTAGATAAGGGAAGATTAATTTAAAGCTAATTTGAATTAGGACTCCTGGTCTATTGGGTCATGAAAAATCATCTATAAATAGGAAGGATCTCTACTATCAAAGCATAATAATTGAATTGTGTGCTAAGGTGAAAAAAAAAAGAGAGGAGGCATGCAAGAGAGAGAACTGATCCTCTTCTTTGGCATGGAGTTTTGGGCATCCCACATCCCTTCGTGTGAAGAGTTCCTGACGTCCAGTTCCTTCTTTGCATGGAGTTTTGGGCATCCCACATCCCCTTCGTGTGAAGAGTTCCTGACGTCCAGTTCCTTGGTGAGAGGCATCTCATCCAAGATCCAATCCTCCCTCTCTTGCTATCTTGAGAAGGTACAATGATCTATGGCTTCATCATGTTTTTCTACGAAGCTTGATGTGCATGCGAAGTAGAGAATTTGTACGTTCAAACCTTTATGAGACTTTAGATTTAGAATTCTTTGAAGATTTGATCTCTATTCTGTTGTAAATCGGATAAAGATAAAATCTTTGTTAACTTATTATAGAAAAATTTTTAAATGTTCCCTAGCGATCCATTCCTGAATCGGCACTATTTTCTTCAATCTGGTATCAAAGCCAGACTTTGATATATGGATGCATAACTGATTTTTTTTTGATTGATTTACATATGATATGTGATTAAAATTTTATGTTGGACATCAAATCTAATTTAGATTATTTAAATAAAATTATAATCTAATTTTGATTAGATTTCAAAAGCCTAATCAATGGTTGGTTAAGATTTGTTATAAATCTGTTATAACAGAATTTTATTATTATAGATTTTTATTAAAATAAAACTTCTTTTAAAATTTATTTTAAATTAATTTTAATAAAATTTTATTATTATTATTATTTTAAATTAGAAGTTAGATTTATTTCAGATCTAAATTAAATATGTTTTGACAGATTTTCAGATCTAATTTATATCTATTGATCCAAGAATTGATTTTGATGATCACAAACTATTTGAGGAGACTACTAATATATTTTTATTTTTGAAATTATTTTTATGATGTTCAGATAATTCAAGAGATTGGATTTGAAAAACCTCATCAAGTGTGCCAAAGTTGAAGTTTCTGCAAGTTAGAGAGTTTTGAAGCCTTTTGAGAGTGTCTAACTGATTTAAAGTCATTTGAGAGTGTTTGGAAGTGTTCTAGTAAGTTTCAACCTTAAATACATAAAAAAATAGGTTGGCACAAAATAGGATGACCCATTGAGTCATCCTCTTTTCATTGGATAGCCGATATGTTCATTTTGGCTCATGGCACACAGTGGGATGATCCACTTGGGATGACCCATGTAGTGGGACGACCCACCTAGGACAACCCCTGAGATCCTGAGATCAAAAAGAAAGCTAAACTTTCTATCTGACCAAATGAGGCATCCCATGGGACTTCTCAGTCACATTGAGACGATCCATTCTGGGTGAGTTCGTAAGACTAGTTTTTAGCCTATTTTTGATATATTTAATATGCATTAAACACTCTCCAACGCTGTAAACCAACTCTAAGATATTTTCAAGGATAAATGGTGACTATAAATACTTTCTTGAAGTAGAAAATCATAAGATTTTTACAAGCACTCAAGTTCAAATCCAGAAAAGCTCAATCAGTCCTAAAAGAGAGAAAAGAAGTATTTAATCACTTCACCAACTACTCTCCAGCAGTAATCAAGTGTGGAATTATTGAGAGTTTTCAGTAAGAGCTTCTTTTCTTTAAGTATTATATTTTATTGCATTTATTGTGTCTATTTAAGAGGATATTGTACTGAATTTTTTGTACCCTATTTTTCTTATATTATTTTTGGGTTTTGAGTTTTGAAGGATTTTAAAACTCGTTGGATTGATCCGAACCCTGAATCAGATTGTTGAGGATTGGATTGTATCTGAGAAATAAGTATTCTTGCTTGGATAGCAAGGGTCGAAGGTATCGACATATTATATTCTTGAAATCTGTTTAGTGGATTGAATTCTCAAGTAGAGACTTGGGGAGTGGATATAGGTATAAGGTTGGCATCGAACCACTATAAATTTTTTGTTTTTTGTGCTTGCATCTCTTTACTTTTCCTTGTGCTTTATACTTGTATACCTATCATTTGTGTTTGAATTCATTTTTATTGGAAATCAACTCACTCCACTCAAACACTTTAGCACATCACTTTAAGTGCACTAATCTTAAAATTTTAAAAAATCTAATTCACCCCCTCTTGGGCTCCATATCTGGGCAACAAGTGGTATCAGAGCTCGATGCTCTAGTTCTTGCTTGATTTAACCATCAAGAGCTAAAGATCTATGACAGCCCAATTTGGTATATTTCTAGCCAGGGACAATCTACAAACGACTCTACTTTTCAATGGATCAAACTACACCCATTGAAAAGCTCGGATGAAAATTTTCATTCAAGTACTTAACTATGACATGTGGAGTGTCATAGTAAATAGATCACACACACCCACTAAATTGATTGATGGTGTGTCTCTCCCTAAGCTGGAAGGTGAATTTGATAAGAAAATGGCTCAACTTCATGCTAAAGCCATGAATATTTTATATTGTGCTTTGGATGCTAATAAATTTAATTATATTTTCACATGCAACTAGTTAAAGGATTTGGGATAGATTAGAAGTCACACACAAGGCACAAACAAATAAAAGAGTCTAAGATTAATATACTTGTGAATAATTATGAACTGTTTAAAATGAACCTGAAGAATCAATAACTCAAATGTTCACTCATTTCACTGACATCATAAATGATTTAAAAAGTCTTGCAAATATTATTCTAACAGTGATCTTGTGAGAAAAGTGCTCAGATCCTTACAAGATCGTAGGAGGCAAAAGTCACTACAATCCAAGAAGCTAAAGATTTAAATATTCAGCCATTAGAGGAGCTTCTTGGATCCCTCATACTCACGAACTGATCATGAAGCAATACTTGAGGAGAAAATAAGAAGAAAGAAGACTATCGCCCTCAAATCGATAGCTCAAGAAGAAGAAGACACAGAAAAATTAGATAACAGTGAGGAAGATGAAGATTTAGCCCTGATCACCAAAATTTTAGATGCTTCATAAGGAGAAAGAGATAAGAATCAAGAAAAGGCCAACAACTAAAGGGAGTCAGTAAAGAAAAAGAAAAAGATCAGCCATATTTGTTATGAGTGCAAGAAGCGGGCCACTTCAGATCAGAATGTCTCCAGCTCAAGAAAGGTCAAAAGAAGTTCAAGAAGAAAAAGACTATGATGGTTATATGGAGCGACAGTGATAACTCCACCACAGATGAAGAATCTCGCGAAGAAGCCAACCTGTGCCTTATGGCACATGAAAATGAGGTAACACCCAAACTCAAAATAATTTTACTTATGATGAACTGTTAGAAGCTTTTCATAAACTTTTAAATGACCTAAAAAATTAGAAACAAAAAATAAAAATCTGAAATCAAAAAACCAAGTATTAGCTAAGGAAAAAGAAGAAGTTGATAAAAAAATAAAAAATTAGAACTAAAGAATCAATCTCTAATAAAAGAAAAAGATGAACTTTTAGTCAAAATAAAACTCTTATAAAAAAAATCAAAAACTAAAGGAAGAGGTAACCAAGTTAAAACCTATAATAGATAGATTTACATTAAGTTAAATAAACTTCAAATAATCATTGATAGTCAAAAAGCTATATATGATAAAGCAGGACTTGGCTATAACCTCTCAAAAAATAAAAATATTTAAAAAATATTTTTATCAATACATCTATAAGAAAATTATCAAATATTATTTATTTTAAATATGATAAAGTAGGATATAAAGCTTATTCATGTTTATCAAATAAACTTGATACTAAAAATGTTAAGAAAATATGGTTTCAAAAGAAACCATTGTGACTAACCTCAAAGGATCCAAGTTAGCTTGAGTACCTAAGGTTAAAACTTAATTTCATGTGTGCAGGTATATCTTGCATCCCAAGCAACAAAATGAAAGTGGTATCTCGATAGTGGATGCTCAAGACACATGACTGATGATGAATCTCAATTCATCACATTGGAAGTCAAGAATGAAGGGATGGTTATCTTTAGAGATAATGACAAGGAAAGATCATCGGAATTGATAACATTGGTATCTCTCCCTCCACTTGTATTGAAAATATATTATTGTAGATGGCCTTAAGCATATCTTTTAAGCATTAGCCAATTATGTGATAAAGATTATAAAATAGTATTTGAATCATCTATGTGCATTGTAACTAGTTCACTGATATTAGCACTAGATTCATTGGACATTGGCATGGCAATATATACATGGTTGATTTGGATAATCTATCCTTACAAAATATGCAATGTCTTGTGGCCATGAATGTCAAAATTAATGAGACTAGTTGGCTTTGACACCGTAGACTGACACATATTAGTATGCACACATTTCTAAAATCATTAAAAAGAATTTGGTTTTTGGTTTGCCAAAAATTAGTTTTAACAAAGGTAAAATTTATGATGCTTGTCAATTAGGTAAACAAATAAGAGTTGCCTTTAAATCTAAGAATATTGTTTCAACTTCTAAACTTTTAAAGCTCTTACATATGGATTTATTTGATCCTACAAGGACAACTAGTCTAGGAGGAAAAAGATATGATTTTATAATTATTGATGATTTTCGTATTTTACTTGGATTTTATTTTTAGCTTCTAAGTATAAAGTATTTTCAGCATTCTCTAAGTTTTATCGAAAGATTTCGAATGAAAAAGATTTGCCAATTGTTTCTATACGAAGTGACCATGGTACTGAATTTGAAAATAAAAATTTAAAAAAATTTATGATAAAAAAGATATAGATCATAACTTTTCAACACCTAGAACATCATAACAAAATAGAGTTGTTGAAAGAAAAAATAAAATCTTAGAAGAAATAGCCCGTATCATGCTATGTGAAAGCAAACTCCCAAAATATTTTTGGGCAGAGGCAATTAACACGGCATGTTATATTTTAAACCATGCTTTAATAAGACCTATTTTAAAGAAAATACCTTATGAATTATGAAAAAGTAAAAATCTAATATAGGTTATTTTTATGTTTTTAATTATCGGTGTTTTGTTTTGAATAATGGCAAAGATAGCTTAGGTAAATTTGATGCTAAATCTGATGAAGCTATCTTTCTTGGCTATTCTACTTCTAGCAAAGCCTTTAGAGTATTTAATAAAAGAACACTAGAAGTGGAAGAGTCAATTCATATAATTTTTTTATGAAACTAATGATCTTCCATCAGAAAAAGAGAGGGTGCTGATGATGCAGGTATCATAGAAGATGAAATAAAAGAGTCACCATTAATGACTCAGATGAGTGAAGCAAAGATCAGTTGGATGAAAAATATGAGGATAAAAGCATCAATGATCAGAACATTCAAGAATAATCTCAAGATACAGGTAATCTTTCAAGGGAATAGAGGTATGTCCACAATCACCCAAAGAATTAATAATTAGTGATCCGACATAAGAAGTTAGAACTATATCCTCACTTAAAAATATTTGTAATTATGTAGCTTTTATTTTACATCTAGAATCTAAAATAATAGATGAAGCTGAAAAAAATCATAACTGGATAATTGCCATGTAAGAAGAGCTAAATCAATTTGAAAGAAATAATGTATGGACACTAGTTCTAGACCTAAATATCACCCCATAATAGGAACTAAATGGGTATATAGGAACAAATAGATGAAGATAAAAATATAATAAGAAATAAAATAAGATTAGTTATAAAAGATATAATCAACAAGAAGGAATTGATTTTGATGAAATATTTGCTCCTGTTGCTAGACTAGAAAAATAAGATGTTACTCCTTTTACTTATTTTATAAACTTTAAATTTTTAAATGGATGTTAAGATGCTTTTCTTAATGGTTATATTGCTGAAGAAGTATATGTAGAATAATCTCTTGATTTTGAAAATTATAAATTTTTAGATCATGTGTTTAAGTTAAACAAAATTTTATATGGATTAAAACAAGCTCCTAGGGCATGGTATGAAAGATTAAATAAATTTTTATTAGAAAATAATTTTTAAGAAAAATATTGATACTATCTTTTTATAAAAAGAAAAGATAAAGAAATTATAGTTATACAAATATATGTTGATGACATAATATTTGGGTCTACTAATGAAGATTTATGCAAAGAGTTTGCCAAGCTCATGCAGGGGAGTTTGAGATGAGCATTATAGGAGAACTTACTTTCTTCCTTGGACTTTAGATTAAGCAAATGAAGGAAAGAATCTCCATCACCCAAAGTAAGTACACAAGAGAAATATTAAAAAATTTAGAATGGAGAACTCAAAATTATAAGTACATCTATGACTCCTTCCTGTAAATTAGAAAAAGATGAACATGATAAAAATATTGATTCAAAGCTCTATAGAGGTATGATAGGCTCTTTATTATATCTTATTGCTAGTAGGTCTAACATAATATTCAGTGTATGCATGTGTGCTAGATATCAATCTAATCCTAAGAAATCTCACTTAAATGCTATTAAAAGAATTTTAGATACTTAAAAGAAACACAAAACTTGATCTTTGATTTTCAAAACAATCTTCTATGGACTTAATAGGTTACTCAGACACAGACTTTACTGGATGTAAACTAGATAGAAAAAGTACTAGTGAAACTTATCAATTTCTAGGAGTAAACTTAATCTCTTGATTTAGCAAGAAGCAAAATTCAGTGGCATTGTCTACGACCGAGGCCGAATATATTACAGTCAGAAGTTGTTATGCTCAAATTCTATGGATTAAGCAACAACTTATAGATTTTGGTATTGAACTTAAAAATATCCCATAAGATGTGATAATACTAATGCCATCAATTTAATCAAAAATTCAATCCAACACTCTAGGTCAAAATACATTGAAATTAGATATCATTTCATAAGAGAACATATTCAAAATAATGATATAACACTTGAATACATAAATACTAAAAAATAACTAGCTGATATTTTTACCAAAGTACTAAATAAAAATAAATTTTATGAAATTAAAAGAAAATTGGATATCTTAGATCCTTCTGCTTGAATTTCAATCATAATTTTACTCTCAAAATCTTTCTAAAATTTTTTGACATCATTATCTTAATTTTGGAAGTCATTTATCTTTTTTTTGATATTTTTTCAAGATAATTAAAAATTATCAGTGCTATTCAGATACCTTTTTGATTTTTTTTTCATTGAAATATTCAATCAAAAATTATATCAAAATTTATTTGGACTTCTCATGATCATCTCACTCAATATGACCAATTTTTAATTTTTTTTGAATTTTTTTTATTTTTAATTATTTTTTGAATCACCTGATGCAATCCTGAATGAGGCATCCCACAGGTTGTCCCATTTGAATGGGTATGGCTTTTTTTATATGAGCCGACTCATTTTCTATTCTATTAAATAAGATTTGGGGTGTCTCAAACTCCAAAACCCTTCCTCTCCCCCTCATCCCAAACCTAGGAATCTCCTTCTAGATCTCTCCAAACCTCAAAATCTCACAAAATCGTATATTACTCTCCTCAAATTTTTGTTCTCACGGCTCATCCTCTTGATTTTCCCAAATTCCAAATCCTAACCCACAAAATCCATGAGAAACTCTCCAAAATCCTCTTCTCCTCTCTTTTTCCCTTCATTTCTCATCCCTTTCTACCCTCTTGATCAATTTTCCTCCTCTTTTTGGGACAATGGCCCCCAAAATGAGGTTGCCGCAGAGAAGAAAGTCAGTGAGGTCCCTGGAGGCTGAGGAACGGAGGAAGAAGGCAACACAAGAGCCAATCCAAGCATCTCCACTGGTTACTCCAAGTAAGATTCCTCTATCTGCTAGGAAGGTTGCTTTGGGAAGAAATATGGATTTCAAATTTTTGAGGCATGATGGTTTTTCATTGGAGAAAAATTAATTAAGCAAGGATGAAAATTTTTTCTAAGTTTGTCTGAGCCAGTTTATATTGATTTGGTCAAAGAATTTTATTCAAATTTGGTGTTCTCTGATAGTGTTTTGAGGTCTACTGTGAAGGGAGTCCAAATTATCTTAAATGCACCTAGGCTAGGTAGTTCCTTCAGATGCCTTATGAGGGTAGTTGCCTAGATGAGCTATCCAAAAAGAAAATTTGGACTTAGGACTATCCTTGGAAGAGAGGATGTAGAAGGATTTCTGAAAATTGAAGCCAAAGATCTGAGTGTAGAAATGAGGTTGCTCCACCACATAGTGCTAGGATTTTCTTCCCCAGAGGGAGAAGATATGATTTGATGACTGGTAGGGATATTTGCTTGATGCACCATGTTATTTCTAAGACTCTCCTGAACCTATCTTTCTTGATGATCGATGCTATGAGGGAAGCCTTGAACAGATCCAAGGCTCCCTTGCCATATGGCATGGCTCTCACTGTGATTTTTAGGGAGTCTGGAGTGAGTTTTAAGGGAGAGATTGTTTGTAGACTGTTATACACTGACATCTATAACAACCACTCCCTTAGGTGCATGAGATTTATTAGAGTTGATGGCCATTGGATCAAGGGCCGTGCAGCTGCAATTGAGGAGGAGGATGAGGAGGAGGAGGAGCATGCTGAGGGGGAGGATCCATCTTCACCACCTGTGCCCAGACAGAGTTTAATTGATCACCCTATTTTGGAGTCTGAGGTAGGACCCTCAGTCAGAGTACCCCCATCGAGCTGTACCGTGCCATCTTTTAGTTTGAGGGAGGATGTATGAGACTGTTGGCTAAGAGAGTGGCAGCATTTTATCTGTTCAGTTGCAGCGATTTCAGGATCAGCTTCTTCAGCAGTCTCATCAGTTTCAGCAGCAAATCCTCCAGTTGGTGTAGCAGCAGCAGCAGTAGTATTTCCAGGCTCCACCAACTATCTTCTCTAATCCTTCCTCGGACTTTTCTATCATGCCACACATATCTTCATTGATAGAGCTTTTATCTGATCTGAGTACTAGACTGGAGAGTATAGAGAGCTCCCTACTCAAGTTCAGTGACAGAATTTTTGATATTGAGAGGGAGATCAGATGGATTTTAGTTTCTCTATCAAGAGGAGCGAGCACTTCGACCACTTCCTCATCTCAGTTGGATGATTTAGCTTGAGAGATAGAGAGACTCCATAGTCAGCTTCATTCTTTTCTTGAGCTGATTTGGATAGACATCTGAGTCTCTAAGACTTTGTATCTGCTGATCTACATGGGCTCTGACTTACAATAAGGGAGATCTTATCCTAGCTTGATGCCATTAGGATTCAGCTTCAGTCTAGGCCCTCCGCATCCAGTGAGCCAGCCTTTGTCCAGCCCATTGCATTTCATCCTCCGACATCTTCCTTTCGGACCAAACCTTTCGATCGAGGATGAGGCTGATTATGTTTCACCAATCTTGATCTTGAGCTCGATGCCATTCTCACTGATTTCATCATTTTGTATTAGGTTACTTAGTTGTATTTTGTAGATTGGATGTATAAGAGCTTTATGCTCATGAATATATATTATGACTCTTATAACCTCTCTTTTTGTTGTAATTAATGAATGAGGTTATTATTATGGCTCACTTCTTTTTTCTTGGATGAATGAATGAATGAATGACTGTTATACTTGAATAAATGCACTATACTCTGATACCTAATATAGAACCATGAAAAATCTTACTCCCTTTAGTTCATTTTTTTGATGATGTCAAAAAGAGGAGAAAGTAGTGTATTGTGTATTGTCTATTTATTTTTTTTTAATTTAAATATTTTTTTAAATTTTTTTACTCTGATACAATATTTTGCACTGATATGCCTCTGATACGTCAATTTTTTACTCTGATACATCTGTTTCTATCTTCATTTTGATACTATTTAAAAAATTACTCTGATACATCTATTTTTTTTGAGTACTTTAGTATTTCTGATAATTTTATTTTTGCATGAATGCCAAAATATCTCGATATATTTATTTTTGATTTTATAAAATACTCCAATTTCTTCTCTTTTAATTCTTGTTCAAATGGTTTCATTCTTGTTTTGATATCAAAATGAGAAAAAGAGAAAGAAACATTCCTTTCACATTTATTACTCTGATATTAAAAATAAGGAAGAGAAGAATAAATTTTTTTATGAATCATCTCTGCTTCAATAAGAAAATTTTACAAATTGAACACTCCTTATATAAGAAAGGGGGAGATCTTTTTCAAAATGATCAAAATAATTATTTTTATCTATTTCATACAAAAAAGGAGAGGATTTTAACTGACTAAGAATAATCCTTAGAAAAACTCTGATACCTTCACAAATGAGTATTAGTAAAATAAATTGAGACATTAAAATTATCAAAAATATGTATCTCATAATTTTCTATTATTAATCTTTGACATATTTCGATAAGTGCTTCATAAACTCAAATTCTTTGAGCTTTAAAGACTTATTTTATAACACTCAAATATTTTATCATCATCAAAAAGGAGAAGATTGTTGCTCCAAGAATTAATTTTGATGATCGCAAACTATTTGAGGAGACTACTAATGTGTTTTTTATCTTTGAAGATTTTTTGTGATATTTTAGATAGTCCAAGAGATTGAATTTGAAAAGCCTCATCAAGCATGCCAAAGTTGAAGTTTCTGTAAGTTGGAGAGGATTTCGAAGCCTTTTAAGAGTGTCCAACTGATTTAAAGTCATTTGAGAGTATTTGAAAGTATTCTGTAGGTTTGGACCTTAAATACATAAAAAAATAGGTTGGCACAAAATGGAGTGACCCATCTGGTCATCCTCCTTTCATGGATAGTCGGCATGCTTCATTTTGATAGTTTCGGACCTTAAATATATAAAAAAATATATTGACATAAAATGAGATGATCCATTTGGGTCATCCTCTTTTTATTGGATAGCTGGCATGCTTCATTTTGACTCATGGCACGCAGTGAGACGACCCACTTGGGATGATTCATACAGTGAGAGATCTACTTGGGATGATCCATGCAGTGAGATGACCCACCTAGGATGACCCCTGAAATTCTGAGATCAAAACAGAAAGCTAAACTTTCTGTCTGGCCAAATGAGGCATCCCATGGACTTTCCAGTCACAGTGGGACAACCCATCTGGGATGATCCATTTTGGGTAAGTTCGTAACGGCTAGTTTTCAATCTTTTTTGATATATTTAATGCACATTAAACACTCTCCAACGGCTCTAAACCAACTCTAAGGCATTCTCAAGGGTAAATGGTGATTATAAATACTCTCTTGAAGTAGAAAATCATAAGATTTTTGCAAACACTCAAGTTCAAATTGAGAAAAGCTCAATCAGCCCTAAAAAGAGAAAAGAAGCATTTAATCACTTTGCCAACCACTCTCCAGCAGCAATCAAGTGTGGAATTCATTGAGGATATTCAGCAAGAGCTTCTTTCTCTTAAGTATTGTATTTTTATTATATTTATTTTGTCTATTTAAGGGATATTGTGCTGAATTTTTTATATCTATTTTTCTTAAATTATTTTTAGGTTTTTAAGTTTTAGGGGATTCCAAAACTCAATTGGATTGATCCGAATCCTCAATCAATTGTTGAGGTTGGCTTGTACCCAAGAAATAAGTGTTCTTACTTGAATAGCAAGGGTCAGAGGTGTCCGATGTGTTAT
This sequence comes from Elaeis guineensis, assembly GCF_000442705.2. Classification (NCBI taxonomy): domain Eukaryota; kingdom Viridiplantae; phylum Streptophyta; class Magnoliopsida; order Arecales; family Arecaceae; genus Elaeis; species Elaeis guineensis. Next base: position 40,109,798 of record NC_025995.2, on the reverse strand, counting down.
ATTCTTAAAATTCATTTAGTGGATTAAATTCTCAATAGGGATTTGGAGAGTGGATGTAGGTACAAGGTTGGCACCAAACACTATAAATTCTTTATGTTTGTTGTGTTGCATCTCTTTACTTTTTTTATGCTTTATACTTGCATACCTATCATTTGTGTTTGAATTCACTTTTATTGAAAATCAACTCACTCCACTCAAACACTTTAGCACATCACATTAAGTGCACTAATCTTAAAATTTTAAAAAGATCCAATTCACCCTCCCTCTGGGGCTCCATATCTGGGCAACAATATAAAAATTTTGCACAATGTCAAAACAGATCCAACCAGAAATTTAATCTTTATGTATTCATATGTGCATCTAAATATTTTTATATATAATTTTAGATTTGAATTTAATACTTTATATCCTAAATAAATTAAGTTTTAGATCTGATATAATGTATATGATGCATTAAATCTGATTAAATTAGATGAAGAACATGGTTGATATGATCAAAGTCATGTTCATGCTTGCTTTATTTTGACAATTACATATAGATATAATTTTTATTTGAAATTAAATTTCAGATCTTAGTAGTCTAGTACTTGGATTGATGAGATCATCAGACTATCCGATCATAAGAGAATATAGGGATTGATGTCTCTCTCTTTCCATTTCATGAGTTCTCTTATAACGTGTAGGAGTGTCATTGTGATCTTATTTTATGAAGAAGAATAGCAAACAGATTTTTATAAATTATTTTGATCATAAATAAATTTAGATTAGATTTAAAATAATTTATGACTCATTACAATAAGATAAATTTAGATATAAAAATTATTTTAAAATCTGAATAGCATGTTACATTAGATGTAATTAATAGTGATCTAAAAGTTATCATGATACATGTGATATATATATGAAGTTTAGATCATAATTATACATATTTAATTGTTAAACATAGATATAAAAATTAATTTTCATGATATAAAATATATGGTATACTTCACTTAAAATTTTAGTAGAATAGTTCTACAAACTGAAACACATGTTTCACATACTTAATTTAGAATTAAGTTTTAAAATGATCTAGATTTGAGAATTGAAGATTTTAAGATACCACATTAATCGATGGGTAATGGGTTAGCATGAATCAGCTTTCCTATTGAGTTAGACCTAAGGTTAGAAATATATATGGACTAAATAGAGAAATTCGTTAAATCTGTCTAGAATTGAATTAGATTAGATCAGAATTTTTCTAGATCAACCTCAATAGTTGAAGCTTGATCAAGTCCATATTTTTGACCTTACCAAATGGACCATGATCATGGCTCAGTGGTTGAGCCTGAATCTTTTGATGATCAAATCGAAACTAATTAACTAGTTGGTGTCTAAGATAAGTTTGGCAGTTTTGATTGGTGGTCATTAATTGGGAGCTGCTCATCTAGATGGTGTCTATGATGAATTAATGGCATATCCCTCCCACCAATCTCACTTATCTAGCCAACATCATAAATATTGTCACTAATCGATTCAAGCTGACCATTAAGATAAATTAGTATGACTGATTTAGGTATCTTTAGATCAACTTGTATAAAGTTCTCTTCATGACTTGATGAAGTCAGTGGAAGAATTATGACTTGCAAATCAATTTCTTCTCTTATTTTCAAATCACTAAATCAAAATTTTCTAAATTATTAGTTCTTAAAATGATATAGTTATGAGATAACTAGTTCGTAGCCTCCCATTAAGGTGCGTGATAATGAGTCTAATATTCTAAATAGGCATTGAAGGCACCACACGCCTGGTGTCTATTGGGTATTAGAATTATCATTCATTGTATGACCATCTTGTTATGCCTTTCACATCAATCTCAGATTGGCCGAGCTATACTTCGGCCTGGTATTCGTTTGCTGGATGTGTTTGGTGTAGTCATGTTAATGGTTGGACCTAACTAAAATTTTTAGTGGAGGTGCCACATGCCTGCTGAAGAGATGCCTCAGGCAAAACTTAATTATCAGAAGTTGTTTAGAGAAACAATTAGTTATGAACCTACCTATAGATGCACTAAGGTTGGTCGAGCCACATTTGGGCCTGAATGCAGTCTGTATGGATTCTAGTACCCATAAGGAATTAATTAATTTTTTGAACTAGAGATAAAGGCTACCAATTCATATAAAATAGTGAGAGTACTTTTAGACTAAAGTCCATATCTTTAGGATTAAAATAATTCATATACTAATAGGTTGGTATTTTTTTTTAGCTATGGCCAACACACTATCGCTCAGTTACTGTTGGACAGTGACAAGCTTATGAATCCCACTTCAATAGATGGTATCGAAAGTTGAAGATTATTTTGGAGTACGAAAGGATCTTGTACGTGCTTACAGATCTAGCACCAAAGAACCTACTGCCAACGCATCCTGTGCTACAAGAGATACTTATTTGAAGTGGCTCAGTGACTGGTCGACTGTGTGTTGCATCATGAGGGCAGTAATGAACAATGAACTTAGCTATAAGTTTGAGGATGCACAACTAGAAGATATAATTCAAATATTAAATGAGTCCTTCGGTACCTCTGAGGATGCAGAGAGATATAAAACCTTCTGCACTGTGTTCAGTGCCCATATGTAAGAGAGGGCATCAGTCACTGATCATGTATTGTACATGATCGAGCAGATTGAATGCTTAAGCAAACTCGACTTTTCATTATATGAATAGTTGGATAAAGATGCTATCTTGAATTCGCTACCGAAATCCTACCTATCCTTCTTGAGTCATTACAGAATAATCAAGCCTACAGTAAACTATCATGGTTTGCTAGGATTGCTGCAGATATTCGAGAAAGACCATCAGCTCTAGAAGGAGCCGGTGCATATAGTGGGAGGTTTGTCTGAGTTATCGATTCTCTATGAGAGGAAAGAAGAAAAAGTGCAAAAAAATTGTACCGTCGATCCCAAGCCAAAGCAGAGCAAAAAGTTGAAAGTCAATAACAGCCAGATAGAATGCTTCTTAGTAAGAAGCTGAGTTATTGAAAAAGAAATTATTGACATATATAGCTTTTCTTGACCTAAATAGACCTAAGAACAAGAGAAACAAGCAATTAGTTGCTTCGCAAGGTACTTATATGATAACTTCTTATAATTTCTCTATTTGTGATACTACTATCTGGGTATTGGATATCAAAAGTTCGATTAATATTTATAATTCATTATAGAGACTGCAGGTCAGTAGAAAATTTAGAGAAGATGAGCAATTCCTGAATGTTGGAGAAGGAAGCCTTGTTCCATTCTAGCTTTAGGAACTATGCAGCTTATTTTTGAGTCTAATAGTGTCATATTAGATGAGTGTCATTATTGTCCTTTCTTTTTGATGAATGTCATCCTATAGGTCTTTTGGCCAAATTTGATTTTAAGTTTTTAATAAAGGATTTTTTTTGATATCATTATAAATGATACTACAATTATGTGTGCATAATTAAAACATGACATATATATATTATTATAGCCTGTTGGTATAATGTACACCTCGATTAAAAATCCTAGAATAGATAATGTCAATGATTCTTACTTTTGGCATTGTAGGCTAGGTCATGTGAACAAGAATAGGATAGACAGGTTAATCAAGGAGGGTGTCTTTGAAATTAATGATTGTAAATTATTACCGACCTATGAATCCTGTCTACTTATAAGATGACCAAGTCACCTTTTAAAGAAAAAGATGAGCAGCCAACGATATTCTAGGTCTAATACATAGTGATGTATGTAGACCCATAACATAGATGCCAGATGAGGATATTATTACTTCATTACATTTACAGACGACCTATCGAGGTATGGGTACATCTATCTTATAAACATAAATCTGAATCATTTAAAATGTTCAAATAATTTAGTGAAGTAGAAAAATAAATTGAAAATAGTATTAAAACTCTTCAATCAGATCAGGAGGTGAATATCTCATCAGTAATTTTCTGATATATCTAAAGAAAATGGGATTCTCTCACAGTGGATCCTCCTGGACACCATAACATAATGAGATATCTGAAAGGAAGAATCGAATCCTGTTAGATATGGTTTGGTCCAAGATGAGATTTGCAAATCTGCCAATCTCCTTTTCGGATACGCTCTTGAAACTGCTTGCTATATTCTAAACAAGGTTCTAAGTAAGTCTATTGATAAAACTTCATATGAGATATGGACAGGACATAGGTCGGTGCTCTTACACCTGAGGATTTGGAGGTGTCTAGCTTATGTCAAGCATTTAAAGATAAATAAGCTTGGATCAAAATCTGATAAATACTTGTTTGTAGGGTATCCAAAGAAAATTAAAAGGTACTACTTCTATCTCGTTGAAGAAAAAAGGTGTTTGTCAGCAACAGGATAATCTTTTTGAAAGTTTCTTAGAGAAAAAACTAATGCTAGCAAAATTGAACTTGGTGAAGTTCATGAGGTAGAAGAACCGACACACATAGAATCAAAATTAATTGCAGAATCGAATCCAGAATCTGTAGAGGTATTATTAAGAAGATCCAATAGAATACCACATCAATCGATAGATACTATAGTTTTTTGATTTGGGATGGTGATCCTATCAAACTAAATGAGAATAATGAGGATCCGATCACCTATATGGAAGTCATGCAAAGGCCTAACTCCCAGAAGTAGCTTGAGGTCATGAAATCTGAGATGGAGTCTATGGAGATCAATAGTGTATGGATACTAGTTGATCCATCCAAAGGATAAAATCTCTAGGGTGCAAGTGAATTTTTAAAAGAAAAAGAGGAGCGGATGAGAAGGTGGAGACCTATAAAGCTCATCTAGTTGCCAAAGGTTACCGTCAACGTTATAGTATTGATGATGATGAGATGTTCTCACCAGTGGTAATGCTCAAGTCCATCCGATTATGCTTGCAATAGCAGTACACTTAGATTATGAGATCTAGCAAATGGATGTCAAAATCATTTTTCTTAATGGGGAGCTGGAAGAAGAGGTGTATATGATACAATCTAAAGATTCACATCCACAGATGAATCCAAGATGTGCAAACTAAATAGGTCATTTATAGACTTAAGCAGGTATTTAGGAGTTGGAGCATGCATTTTGATAAGGAGATCAATACGTATGGCTTCGTTAGGAACGAAGAAGAGCCTTGTATCTAAAAGTGGACTAATGATTCTATAGTCATCTTCTTTGTACTGTATGTAGATGACATACTGTTAATAGAAAATGACATCCCAACTTTGTAAAGTGTAAGTCTATGGCTCTCATCATAGTTCTCCATGAAGGATTTTGGAGAAGCATCATACATCCTAAGGATGAAGATCTATAAAGATAGATCTAGAAGGTTGCTTGGATTATCCCAATCTATATACATCGATACCATATTGAAATGGTTCAATATGAAGAATTTTAAGAAAAGTTATCTTCTGATAGGTCATGAGATTACTCTCTCCAAGAAAGATTGTCCGACAACCTCTCAAGAGAGAAAGCGTATGAGTAAGATCCCATATGCTTCGGTAGTGGGATCTATCATGTACGCCATGAGTAGGTGTCAGTCTGATTTGGATGAAAATCATTAGAAGGTTGTGAAGATAATTCTTAAGTATTTGAGAAATACTAAGGACCAATGACTTATCTGTGGAGATATTGACTTGAAACTTATGAGATATATTGATTCTAGTTTTTAGTCAGACCATGATGATAGTAAATGAAGTAAAATTTGAGTGCAGGGATAAAACGATAATTTTAAAACTTTTTCAAAATTATAATTTTACATAAAAATTATTAATTAATCTAATTAACTAACATGTATTAACCCTACACAAGATTCAAATATGATATATATAGCATGCATTTAAATTTAAAATTCAAACTTCTACAGTAAATATTTTACTGTTATGTGTTCAGAACACATTACCTTCATATGGGTAGTCGATCGTCGTAATCTGATCACCATCAGAGGCTCTGATCATCGCAATACAGTCACACAGTGTGTCTAGCCTCTACAGATCATCCACACGAAGCTCCGATCTGATCGGCTCCTCACGAATGCTAGTTCATTGCAGAACCTTTTGACGGCTGATGCTGATCGAACTCCTTCGATCTTGATCTGTCGACTCTTTGGATGCTTAGATTCAGTAGATGTACTTGAGAGGTTGATGAAGCTCTCTCTGAAGTTTGGTGGGCTCACGACACTCGTAGCTCACCTTCTCACTTCCGAACCCTAGGCAGAAACCCTAGGTACTCACCGAAGAAAACTTGCGCCCACTCTGTTTCTTTCTTTTCTCCCTTTTCTTTTCTTTTCTCATGCAGAAAGCTTTCTCACACCACCCTTCTCTCTAGATCAGATTAGTGCATGCCTATCTTCTCTTCCTTTTAAAAATAGTGCAAACATTTTGCAGCGTTTTTCCGCGTGAGAGGATAAAGATAAGTGGTTGCTCATTTGAATTCAAATCGAATTTGAATTCAAATGCCAACCAACTCATTTATCCACTCTGGCATGAGAAGAGAGGGTGTGGGCTACTTTGTGTGTGGATAATTTTATGAGAAACCTTTTCTCGTGTGGAAGAAGTGGCCACAAAATAAAGGGGTGGTGCAGGGATTTTTAACCATTCAAATTCAAACATCTTTTGAATTTGAATGGCCAACCAATCTCATCTTTATCCATTCAAAATAGAGCACAAAGAAGGGGTGTGGGATGGCTTCTGTATGGGAGAAAATTCATGAGAACTCATTTCTCGTGAATTCAAATGGAGCAGATAAGTGAGGTGGCGCAGGGAGATGAGGTCAAAGTGGTTTGAACCTAATTGAGCCAACCTAATCAAAATAGATTAGGCACAATTAGACTAAGTTAAACCCAACTTAATTAGGCTGAATTAGGCTCAATAAAATCTTAGTCAAATCAGAAATTGACTAAGCCCAACCCCTGATTAGATCAGGGACCAAACCACCTTAGCGATTAGGTCAACACTTAACCTAATCGGGTCAAACCCAACTGAATCCAATTCAATTGGACTTGATCCAAAAATAATTACACAATCAAATTGAGTTAATTAGCAATCAAATTACTAATTAAACCTCTCATAAATATGAGTCCAAATTGATGGGTAATCAGACATCAGAGTCCATCGATATGAAATCCTGATCAAAAAGTCCCAAACCAGTGGGACTCTTGACCCCGGTACCCAAAATGTGTGGAACTCATGATTAGAGAATCTTGATTCTCGATCATAGAGTTTCAGACATATAGAACTCAAAGTCCATGAGTATTAGGACTCTTCATCAGCCATCAGATCAGATAGAACCTCTAATGTGTGTGACCCCGCAGGTTCGAACCTAAGCCGGTAGCACAGGAATCAATTCTTGTACTAATCGAAGTGACCATCTAGCAATGGTACCCATGTTGGATAGATCGAATAGTCATAATCACAATATTCAGAACCTATGTGAATATGGTTACTGTATAATTCATCCCTTTTGACCCCTGTGTATAGGACGACTCAGGGTTAAACTGTCAACCCTGATCATATCATCCGAATCGTGCTCAACTCAATCAATCCTGTGACTCCTCACTAGGACTACCTGGTTAAGATTTTGCTAAATTGAAACACAATTATACACAGCTCCTGAACTGGAGTGGTCAATCCATCTTGATTCACGCACCGATAAGTCAAGTACTTGACTACACCCAGCAGCTTCCGTCACTGAATTAGAAATTCAGGTAGTCCAGTGCCTAAGTGCAGTGAGTTGCTTGCAAGTCACCATGACGGTCTCAGGTCGGAGGGACAGTTATACTCATATCCCATCGGAGTAAATCTTGACAGCAGAAAAAGCTCCGAGTCGGTCACGTTCAGTGCAGATGTACCCTTATATCTCACCTGTATGTCATACCAGTGTCTCCATACTCCTTGATTAAGAGGACAACAACCTATATGCACACAACGACCTATGCTTGATAAATGTTATTGTCCTTGGTAACAACGTATCATTTGGTCGCAAACAGGTTTAAGGACTTAATGACAAATCCTCCTTTGTCGAGTCTAAATAGTCCTAAGGACTTCACCACAACACAGGAGTTCATTAGAAGGTGAAACAATCTATGATGAAAAATATCAAAATAACTTTTATTTATTTATATTCATATACTAATACAAGAAAGAGCACAATCATCAACAGGCTGACGATTGGCTTTAGGATACTATTCCAACAATCTCCTATTTGGCCTAAAGCCAATTGGTGCAGTATCTAATACCCATCTTTGACTTGAAGTCATCGAACTCCTTCACCATAATGGCTTTAGTGAATGGATCGGCTAGGTTCTCCTTTCCGTCGATCTTCTGAAGGTCGACGTCACTTCGATCCATGATTTCTCAGATGAGATGGTAGCGGCGCAGAATATGCTTCATCCGCTGGTGTGCCTTCGATTTCTTCACTTGAGCAATGGCTCCAGAGCTGTCACAGTAGAGCAAACTGGACAATAAGGGAGGGTGCTACTCCAAGCTCGGTGATGAATTTTCTCAGCTACACCACTTCTTTGGCAGCATCTGATGCAGCGACATACTCTGCCTCACAAACTGAATCAGCCACTGTGTGCTGCTTGGAACTCTTCCAGCAGACAGTCCCACCATTAAGGATAAAAATAAATCCGATACACTCTTACTGTCATCATGATCAGACTGAAAACTAGAGTCTGTAAACCCTATAAGTCTCAAGTCCGATTCACCATAAACAAGCCACCGGTCCTTAGTATTTCTTAAATACTTCAGGATGGTTTTAACAACCTTCCAGTGATTCTCCCCTGGATCAGATTGGTATCTACTCACTACCCCTAGTGAGTATGCCACATCTGGTCGTGTACATGTCATGGCGTACATGATAGATCCCACTACTGAAGCATATAGAATTCTACCCATATGCTCTCTCTCTTGAGGTGTTGTCGACAATCCCTCTTCGAAAGAAAAATTCATGGCCTATCGGTAGATAGCCTTTCTTGAATTCTCCATGCTGAACCTCTTCAGCATATATCAATGTACGTGGACTGGGATAAGCCAAGCAACTTTTTAGATCTATCCCTATAGATCCTCATCCTAGGATATAGGAAGCTTCTTCCAGATCCTTCATGGAGAACTGTGACGACAGCCAAATCTTTATTCCTGTAATGCAGGGATATCATTCTCGATTAAGAGAATGTCATCTACATACAATACAAGAAATACCACTACTAGACATTAGCCCACTTATAAATGCAGGGCTCTTCTCCATTCTTAACGAAGCCATACGTCTTGATCGTCCTATCAAAATGTATGTTCCAACTCCGGGATGCTTGCTTAAGTCCATAAATGGACCTCTGTAGCCTGCACACCTTAGACTCATCTTGGATGTGAACCTTCAGGTTGTATCATATACACCTCTTCATCCAGCTCTCCATTTAGGAAAGCTATTTTTACATCCATCAGCCAGATTTCATAGTCCAGATGGACAGCTATCGTAAGCATAATCCGAATGGATTTGAGCATTGCCACAGGAGAAAAATCTCGTCATAGTCTATACCATAACATTGACGATATCCCTTGCAACCAGATGGGCTTTATAGGTCTCCACCTTTCTGTCTGCGCTCTCTTCCTCTTGAAGACCCACTTACACCCTATGAATTTTACTTTTTGGGTGGGTCAACCAATGTCCACACATCGTTGACCTTCATGGACTCCATTTCGGATTTCATGGCCTCTAGCCATTTTCAGAGTTAGGTCTCTGCATTGCATCCATATAGGTGATCGGATCCTCATCATTTTCATCAAGTTCGACAGGATCATCATCCCAGATCAAGAAACATAGTATCTGTCCGGTTGACGTGGTACTCTACCAGACCGCCTTAAGGGTGCATGAACAATGAGCTCCGAATCTGATCTAACCAAATTGGTTCAGGTTTAGTAACTTGTGTCGGTTTTTCCACCTACCGAACTTCCTCAAGTTCAACCTTAGAGGCAACAGTCCCTTCACCAAGGAACTCCTTTTCCAAAAAGATTGTCTTAAGGCTGACAAACACCTTTTGCTCATCAGCTAGGTAAAAATAATACACTTTGTCTCTTTTGGGTACCCTATGAAATAACACTTATCAGACCTAGGTCCAAGCTTGTCCATAATTAAACGTTTAACATAAGTCGGACACCCCTAAATCTAAGGTGCGAGAGTACTGGCTTACGTCCTATCCATATCTCATATGCATTTTGGTTACAGACTTACTCGAACCCTATTTAGAAGGTAACAAGCCGATTCGAGCGCATATCCCCAGAGGGAGATCGACAGACCAGCAAACCCCATCATGGATCGAACCATGTCCAACAAGATCCGATTCCTCCTTTCAGACACACCATTATGCTGTGGTGTTCCAGGAGGTTCCATTGAGAGAGAATCCCATTCTCCCAAGATATGTCAGAAACTCATTGGAAAGGTATTCACCTCCTCGATCAAATCAAAGAGTTTTAATACACTTCTCAGTTTATTTTTCTACCTCATTTCGGAATAGTTTGAACATTTTAAAAACTCTGACTTATGCTTCATTAAGTAGACATACCCATACTCGATAGGTGTCTGTGAAGGTTATGAAGTAGAAATATCACCTCTTGCACTTGAGCTCATGGGTCCACATACATCAGAATGTATCAGATCCAAGAGTTCACTGGCTCGCCACCTTTTTCAGTAAAAGGTGATTTGGTCATCTTCCCAAGAAGACAGGACTCACAGGTTGGAAGTGATTCACAATCACCAACTTCAAGAATTCCTTCTTGAGCCAACTGTTTATCCTGTTCTTATTGATATGACCTAACCTACAGTGCCAAAGGTAGACTTCTGACACATTATTCATTCTAGAGTATTTACCGGAGGTTTGAACCATATTAACAGACTGTGATAGTAAGTAATTCCATTATTTAGTTGTCCAACAAATATTATAACACCATTTAAAATGATATTGCAAATATTTTTTTTATTAAAAATTCATAACTGTACATGGCCAAAAGGCCTACAGAGATAATATTTAATAAAAAACTTGGATAATAGTGACATTCACTCAGAATTACATTACGAGAATTGATTACAAGGTTCATGATTCCTAAAGCTAGAACTGGAACTTTGCTTCCATCTCCAACATTCAGGAACCTCCGCCTTCATCAAATCTCCTACTGACCTGCACACCCTGCATCGAATTACAATATGATAAGGGCTTCCGGTATCCAATACCCAGGTAGTAGTATCACAAATGAAAAGTTGCAAGGTGTTATCATATAATTACCTTGCTTCTTCTTCGGCCTGTTCGGATCCAGGGAGGCAATGTATAAAGGACAGTTCTCTTTCAGTGCCCTGCTTCTTGCAAAAAAAATACTCCGCCTGCTCTGGTCGGGCTTGCGCTTCTTGGTCTGACCCTGTGTAGACATCCCAACATGCGCTGCACCTTCTTATTCTTCTTCTTCTTATTCTTTTTCCTTTCTTAAAGGGTCGACGTCCAGAAGAAGACCCTCCCACAATATTCACCGACTCCTTATGGAGCTGGTGGTCCTTCTCAAAGTTCTGCAGCAACCCCAACAAGCCGTGGTAGTTCACTACAGGCTTTGTCATCTGAAAATGAGTAAGGAAGGGGAGGAAGGACTTGGACAAAGAATTAAGGATCGCATCCTTAGCGAGCTACTCGTGCAAGGGAAAGTCCAGTTTACTTAGGCACTCAATCATTTCGATCATGTACAGTACATGATCGGTGACTGAGGCCCCATCCCTCATCCGAGCATTGAAAATGGCACAACTAGTTTTGTGCCTTTCAACGTCGTCAGGCATGCCAAAGGAGTCGTTCAACATTTGAAGCATCTCCTGCGGCTGGGCATTCTCGAACCTACGACTGAACTCATCATTCATTGCCGCCAGTATTATGCATCAAATGGTGGGGCGATCGTTGAGCCACTTCTGGTAAGTGTCTCGGACCATCCCTCTAGCATTCGAGGCTAGCTCCTCAGGTGCCGGATCCATTACTACATAAAAGATCCGCTCATGCTCAAGGATGATTTTCAATTTTTGATACCAGCTATCGAAATTAGATCCCATGAGCTTGTCATTATCTAATAATGACAGGAGTGACAAGGTAGTGGCCATAGCTACATAAAGAAAAATCAGACCATTATTAGTATATAAATTATTAATACTAAAGACTTGGACTTTAGTCTAAAGTTTCTCTCAGTATTTTTACAAACTGGTAGCCTCAACCTCCAATTCGAAAATTTCTTTAATTTCTTAGTGGGTACTAGAATCTACACAGACTACACATGAGCCCAACTTTGGTTGGTCAATCCATGTGTATTTATGGGTAGGTTCATAACCAGTTGTTTCTCTAAACAACTTCTAGTAATTAATTTTGCCCCAGAACCTAATCAGTAGGCTTTGGCCTCCACTGAAAAGATCTGGTTAGGTCCAACCATTAACATGATTAGATTTGATGAATCAGATAAATAAATGATCAGACCCGACTTTGGCCGTGGGGAAAATTCAGAACAGGGGTAAAATGGTAATTTTAAATTTTTTCAAAATTATGATTTTATATAAAAAAATATTAATTAATCTAATTAATTAATATAAATTTATCTACACTAGATCTAAATATGATATATAGCATGTATGCATTTAAATTTAAAATTTAAATTCGAACAGTAAACACTTTATTGTAATGTGTTCAGAACATAATACCTTTGTGCGGATAGTAGATCGCCGTAATCTGATCACCATCGGGAGAGTCTGATCATCGCAATACAGCCACATAATGTATCTGGTCTCTGCGGATCATCCACATGAAGCTCCAGTCTGATCGAATCCTCACGAGTGCTAGCTCGTTGTAGAGCCCTTTTGACGGCCGATGCTGATCGAACTCCTTCGATCAATATCTGTCAATTTTTTGAATGCTCTGGATCATCAACAACATGCTTGAGAGAATGTTGAAGATCTTCCTGAGATTTTGTGGGCTCACGACACTCGTAGCTCACTTTCTCACTTTCCGAACCTCAGGCTAAAACTCTAGGAACTTACCGAAACCTTGCACCCACTTTTCTTTCTTTTCTTTCTTTTTCTCTTGGAAGGATATGGACTTCCTTCTCATGCACAAGACTTCTCACGCCCCAGAATTTTTCTCAAAAATCTTTTTCTTGCACGCCCCACTCTTCTCCTCCTTTTATAACCACGTCAAACATCTTATCCAAAAGAAAGGATAAAGATGAGTAATTACACATTTGAATTCAAATCAAATTTTGAATTCAAATGGACACAACTCATCCCTTATCTACTAAAGGTGAGGCATGGCTTAAATTATGCATGGAGTGATTTCATGAGAAACTTTTCTCATGTAATAAATGGGTATAAAAAAAGGGATAAGGTGCAAAGTTGATTGCCCATTCAAATTCAAACTTTATTTTGAATTCGAATGGCCAACCAATCATCCTTATCCATTCATATGGTATATTAAAGTGGGATGTGGAGAGGGCTTGGCGTGAGGAAAAAATTCATGAGAGTTCCTTCTCATGAATTCAAATGGATGCAATGGAAGTGAGGTGGCCATGAAGATTGGGTCAAGGTGGTTTAATTATTTAAACCAACCTAATTGAACCAAATAAGTTAGGTCCAATTAGACTAATTTAAATCCAACTAAATTAGGCTTAATTAGGCTCAATAAAATTCTAATCAAATTAAAATTGATTAAGCCCAACCCTGATCAAATCAGGGACCAAACCATCTCGACGATTAGGTCAACTCTTAACCTAATCGGGTCAAACCCAACTGAATCCAATTCAATTGGACTTGATCCAAAAATAATTACTCAATCAAATTGAGTTAATTAGCGATCAAATGACTAATTAAATCTCTCATAAATACTGAGTCCAAATCCGATGGGCAATCAGGCATCAGAATTCATCGATATGTAACCCTGATCGAAAAGTCCAACCAGTGGGACTCTTGACCTCGGTACCCATAATGTGTGGAACTCGTGATCAGAGAATCCTAATTTTGATCACTGAGTCCCAAACATGTAGGATTCTACATCAGCCATCAGATCAGATAGGAATATCTAATGTGTGTGACCCCGCAGGTTCGAACCTAAGCCGGTAGCACAGGAACCAATTCTGTACTAATCGAAGTGACCATCTAGCAATGGTACCCGATGTCGGATAGGTCGAAGAGTCGCAATCGCAACACTCAGAACCTACATAAATATGGTTACTGTATAATTCATCCTTTTGACCCCTGTGTTTAGGATGACTCAGGATTAAACTGTCAACCCTGATCAATCATCCGAATCATGCTCAACTCAAACAGTCTATGACTCCTCACAAGGACTACCCTGGCCAAATTTTGCTAAATTGAAATATGACTATACATAGCTCCTAAACTGGAGTGGTCAATCCCATCTTGACACATGCACGACAAGTCAAGTACTTGACTACACCCAGCAGCCTTCTGTCACTGAATTAAAAATTCAGGTAGTCCAGTGCCTAAGTGCAGTGAGTTGCTTGCAAGTCACCGTGGCGGTCTCAGGTGGAGGGATATTTATACCCATATTCTATCAGAGCAAATCTTGACAGCAGAAATAGCTCCGGAGTTGGTCACGTTCAGTGCAGATGTACCCTTACATCTCACCTGTATGCCATACCAGTGTCTCCACACTCATTGGTTAAGAGGAAACCAACCTATATGGCACACAACGACCTATGCTTGATAAATATTGTTGTCCTTGTAACAACGTATCATTTGATCGTGAACAGATTTAAGGACTAAGCGACAAATCCTCCTTTGTCGAGTCTAAGTAGTCCTAAGGACTTCACCACAACATAGGAGTTCATTAGAAGATGAAAATTTTGTGATGAAAAAATACCAAAATAATTTTATTAATTCATAATTCATGTACATATACAAAAATGAGTACAATGTCAACAGACTGACGATTGGTTTGGGACACTATTCCCAACAATCTCCCACTTGGCCTAAAGCCAATCGGTGCAGTATCTAATACCATCTTCGACTTGTAGTTGTCGAACTCCTTCACCGCAATGACTTTAGTAAATGGGTCAGCCAGGTTCTCCTTCCCGTCGATCTTCTAAGATCGACGTCACCTCGATCCATAATTTTCTGGATGAGATGGTAGCGACACAGAATATGCTTCATCCGCTGGTGTGCCTTCGTTCCTTCACCTGAGTATGGCTCCAGAGCTGTCACAGTAGAGCAGAACTAGACCAACAAGGGAGGGTGCTACTCTGAGCTCGGTGATGAACTTTCTCAGCCACACCACTTCTTTGGCAGCATCTGATGCAGCGACATACTCCACCTCGCAAACTGAATCAGGCACTATGTGCTGCTTGGAACTTTTCCAGTAGATAGCCCCAGCATTAAGGGTAAAAAAAATAAATCCTGACACACTTTTGCTGTCATCGTGATCAGACTGGAAACTAGAGTCTGTAAACCCTATAAGTCTCAAGTTCGATTCACCATAAACAAGCCACTGATCCTTAGTATTTCTTAAATACTTCAGAATGGTTTTAACAACCTTCTAGTGATTCTCCCCTGGATCAGATTGGTATCTACTCACTACCCTAGTGAGTATGCCACATCTGATCGTGTACATGTCATGGCGTACATGATAGATCCACTGCTGAAGCATATGGAATCCTACCCATACGCTCTCTCTCTTGAGGTGTTGTCGGACAATCTCTCTTCGAGAGAGAAATTCCATGGCCTATCGGAAGATAGCCTTTCTTGAAATTCTCCATGCTGAACCTCTTCAGCATAGTATCAATATACGTGGACTGAGATAAACCAAGCAACCTTTTAGATCTATCCCTATAGATCCTCATCCCTAGGATGTAGGAAGCTTCTCTCAGATCCTTCATGGAGAACTATGACGACAGCCAAATCTTTATTCCTGTAATGCAGGGACATCATTCCCGATTAAGAGAATGTCATCCACATACAATACAAGAAATACTACTACTGACCATTAACCCACTTATAAATGCATGGCTCTTCTCCATTCTTAACGAAGCCATACATCTTGATCATCCTATCAAAATGTATGTTTCAACTCCGGGATGCCTGCTTAAGTCCATAAATGGACCTCTGTAGTCTGCACACCTTAGACTCATCTGTGGATGTGAATCCTTCAGGTTGTATCATATACACCTCTTCATCCAGCTCTCTGTTTAGGAAAGCTGTCTTCACATCCATCTGCCAGATTTCATAGTCCAGATGGGCAGCTATCGCAAGCATAATTCGAATGGATTTGAGCATTGCCACAGGAGAAAACATCTCATCATAGTCTATACCATAACGTTGACAATATCCTTTGGCAACCAAACTGTTACCCAGCTATGCAACCCAAGAGCGGAGGGTGAATTGGGTTTCTAAAAATTTTAACCTTAACTTATATATTATGAAAATTATTTAACAATAGCTAAATAAATAAGGAGAGTATAGTTGATTCAAGGCTAATGGTTAAATGCAAGAATGCAATAGAATAAAGAAGTTCTAGAGAAGAGCAATTAGGCACAACACAAACAAGAGGATTTATAGTGGTTCGGTGCCAACCTTGCACCTACATCCACTCTCCAAGCTCTACTTGGAATTCCAATCCACTAACTTGTATTCAACCTGAATACACTCGTCGGAAACTCCGACTCTAGCTATCTCAAGCTAGTCCACTTATTTTTGGGTACAAGCCAACCCAATACAATCTGATTCAAGGTTCGGATCAACCTTTCCTTATTTTGGAACCCTTCCAAAAAAAAACAATACCTCAAAGAGAGTATTACAATTAAAGCACAGAAAAATACACAAGAAGCTCCTTTAATGAGCGAATGAGACTTTAAATACACTTTACTCAAATAGAAGAATCCTCTTTCTGATTTCCTCAAGGTTGTTGGAGACTTGAATGAGCACTTGAGGAGTTGGTGAGCTTGAATTAAAAGCTTCTTGAATGCCTTGAGTGAGCTCTTGCTTAGGGCTGAAAAGTATGCTTGAATTCTCTTTTCAAAAATCTCTCTTCTTGATGATTCCCACCTTTTTGTCCCTTTTATAGCTTTAAGGAATGGTGGAGAGCAATCTGGCTAAAATAGAGCCATTAGACCATATTAAATGAGCATTAAATGCACTTAAAATAGGTTAAAAATAGCCATTGGGAACTTTTCGTCACAGGGTCGACTCATGGGTCGACTCATGCTCATGGTCAACTCATGGGGTCGACCTTTGAGAAAACAGCAGAAAATATTGTTCTGTAATTTTGGCCTAAAAATAGCAGAGGTCGACTCATGGGTCGACTCATGCCTGGGGTCGACCATGGGTCGACTCACAGACTGTGCCAGCCAGAAAATTCTGCGTGCCAATCAGCCTTTGTGCCATGAGTCGACTCATGGGGTCGACTCAAATTTTCAAACATGGATATCTTTCAAAATACATGTCCAAAAACTATAAAATTTTACCAATGGATCACAAATCTTTTGTTCTAGCACTTGATGCTTTCAAATCAGGGTTAATAAAATTATGATTTTGCTCCTGAAATGCAATAAGTCTTTTTCAAGCGAAAATCATTAGTAACCCTTCAAATGCTTTGTAATCATCAAAATCAATCCAAGGAGCAATAATCTCCCCTTTTTGATGATGACAAAATACTTGAGCAAAAGCATATATAAAATATTGAGCATGAATTTCAAAGTTATGAAGATGCATTATTTGAATATTATAGCCATGTATTGAATGAAATGCATCATAGGTAGTTTGAAGATAAATGAGAAATTTGCTACCAATTTGAAAATTGCTTATAAATGCATTTGCTTGAAAAGAAGATTGATTCTTTGGCACATGATACATTTGTGCCCATTTGCTTGTGTTGCTCATTTGCCTAACAATTTGCTTATTGCTTAACAATTTGAAAATTTGCTCATGTGAAAATACCTCATTTGCTCATTTGAAAATTTTCTCATTTTGAAAATTTTCTCATTTGCTCATTTGATTATTTGCTCAATTGCTTAATATTTTCAAAATTTGCTTTTAAAATTTGCTCATTTGCTCATCTTTTAAAATTTGCTCATTTGCTCATTTAAAATTTTCTCATTTTGAAAATTTGCTCATTTGCTTATTTGAAAATAACTCATTTGCTCATTTAATTATTTTTCCCCTTTTTGACAGCATCAATAGAGATTCGTTAGTTCCCCCTTTGTGTTTGAATATATTTACTCTATTTCTTCCTTTTGCTTATTGCTTGTTTCTTAATTGCTTATTGTTTTACTCCCCCTTAATATGGCAAACATAAAAGATATACCAATTGGATACCATATTGCAATTCATAGTATTTTAAGCATGCACATAATTAAAAGCAACTCAATTTGAAGGTCATTCATTGAAAGTCAAGGAGTATATATTTATAATCAAAAAGTGACTGATACCACCTAGTTGTTCCAATACATATACCAAAATACAGAAGTCAATCAGTCAACATCATTACATGGCCCAAAAGATAGTTTCTAGACTAAAACTAAAGAAAAGACTAGCTAAACAGGATCTAGTAGAGATCATGACTGGATGGATCAGAGTCAGATGAATCGGAGATGGGGTGAGGAGATGAAGGATCACGACCAAGGGCTCGACCTCGACTCCATCTGCCTCTGCCACGAGTGGAAGGGATGTGAGGATCCTGAAGGCTGTGAAGCAAAGAATGTGCTACAAGTGATAGTCTGATAGTGTCCAGAAGGTTTAAGGCTCTTGAAACAGACTGAAGTAGTGCAGTAACTGGGTGGATGCATGCTCACTAGAGCCTCTGATCTCTCTCCTCAGAAAGTCAAATCCGCTCTCCAAGACTCCTCTAAGTCTGGCTGCCTCCGTAGATAGGTCTGAGACCTCAGTGATGTCCGAAGTGGATGTGGATGGGCAAGAGCCAGTACTTGCCTCTGCAAGTCGAATACCTGGCAGTCAATCTCACTACACAACCTCAAGCTGCTGAATACGAGCTGACTGATCTGTAATCATCTGGAAGACAGTGGAGATGTGAGGGATCAGTGTCTGATCAGATACATCATGTGATGTGGATCCCTGTGCAAAAGCTGAAGTGCCCAACTGTCGAGAAAGTAAAGAAGCCACACGCTGAGAGATCATCTCTATCTGTCATCAGCTAATCTGATCTCTGAGGGATGTGCTCTGCTGTCTGGCTGCTAGACTGGAGTGTGCCTCCTCGTAGACTCTGATGGGCCAGCCTCGTGATCTGAAACAAACTGAATGTCTGGAGATGCTGCCCTGAGATCATGGAGGGGTGAAGATGGTCCTTCTTCCTCAGCTCTATCCTCAGCTCTTCCTTAGCTCTCTCTTCTACACCTTTAGTCCAACCACCATCAGTCTTAGTAAATCCCATGCGGTGCAAAGTATGTTGGTTGATGGTGTCAGAGTGAGAAAGCCTAGCTACTGCCTCCCCCTCAAAACTAACTCCAAACCTCCTGAATACCAAAGTGAGGGCCATACCGAAAGGCAGATGTGCCTTGGATCTATTCAGTGTTTCTCTCATGGCCTCAATCATTAATGTTGGGAGGTTCAAGGGGTTTGGGTAATCACATGAAACATAATGCAGATGTCTCGGCCTGAGAGGAGGTCATGTCTACCACTTCTAGGAAGAAAAGCTTGGTTACCATTTGATGTAGTATCCTCATCTCAATGGAAAGGATCTTGGCTTCTAGTTTGTTTAGGCTTCCGAGAAGGTTCTTCCTAGAATCACATTAATTCCTTCTTCCTTGACTGGGAGTTCCATGTTTGAGTATCCCTCACAGGGTAAATGAAGAATTTCTCCCAAAAGTACAGGATCTAGACAGATTTCTATACCCTTAACAGTGGATGTTACTGTTCCATTGCCATAGCTCAAGTTCAGATAAAATTTCCTAACCAAATCCATATAGGTAATTTCTTTAAGTGAGCAGTAGAATCCCAACCTTGATCCTTGATTTTTGAACCGATAGAGAACCCCTCTTTTTCAAAGAATCTGAAATCTACATTTTTTCCGGGTTCTACCTTTCTATCAGATAAGAGAATCTTACTGGGGCTTAATGGAGACCGAGAAGTAGCTGGAGCAGATGCCGAGCAGGGATTGAGGCTGATGAGGTCTGGGTTGCCTGTCTCTTCCTGCGCACGCCTTCTTCCAACTCGCGGACCGACTTCCTTCTTTGTGGGAGCTTCATTTTCGGAGCCATTGCACTGATGAGGCTATCACGGAGCTTGGGAGAGCAAATGTGAGGGTGAGATGAAGAGTTTTAGTGGAAGGATGGGATTTTTGGAGGAGTGATACCCGATTTGGAAGAGAAGGGTAGAATCTAGGGCACGCTCAATCCGCTCCAAACAAGGTGGAAAAGGGGAAGAACTTGATTCCTAAGGGTCGATTTGAGGTGTAAGGGGTGATGGGAGAAGAGTCTTGGGGGAAGGACTTGGGTTTGGAGAAGAAGAAAAGGGGACCTATGGCTTGGAGGGAGGAAGAAGACGGTGGAATGGGTCGGCTCAAAGGATGGGTTTTCAACAAAAAGAAGGAGCCCGTGGGATTTTAGCCAAAAACTACAAGTTTGCCCTTGGGTCGACCCTAGGGGTCGACTCATGGCACATTGAAACTCAGAAAAATGATGAGACAATTTTCAAAAAATTTGAAACTTTAGGAGAAGGATATTTGCTCAATGATCAATTATGAGAATGATAATTTTGAGCTTTTAAGCCCAAGAGAAATGGTGAGAATTAAGTTCAAGGAGTTTTTGACATTGATCCCTTGGATTAGAGAGACATTTAAGCAGATGGATCAAGGATTCCTAGTTCTCTCCTAATTTCACAGAATCTATCTTCACTTAGGGCCTTTGTAAAGATGTCGGCTAATTATTTTTCAGTACAAACATAGTCAAGAATTATGTCTTTATTTTGAACATGTTCTCTTATGAAATGATGTCTGATTTCAATATGTTTGGACCTAGAATGCTGAATTGGATTTTTAGTAAGATTTATAGCACTAGTGTTATCACATCTTATGGGAGTTTCATTAAGTTTGATACCAAAATCTTCGAGTTGTTGCTTAATCCACAAGATTTGAGCACAACAACTTCCGACTGCAATGTATTCGGCCTCGTCGTAGACAGTGCTACCGAATTTTGTTTCTTGCTAAACCAAGAGATTAGATTAACTCCAAGAAATTGGCAAGTTCCACTAGTACTTTTTCTATCTAATCTACATCCAGCAAAATCAGCATCTGAATATCCTATTAAATCAATTAATGAGTCCTTAGAGTACCATAATCCTAGAGTTTGAGTACCATTCAAATATCTAAGGATTCTTTTAACAGCATTCAAGTGAGATTCTTTAGGATTAGATTGAAATCGAGCACAAAGACAAACACTAAATATAATATCAGATTGCTAGCAGTTAAATATAGTAGAGAGCCAATCATACCTCTATAATATTTTAAGTCTATACTTTTACCTTCTTCATCCTTGTCAAGCTTACATGAAGGGCTCATGGGTGTGCCAATTGCTTTGGAGTTCTCCATTCCAAATCTTTTAAGTAATTTCCTTGTGTACTTGCTTTGGGTGATGGAGATTCCTTCCTTTGTTTGTTTGATTTAGAGTCCGAGAAAGAATGTAAGTTCTTCCCATCATACTCATCTCGAACTTCTCCTGCATGAGCTTTGCAAAATCTTGACAGAGAGATTCATTAGTAGACCCAAAGATAATGTCATCAATATATATTTGTATAACTAATATATCATCTTGATTTCTTTTAATGAAAAGGGTTGTGTCTACATTTCCTCTTGAAAAATATTATTAAGTAAAAATTTGCTTAGCCTATCATACCAAGCCCTGGGTGCTTGTTTCAAACCATATAGAGCTTTATTTAATTTAAAAATATGATTAGGAAAAACATGATTTTCAAAACCTGGGGTTGTTCTACATAGACTTCTTCAGCAATATATCCATTTAAAAAGGCACTTTTGACATCCATTTAAAATAATTTAAATTTCATAAAGCAAGCATATGCAAGTAGAAGTCTAATTGCCTCTAATCTAGCAATAGGTGCAAAGGTCTCATCAAAATCAATTCCTTCTTCTTGATTATAACCTTTAGTAACCAATCTTGCTTTATTTCTTATTACATTTCTATGTTCATCTAATTTATTCCTAAAAACCCATTTTGTGCCAATTATTGAATAATTTTTAGGTCTTGATACTAAAGTCCATACATTATTTCTTTCAAATTGATTAAGTTCTTCTTGCATTGCATTAATCCAGTTATAATCTTTTTCAGCTTCTTCAATGGTTTTAGGTTCAAATGAGAGACAAAAGAAAATGATTGAATACATCTTTAAGTGAAGAACAGTTCTTACCCCATGCATAGGATCACCAATAATTAGCTCCTTAGGGTGATTGTGAACATACCTCCATTCTTTGGGTAGGTCATTTGTACCTTGAGGTTGTTCTTGTTGTTCTTCACCTCCCTCATCCGTTTGTCTTCATGTTCCTCATCATCTTGAATTGTTGAATCTTTCAGAGTGATCTCTTCATTCCTTCTATAAGAGGATCTGCATCATCAACACCTTCATTCTTCTTGAAGAAGATCGTTAGTTTCATCAAAGACAACATGTATTGACTCCTCTACTACTAAGGTTCTTTTGTTAAAAACCCTAAAAGCTTTACTAGAGGAGGAGTAACCAAGAAAGATTGCTTCATCGATTTTGCATCAAATTTTCAAGTCTTTCTTTACCATTGTTTAATACAAAACATCGACAACCAAAAATATGAAAATATGCAATATTAGATTTTCTTCCTTTCCAAAGCTCATAGGAGGTTTTCTTTAAAATTTTCTAATTAAAGCACAATTTAATATGTAACATGCTGTGTTAATAGCTTCCGCCCAAAAGTATCTTGGAAGGTTGCTTTCACATAGCATGGTACGGGCCATTTCTTCTAGGGTTCTATTTTTTCTTTCTACTACCCATTTTGTTGGGTGTCCTAGGTGCTGAAAAATTGTGGCCTATTCCTTTTTCATCACAAAACTTTTCAAAATCTTGATTTTCAAATTCAGTTCCATGATCACTTTGAATATTTTGAATTGAAAATCCTTTCTCATTTGTGACTTTTCGATAAAATTTAGAGAAAACCTGAAAAGTTTCATCCTTGTGTGCCAAAAAGAAAACCCATGTAAAACGAGAGAAATCATCAATAATTACAAAACCATATCGTTTTCCTCCTAGACTAGTAGTTCTAGTAGGTCCAAATAAATCCATGTGCAATAGCTCTAAACGTCTAGAAGTTGAAACAATATTTTTAGATTTAAATGAAACTCTTGTTTGTTTACCTAGTTGGCATGCATCACAGATTCTATCCTTTTCAAAGTTCAATTTTGGCAAACCAAGAACCAATTCCTTCTTAATGAGTTTTGAAAGTGAATGCATGCTAATATGTGTAAGCCTACGATGCCAAAGCCAACTAGTCTCATTAATCTTGCATTCAAGGATACTAGGCATTGCATGTTTATCTTGGATAGATCATTCAAATCTACCATATAAATATTACCATGTCTATGTCCAACAAATTTAATGCCTTCATTAATAGACTAGTTACAATGCAAACAGAAGATTCAAAAATAACTTTATATCCTTTATCACAAAATTGACTAATGCTTAGTAAATTATGCTTTAAACCATCTACTAACAAAATATTTTCAATGTACTTGGAGGGAGTGATACCAATGTTACCTATACCGATGATCTTTCCTTTACCATTGTCTCCAAAGGTGACCATCCCTCCATTCTTAGCATCAAGTGTGATGAATTGGGATTCATCACTAGTCATGTGTCTCGAGCATCCGCTATCAAGATACTATTTTCTGTTTTCTCCTTGGGATGCTAGACACACCTGCAGGCAAAAGTCAAGTTTTTTTTTAGGTACCCAAGCTTTCTTGGGTCCTTTTTGGTTAGTCATAATGGTTCCTTTTGGAACCCATATTTTCTTTACATTTGAGTTTACAGATTTTTAGAGAAGCAAGTGTATGACTTGTGTCCTACTCTACCACATTTGAAGCAAATAATATTAGAAAACTTGTTACTTGAAGAGTTTACATAGATATTTTCCAGATACTTTTATTTCTTCAAGGGGTTATAGCCAAGTCCAGCCTTATCATACACGGCCTTTTGATTTTCAAGAATCATATTAAGTTTATTAGAACTCAAGGTGAATTTTTCAACTATTGTTTTAGCTTGCAATTTCATTCTTTAAATTTTGATTTTCTTGAAACAGGATAGATTTTTCAATTGAAATGCTTTCATTTTGTTTCAGTAAAGATTATTTTTTGATTTTAGATCTTTGTTCTTTATCCCTAGTTTCTTTAGTTTATCAATTAAATCATAAAAAGCTTCATGAAGTTCTTCAAATGTAAAGTCACTATGAGTTTCAGAATTTACCTCATTTTTATGTGCCATAAGGCACAAGTTGCTTGTTCAGTTGAGTCTTCCTCTTCGGAGCTTGAGTCATCACTCCCACTCAAGTGGCCATCATGGCCTTCTTCTTGTACTTCTTGAGACCCTTCTTCAGTTGTGGGCATTCGGACTTGAAGTGTCCCGTTTCTTGCATTCATAGCAGATAAGGGTTGGTCTTTATCCTTTTCTTTGCTCTGTTTCCCTTTTGTGAGTGGCCTCTTCCTCATTCCTTATTTTCTTTTCCTCAAAAACTTCTGAACCTTCTGGTAATGAGTGCATCTCTTCATCCTGCTCTTCATTTTCGATGTCATCAGTTTCTTCATCTGGTTGAGCTGTGGATTTGAGGGCATTTTCTCTTCTTTTTGACTTCTTCCTCTTGATGTTGTTTCATGCTCAGCTCATGTGTCATCAATGATCCAAAAGCTCTTCCAAAGGTAGGATGTTCAGATCTTTGGCTTCTTGGATAGCAGTCACTTTGGCTTCCAAGTTCTTGTAAGGACCTGAGAATCTTTCTTACAAGCTCACTGTTAGAATAGGACTTACCAAGACTCTTTAAACATTTATAATATCAGTAAAGCGAGTAAACATTTCAGTTATAGACTCATCATGCTCCATTTTAAAAAGTTCATATTTATGCACGAGCATGTTAATTTTGGACTCCTTTACTTGATTAGTTCCTTCATGGGTTACTTCTAATCTATCCATATTTCTTTAGCAGACAAGCAAGTTGAAATGCGATTAAATTCATTAGCATCAAGAGCACAGTATAAAACATTCATAGCTTTAGCATTTAGTTGGGCCATTTTCTTATCAACCTCATCCCACTCTTTTTCGGATTTGGCTGATTCCACACCATCAATAATTTTAGTGGGTGTGTGAGGGCCGTTTACTATGATACTCCACATATCATAGTCGAGTGCTTGAATGAAGATTTTCATCGAGCTTTTCCAATAGGTATAGTTGGACCCATTGAAAAGTGGAGGTCGGTTAGTGGACTGCCCCTCGGCTAGAGAAGTGCCAACTTGAGTTGCCATAGATCTTTAGCTCTTTGATTGGTTAGATCAAAGTAGGGCTAGAGCACCGGCTCTGATACCACTTGTTGCCCAGCTATGCAACCCAAGAGGGGGGGTGAATTGGGTTTCTAAAAATTTTAACCTTAACTTATATCTTATGAAAATTATTTAACAATAGCTAAATAAATAAGGAGAGTATAGTTGATTCAAGGTTAATGGTTAAATGCAAGAATGCAATAGAATAAAGAAGTTCTAGAGAAGAGCAATTAGGCACAACACAAACAAGAGGATTTATAGTGGTTCGGTGCCAACCTTGCACCTACATCCACTTCCCAAGCTCCTACTTGGAATTCCAATCACTAACTTGTATTCAACCTGAATACACTCGTCGGAAACTCTGACTCTAGCTATCTCAAGCTAGTCCACTTATTTTTCGGGTACAAGCCAACCCAATACAATCTGATTCAAGGTTTGGATCAACCTTTCCTTATTTTGAAACCCTTCCAAAATAAAAATAATACCTCAAAGAGAGTATTACAATTAATAGCACAGAAAAATACAAAAGAAGCTCCTTTAATGAGCGAATGAGACTTTAAATACACTTTACTCAAATAGAAGAACCCTCTTTCTATTTCCTCAAGGTTGTTGGAGACTTGAATGAGCACTTGAGGAGTTGGTGAGCTTGAATTAAAAGCTTCTTGAATGCCTTGAGTGAGCTCTTGCTTAGGGCTGAAAAGTATGCTTGAATTCTCTTTTCAAAAATCTCTCTTCTTGATGATTCCCACCTTTTTGTCCCTTTTATAGCTTTAAAGAATGGTGGAGAGCAATCTGGGCTGAAATAGAGCCGTTAGACCACATTAAATGAGCATTAAATACACTTAAAATAGGTTAAAAACTAGCCGTTGCGAAACTTTTCGTCACAGGAGTCGACTCATGGGTCGACTCATACTCATGGGTCGACTCATGGGGTCGACCTCTGAGGAAAACAGCAGAAAATATTGGTTCTATAATTTTGGCCTAAAAATAGCAGAGCTCGACTCATGGGTCGACTCATGCCTGGGGTCGACTCACAGACTGTGCCAGCCAGAAAATTCTGTGTGCCAATCAGCCCTTTGTGCCATGAGTCGACTCATGGGGTCGACTCAAATTTTCAAACATAGATATCTTTCAAAATACATGTCCAAAAATTATAAAATTTTCATCAGTGGATCACAAATCTTTTGTTCTAGCACTTGATGCTTTCAAATCAGGGTTAGATAAAATTATAATTTTGCCCCTGAAATGCAATAAGTCTTTTTCAAGCGAAAATCATTAGTAACCCTTCAAATGCTTTGTAATCATCAAAATCAATCCAAGGAGCAACACAAACGGGCTTTATAGGTTTCCACCTTTCCGTCTATGCCTCTCTTCCTCTTGAAGACCCATTTACACCCTATGGGTTTTACTCCTTCGGATGGGTCAACCAATGTCCACACATCGTTGACCTTCATGGACTCCATTTTGGATTTCATGGCCTCCAGCCATTTCTCAGAGTCGGATCTCTGCATTGCATCCATGTAGGTGATCGGATCTTTATCATTTTCATCAAGTTCGATAGGATTGCCGTCCCGGACCAAGAAATCATAGTATCTGTCCGGTTGACGTGGTACTCTACCAAATCGCCTTAAGGGTGCTTGAACAATGGGCTCCAGATCTGATCTAATCAAATCCGATTCAGGTTCAGCAACTTGTGTCAGTTTTTTCACCTGTCAAACTTCGTCAAGTTCGACCTTAGAGGCAACAGTCCCTTCACCAAGGAACTCCTTTTCCAAAAAGATTGCCTTAAGGCTGACAAATACTTTTTGCTCATCAGCTAGGTAGAAGTAATACCCTTTGGTCTCTTTTGGGTACCCTATAAAATTACACTTGTCAGACCTAGGTCCAAACTTGTCCGTAATTAAATGTTTAACATAAGCCAGACACCCCCAAATCCTAAGGTGCGAGAGTACTGGCTTACGTCCTATCCATATCTCATATGGCGTTTTGGTTATAGACTTACTCGAAACTCTATTTAGAAGGTAACAAGTCGATTCGAGCGCATATCCCCAGAGGAAGATCGACAGACCAACAAACCCCATCATGGATCGAACCATGTCCAACATGATCCGATTTCTTCTTTCAGACACACCATTATGCTGTGGTGTTCCAGGAGGTGTCCACTGAGAGAGAATCTCATTCTCTCCAAGATATGTCAGAAAATCATTGGAAAGGTATTCACCTCCTCGATCAGATCGAAGAGTTTTAATACATTTTTCAGTTTATTTTTCTACCTCATTTCAGAATAGTTTGAACATTTCAAATGACTCCGGCTTATGCTTTATTAAATAGACATATCCATACCTCGATAGGTCGTCTGTGAAGGTTATGAAGTAGAAATATCCACCTCTTGCACTTGAGCTCATGGGTCCACATACATCAGAATGTACCAAACCCAAGAGTTCACTGGCTCGCTCACCTTTTTCATTAAAAGGTGATTTGGTCATTTTACCAAGAAGACAGGACTCACAGGTTGGAAGTGATTCACAATCACCTACTTCAAGACTTCTTCTTGAGCTAACCTGTTTATCCTGTTCTTATTGATATGACCTAGCCTACAGTGTCAAAGGTAGACTTCTGACACATTATCTATTTTAGGATGTTTACCGGAGGTTTGAACCACATTAACAGATTGTGATAGAAAGTAAATTCTATTATTAAGTTGTCCAACAAACATTGTAACACCATTCAAAATGATATTGCAAACATTTTCTTTTATTAAAAATTGATAACCGTTCATGGCCAAAAGGCCTACAAAAATAATATTTAATAAAAAGCTTGGACAATAGTGACATTCACTTAGAATTATATTTCAAAAATTGATTACAAGGTTCATGATTCCTAATGCTAGAACTAGAACTTTGCTTCCATCTCTAACGTTCAGGAATCTATCACCTTCATCAAATCTCCTACTGACCAGCAGACCCTGCATCGAGTTGCAAATAGGATAAGGGCTTCCGGTATTCAATACCCAGGCAGTAGTATCACAAACGAAAAAGTTGCAAGATGTTATCATATAAGTACCTTGCTTCTTCTTCGGCCTGTTCGGGTCCAGGGAGGCAATGTATAGAGGACAATTCCTCTTTCAGTGCCCCTGCTTCTTGCAAAAGAAGCACTCCGCCTGGCTCTGGTCGGGCTTGCGCTTCTTGGTCTGACCCTGTGCAGACGTCCCAGCATGCAGCTGCACCTTCTTATTCTTTTTCTTCTTGTTCTTCTTCTTTCCTTTCTTAAAGGGTCAACGACCAGAAGAAGACCCTCCCACAATATTCATCGACTCCTTATGGAGCTGGTGATCCTTCTCAAAGTTCTGCAGCAACCCCAACAAACCGTGGTAGTTCACTGCAAGCTTTGTCATCCGAAAATGAGTAAGGAAAGGGAGGAAGGACTTGGGCAATGAATTAAGGATCGCATCCTTACCGAGCTGCTCGTGCAGGGGAAAGCCCAGTTTACTTAGGCACTCAATCATTTCGATCATGTACAATACATGATCAGTGACTGAGGCTCCATCCCTCATCCGAGCATTGAAAATGGCACAACTAGTTTTGTGCCTTTCAATATCGTCAGGCGTGCCAAAGGAGTCGTTCAACATTTGAAGCATCTCCTATGTAGGGCATTCTCGAACCTGCAGGTGAACTCATCATTCATTGCCGCCAGCATAATGCACCGAATGGTGGTGCGATCATTGAGCCACTTCTGGTAAGTGTCTCGGATCGTTCCTCGAGCGTTCGGGGCTGGCTCCTCAGGTGCAGGATCTGTTACTACATAAAGGATCCGCTCATGCTCAAGGATGATTTTTAATTTTTGATACCAGCTATCGAAATTAGGTCCCATGAGCTTGTCATTATCTAATAATGACCAGAGGGACAGGGTAGTGGCCATAGCTGCATAAAGGAAAATCAGACCTCTATTAGTACATAAATTATAAATACTAAAGACTTGAACTTTAGTCTAAAGTTTCTCCCAGTATTTTTATGAACTGGTAGCCTCAACCTTCAATTCGATGAATTACTTTAATTCCTTAGTGGGTACTAGAATCCACACAGACTACACACGAGCCCAACTTTGGTTGGTCAACCCATGTGCATCTATGGGTAAGTTTATAACCAGTTGTTTCTCTAAACAACTTCTAGTAATTGATTTTGTCCCAGAACCTAATCAGTAGGCTTTGGCCTCCACTGAAAAGATCTGGTTAGGTCCAACCATTAACATGATTTGATTTGATGAATCGGACCAATAAATGATCAGGCCTGACTTTGGCTGGCCAACTTGATCACCATCAGAAAGACTCAAACCAAATTATCATATTATGAATGATAATTTCATTAGTCAATAAGCACCAGGCCTTTGGGCCTCCAATGATTATTAAACTAATGGACTCATTATCACTCACTTAATAGGAGGCTATGACTTAGTTATCAATATAACTTAATCATTTTTAGGGACCTAATAATTTTTGAAGATTTTATTAAAGGATAGATGAGAAAAAAATATCCAACCAATTTCAATCCTCCCACTGACTTCACCAAGTCAGATTAAAAAGGATTTACTTAAATCTGGCATTAGGAGCACCTAAATCAGTCAAACTGATTTACCTAATGACATGGGTGAGCCCTAATCACCAAGTGATCTAATCAAAATCTAATTCACCAGGTTGGCCAGGTAAGTGAGATCAGTGGTGGGGATAAGCCATTAACTCGTCAGAGATCAAATCACTGCGAGTAGCTCCCGCTTAAAAACCACTGGTCAAACTATCAAACTTACCTTAGACACCAACCAGTTCATTAGCTTTAATTTGATCAACTTAGTAAATAGGGTTCCACCGCATAGCCATGAATTAAGTCCATCTTGGTCTAGTTAAAGACATGGACCCATTCAACTACAACTATTGGAGTTGAGTCTAGAGTATCCTTGACCTAATCTAATTCAATTTTTGATTAGATTTGACCAATTACTCTAATTTAGTTCATTTCTTTAAGCTAACCTTAGGTCTAACCCAATTATGGACCTAATCCATCTAACCCATTGATCCACAAGTTTATGCAATTGTCTTAGGTCTTAATTCACAATTCTAGACCCACTAGACAACACTTACTTCTTTTAATTAAGTATTTTGGCTGATGGGTTAAGGTTTGGCATTTCGAAAATAATTTTTAAATTTGAAAGATTTTATTTTCTATTCACCAAATATGTTGACTCATTTCACAAATAGATCAGCATATTTCATAAATAGCAATCCTATTGCTAATTACATAACAGAAAATAACTCAATCAAAATAAATCATGAATATTTCTTTAGATCTATTCTAACATATTCATGATAAATTTCACAATGGAACCTTTATAATTAATTCTTTTCACTGCTTCATCAGCATGGGATATAATTACAGTGGCACCCCTATCACTATAGGAGACCCCATCGAATGGGAGAAGAGGGCCTTTAAACCCTGCTTTTCTCCTATGACCGGACGGCCATGGCAACCAACCCAATTCGATTACTTGCTACTTGGATCAAGTATATCTAAATATACCAATTTTAAAATTTAAATTTTAAATTTCAAATTTCAAATTTTAAATTTTTAATTTCAAATTTCAAACAAATTTTAAATTTCAAATTTTTTGAATTTCAAATTTTGAATTTCAAATTTTGAATTTTAAATTTTTGAATTTTGAATTTCGAACAACTTTCAAAATTCAAATTTTAAATTTTGAATTTCAAATTTCAAATTTAAACTTTTAGATTACAACTTAATCTACGCATGCAAATATATATCATATCTAAGAACCGGTTCTGATACCATTTATGGAGAAAATTCAGTGCAGGAGTAAAATGGTAATTTTAAATTTTTTAAAATTATGATTTTATAGTGAAAAAATATTAATTAATCTAATTAGTTAATATAAATTTATCCTACACTAAGATCTAAATATGATATATAGCATGCATGTATTTAAATTTGAAATTTAAATTTGAACAATAAATACTTTATTGTAATGTGTTCAGAACACAATACCTTTGTGCGGGTAGTAGATCGCCGCAATCTGATCACCGTCGGGAGAGTCTGATCGTTGTAATACAACCACATAGCATGTCTGGCCTCTACAGATCGGCCACATGAAGCTTCCGATCTGATCGACTCCTCACGAGTGCTAGCTCGTTGTAGAGCCCTTTTAACGGCCAATGCTGATCGAACTCCTTCGATCAATGTCTGTCGATTCTTTGAATGCTCTGGATCATCAACAGACGTTCTTGAGAGGATGTTGAAGATCTTTCTGAGATTTTATGGGCTCACGACACTCGTAGCTCACTTTCTCACTTCCCGAACCCCAGGCTAAAACTCTAGGAAACTCATCAGAAACCTTGCACCCACTTTTCTTTCTTTTCTTTCTTTTTCTCTTGGAAGGATATGGACTTCCTTCTCACGCACAAGACTTCTCACACCCCAAAATTTTTTTTCAAAAATCTTCTTCTTGCATGCCCCACTCTTCTCCTCCTTTTATAACCACGTCAAACATCTTATCCAAAAGAAAGGATAAAGATGAGTAATTGCACATTTGAATTCAAATCAAATTTTAAATTCAAATGGACACCAACTCATCCCTTATCCACAAAAGGCATGAGGCATGGCTTAAATTGTGCATGGAGTGATTTCATGAGAAACCTTTTCTCATGTAATAAATGGGGCGTAAAAAAAAGGATAAGGTGCAAAGATTGAATGCCCATTCAAATTCAAATTTTATTTTGAATTTAAATGGCCAACCAATCATCCTTATCCATTCATATAGCACATTAAAGTGGGACGTGGAGAGGGCTTGGCGTGAGGAAAAAATTTATGAGAAGTTCCTTCTCATGAATTCAAATGGGTGCAATGGAAGTGAGGTGGCGCATGGAGATTGGGTCAAGGTGGTTTAATTATTTAAACCAACCTAATTGAATCAAATAAGTTAGGTCCAATTAGACTAATTTAAACCTAACTAAATTAGACTTAATTAGGCTTAATAAAATTCTAATCAAATCAAGAATTGATTAAGCCCAACCCCTGATCAAATCAGGGACCAAACCATCTCGACGATTAGGTCAACTCTTAACCTAATCGGGTCAAACCCAACTGAATCCAATTCAATTGGACTTGATCTAAAAATAATTACTCAATCAAATTGAGTTAATTAATGATCAAATAACTAATTAAATCTCTCATAAAAATTGAGTCCAAATCCGATAGGCAATCAAGCATCAGAATTCATCGATATGTAACCCTGATCGAAAAGTCCCAACCAGTGGGACTCTTGACCCCGGTACCCATAATGTGTGGAACTCGTGATCAGAGAATCCTGATTCTCGATCATTGAGTTCCAAACATGTAGGATTCTACATCAGGCATCAGATCAGATAGGAACCTCTAATGTGTGTGACCCCGCAGGTTCGAACCTAAGCCGGTAGCACAGGAACCAATTTCTGTACTAATCGAAGTGACCATCTAGCAATGGTACCCGATATTCGGATAGATTGAAGAGTCACAATCGCAACACTCAGAACCTACATGAATATGCTTACTGTATAATTCATCCTTTTGACCCCTATGTTTAGGATGACTCAGGGTTAAACTGTCAACCCTGATCAGATCATCCGAATTGTGCTCAACTTAAACAGTCCTGTGACTCCTCACAAGGACTACCCTGGCCAAGATTTTGCTAAATTGAAATACGACTATACACAGCTCCTAAACTGGAGTGGTCAATCCCATCTTGACACACGCACCGACAAGTCAAGTACTTGACTACACCTAGCAGCCTTCCGTCACTGAATTAAAAATTCAGGTAGTCCAGTGCCTAAGTGCAGTGAGTTGCTTGCAAGTCATCGTGGTGGTCTCAGATCGGAGAGATATTTATACCCATATTTCATCGGAGTAAATCTTGACAGCAAAAATAGCTCCGGAGTCGGTCACATTCAGTGCAGATGTACCCTTACATCTCACCTGTATGCCATACCAGTGTCTCCACACTCATTGGTTAAGAGGACAACCAACCTATATGGCACACAACGACCTATGCTTGATAAACGTTGTCATCCTTGGTAATAACGTATCATTTGGTCGTGAACAGATTTAAGGACCAAACAACAAATCCTCCTTTGTCGAGTCTAAATAGTCCTAAGGACTTCACCACAACATAGGAGTTTATTAGAAGATGAAATATTTTGTGATGAAAAAATATCAAAATAATTTTTATTAATTCATAATTCATATACATATACAAAAATGAGCACAACCGTCAACAGGCTGATGATTAACTTTGGGACACTATTCCCAACATGGCCGTTCAACCTGACCACCATCAGAATGACTCAACCAAATTATCATATTATGAATGATAATTCCATTAGTCAATAAGCACCAGGCCTTTGGGCCTCCAATGATTATTAAACTAATGGACTCATTATCACTCACCTAATGGAAGGCTATGACTTAGTTATCACTATAACTTAATCATTTTAGGGACCTAATAATTTTTGAAGATTTTTATTAAAGGATAGAAGAGAAGAAATTATCCAGCCAATTTCAATCCTCCCACTGACTTCACCAAGTCAAATTAAAAAGGATTTAATTAAAGCCGGTATTAGGAGCACCTAAATCAATCACACTGATTTACCTAATGACATGAGTGAGCCCTAATCACCAAGTGATCTAATCAAAACCTAACTCACCAGGTTGGCCAGGTAAGTGAGTTCAGTGGTGAGGATAAGCCATTAACTCGTCAGAGATTGAATCAATACGAGTAGCTCCCACTTAAAAACCACTGGTCAGACTACCGTACTTACCTTAGACACCAACCGATTCATTAGTTTTAATTTGATCAACTGAGTAAATAGGATTCCACCGCATAGCCATGAATTAAGTCCATCTTGATCTAGTTAAAGACATGGATCCATTCAACTACAACTATTGGAGTTGAGTCTAGAGTGTCCTTGACCTAATCTAATTCAATTTTTGATTAGATTTGATCAATTACTCTAATTTAGTCCATTTCTTTAAGCTAACCTTAGGTCTAATCCAATTATGGACCTAATCCATCTAACCCATTGACCCACAAGTTTATGCAATTGTCTTAGGTCTTAATTCACAATTCTAGACCAACTAGACAACACTTAATTCTTTTAATTAAGTATTTGAGCTGATGGGTCAGGGTTTGGCATTTCGAAAATAATTTTTAAATTTGAAAGATTTTATTTTCTGTTCACCAATTGTGTTGACTCATTTCATAAACGGATCAGCACATTTCATAAACAGCAATCCTATTGCTAATTACATAACAGAAAATAACTCAATCAAAATAAATCATGAATATTCTTTTAGATCTAATCTAACATATTCATGATAAATTTCACAATTGAACCTTTACAATTAAGTCCTTTTGCTGCTTCGTCTGTATGGGATATAATCGCATCGGTACCCCTACCGCCATAGGAGAACCCCATCGAATGGGAGGAGAGGGCTTTTAAACCCTACTTTTCTCCTATGATCGGACGACCATAGCAACCAATCCATTAAACTACTTGCTACTTGGATCAAGTATATCTAAATATATCAATTTCAAAATTTAAATTTTAAATTTCAAATTTTAAATTTTAAATTTTGAATTTTAAATTTGAAATTTCAAACAAATTTTAAATTTTAAATTTTAAATTTTGAATTTCAAATTTTTGAATTTTGAATTTCAAATTTTAAATTTCAAATTTTAAATTTTAAATTTTAAATTTAAATTTTTAGATTACTACTTAATTTATGCATGTAAATGTATATCATATTTTAGAACCTGCTCTGATACCATTTGAAGTAAAATTTGAGTGCAGGGGTAAAACGGTAATTTTAAAACTTTTTCAAAATTATAATTTTACAGCAAAAATTATTAATTAATCTAGTTAACTAACATGTATTAACCCTATACAAGAATCTAAATATGATATATATAGCATGCATTTAAATTTAAAATTCAAACTTCTACAGTAAACATTTTACTGTTATGTGTTCAGAATACATTACCTTTGTGCGGATAGTCAATCATCGTAATCTGATCATCGTCGGAAGGATCTAATCATTATAATATAACCACACAGTATATCTGACCTCTGCAGATCGTCCACACAAAGCTCTCGGGCTGATCGACTCCTCACGAATGCTAGTTCATTTTAGAACCCTTTTGACGGCTGATACTGATCGAACTCCTTCGATCTTGATCTGCTGACTCTTCAGATGCTCTGAATTATCAGCAGATGTACTTGAAAGATTGATGAAGCTCTCTCTGAAGTTTGGTGGGCTCACGACACTCGTAGCTCACCTTCTCACTTCCCGAATCCTAGGCCGAAACCCTAGGGTACTCATCGAAGAAACTTGCGCCCACTCTGTTTCTTTCTTTTCTTTTCTCATCGAAGAAAAGCTTTCTCATGCCACCCTTCTTTCTAGGATCAGATTAGCGCATGCCTTATCTTCTCTTCCTTTTAAAAATAGTGCAAAACGCATCTTTGCAGCGTTTTCTCCGCGTGAGAGGATAAAGATAAGTGGTTGCTCATTTGAATTCAAATCGAATTTGAATTCAAATGCCAACCAACTCATGTTTATCCACTCTTGGCGTGAGAAGAGAGGGGCGTGGGCTACTTTGTGTGTGGATAATTTTTACGAGAAACCTTTCCTCGTGTGGAAGAAGTGGCGCACAAAATAAAGGGATGGCACAGGGATTTGTTAACTATTCAAATTCAAACATCTTTTGAATTTGAATGGCCAACCAATCTCATCTTTATCCATTCAAAATGGTGCATAAAGAAGGGGCATGGGATGGCTTCTGCGTGGGAGAAAATTCATGAGAACTCGTTTCTCGTGAATTCAAATGGGCGCAGATAAGTGAAGTGGCGCAGGGAGATGAGGTCAAAGTGGTTTGAACCTAATTGAGCCAACCTAATCAAAATAGGTTAGGCACAATTAGACTAAGTTAAATTCAACTTAATTAGGCTTAATAAAATCCTAGTCAAATCAAGAATTGACTAAGCCCAACCCTTGATTAGATTAGGGACCAAACCACCTTAGCGATTAGGTCAATACTTAACCTAATCGGGTCAAACCCAACTGAATCCAATTCAATTGGACTTGATCCAAAAATAATTACTCCATCAAATTAAGTTAATTAGTAATCAAATTACTAATTAAATCTCTCATAAATACTGAGTCCAAATCTGATGGGCAATCAGACATCAGAGTCCATCGATATGAAACCCTGATCAAAAAGTCCCAAACCAGTGGGACTCTTGACCCCGGTACCCAAAATATGTGGAAGAATCTTGATTCTCGATCACAGAATTTCAGATGCGTAGGACTCAAAGTCCATGAGCATTAGGACTCTTCATCAGCCATCAGATCAGATAGGAACCTCTAATGTGTGTGACCTCGCAGGTTCGAACCTAAGCCGGTAGCACAGGAACCAATTTTTGTATTAATCGAAGTGACCATCTAGCAATGATACCCGATATCTGGATAGGTCGAATAATCGCAATCACAACATTCAGAACCTACGTGAATATAGTTACTATATAATTCATCTCTTTTAACCCCTGTATATAGGACAACTCAGGGTTAAACTGTCAACCCTGATCAGATCATCCGAATCCTGCTCAACTCAATTAATCCTATGACTCCTCACTAGGACTACCCTGGCCAAAGTTTTGCTAAATTAAAATACGACTATACACAGCTCCTGAACTGGAGTAGTCAATCCCATCTTGACACACACATCGACAAGTCAAGTACTTGACTACACCCAGCAGCCTTCCATCACTGAATTAGAAATTCAGGTAGTCCAGTGCCTAAGTGCAATGAGTTGCTTGCAAGTCACCATGGTGGTCTCAGGTCGGAGGGACAGTTATGCCCATATCCCATCGAAGTAAATCTTGACAGCAAAAAAGGCTCCGGAGTCGGTCACGTTCAGTATAGATGTACCCTTACATCTCACCTGTATGCCATACCAGTGTCTCCATACTCCTTGGTTAAGAGGACAACCAACCCATATGGCGCACAATGACCTATGCTTGATAAACGTTGTTGTCCTTGGTAACAACGTATCATTTGGTCGCGAACAGGTTTAATGACTAAACGATAAATCCTCCTTTGTCGAGTCTATATAGTCCTAAGGACTTCACCACAACACAGGAGTTCATTAGAAGATGAAACAATCTGTGATGAAAAATATCAAAATAATTTTTATTTATTTATAATTCATATACTAATACAAGAAAGAGCATAATCGTCAATAGGTTGACGATTGGCTTTGAGACACTATTCCCAACAGTAAAAATGTGTTAGGCTACGTATTTACCTTAAATGGAAGAGCAATATACTGAAAGAATTTCAAACAACATACTATGGCCAATTCTGTATGTGAAGCAGAATACATTGCTGCATCCGATGCTGCAAAAGAGGTGGTGTGGTTGCAGAAGTTCATCATCGAGCTTGGAGTAACACCCTCAGTTGATGGTCCTATTCTGCTGTACTATGACAGCACTGGAGCTATAGCTCAAGTGAAAGAATCAAAAATCATACCAGCGTACCAAGCATATTTTGCATCGCTATCACCTTGTACATGAAATCATGGATCAAGATGACGTCAAACTTTAGAAGATCGACGGAAAGAAGAACATAGCCGACCCCTTCACTAAAACTCTCAGGATCAAAGAGTTCAATGATCATAAGTGGAAGATGGGTATAAGATACTGTCCCAATTAGCTTTAGTTCAAGTACGAGTTATTGAAAAATATATCCTAAAGTCAATCATTTGGATGATTGTGCTTATTTTATAATATGTATATGAATTATTTATCAATGAATAAAAATTATTTTGACATCATTCATCACAAAGTTATATCTTTCTTGCTAGAACTCTTGTATTGTGATGAAGTCCTTAGAATTATAAAGTAATCGATAAAGGAGGATTTATCATATAGTTCTTAAACATGTTCATGATCAAATGATACATCATTAAAAGATGATAATATTTATTAAGTGAAGGTCATTATGTACCATATAGGTTGGTTATCTTCTTAATCAAGAAGTGTGGAGATACTGATATGGCATACAGATGAGATATAGGAGTACATCATCACAGAATAAGTAACTCACCCATTAAGTGCTCTGCTATCAAGCGCATCTCGTGAAGCATATGGGCATAAGTATCTCTCAAACCTGAGATCATCATAGTGACTTGCAAACAACTTGTTGTACTTTGGTGATAGACTATCTGCATTTCTAATGCAGTGATGGAAGGCTACTAGATACAGTCAAGTACTTACAAAGTCTATATGTGTATCAAGATGAAATTGATCCCTCCAGATTATAGGAGTTAATGCATCACTGTATTTCAATTTACTAAAATCTTGACCAGGATAATCCATATGATAGATTTGAAAGGTTGGAATACAATGTGGATGATCTTTTAGGGTTGACAGTTTAACCTAAGATCGTCCTAGAGCATTCAGGGTTAAAGGGATGAATTATGCGATAATCATATGCATAGATTCTTGAATATTATCTTATAAATATTCAATTTATTCAGATATCAAGAATCATTGCTAGATGGTAACTTCGATTAGTATAGAAAATAATTTCTGTGCTGCCGACTTAATGTTCGAACCTATGGAGTCATGCACAAAGTCAAACGACATAGAAAAAGATTGACCTAAGTCTATATATTCAATTTAAAAGTACATGACTTAATTGAATAAATAAATTAACTTGATTAAGAATTAAGTTATGGATCATACGAGATTAAATAATTGACTATGTCTAGCTAGCACTAGACATGAGGTTCGGATTCAATTTCGAAGATGAACAAGATATGATCTATGATCCAAGGAGTCTATGAGAGATTAAATTTAAGTGCTAATTAATTTTAAATTAGATATGATTTAATTAGACTTAATTAGATTGAAAATCTAAGTTAGACTTAGTTCTAAACCCTAATAGTTTGGGATTGATAGTCTATTCGAAATTGGTTCGAATCATGTTCGAATTGGATTTGAATTGATTCATATTTGAATTGGATCCTTAGAGTCTATTTTTATTGGGACTCTCTCTCTCCTCATGGCCGATCAAAAGGGGTGGGGTGCTCGTTATTGCCACCCCACACTTGGGTGTAGGTGTGGGTGTATGAGGGTGCCTAGTTAGGTGCCTATCCTATCTCAAACAGGATTCCTTATTAGATAAGAGAAGGATTAATTCAAAGCTAATTTGAATTAGGATGCTTAGTCTATTAGGTCATAAAAAATTATCTATAAATAGGGAGGATCTCTAACCATCAAAGTATAATAATTTGATTGTGTGCTAAGGAGAGAAAGAGAGAGAGAGGAGGCATGCCAGAGAGGAAACTGGTCCCTCTTCTTTGGCATGGAGTTATTGGGCATCCCACATCCCCTTGTTATGAAGAGTTCCTGGCGTCCGGTTCCTTGGTGAGAGGCATCTCATCCAAGGTCCAATCCTCCTTCTCTTGCTGTCTTGAGAAGGTATAACGATCTATAGCTTCATCCTGCTTTTCTGTGAAATATAAGTAGAGCGTTTATACGTTCAAACCCTTATGAGGCTTTGGATTCAGAATCTTTTGAGGATTTGATCCTTATTTCACTGCGAATCAGATAAAAAATAAAATCTTTATTAATTTATTATAGAAAAATTTTTAGATGTTCTCTAACGATCCATTCCTAAATTGGCCCTAATTTCTTCATGAGGTACATTGAGAGCAAATTTCTTGCACTTCTACTGCTCAACCCACTCGCTAGAAGGTTCTGCTCCTCAAGCGGTCAGACTGGTAGAAGATCAAATTGAAGAGATTGTACAGCATGTTCATGGTAGGCTTCAAGACTCCTTAGTACTCTTATCAATTCTACTGTCCAAGAGGCCTTGGATGAGCATAGGCATTCTTTTGAACCATTAGATTCCCATCTTCCATCCACCTCAAACTATGCACCCTCTCTCGATTGAACCCTTAAGACTCATACTTTGCATATTTATATTTCGT
>NC_025995.2:40061564-40069170 GCF_000442705.2 Elaeis guineensis | reverse complement strand
GAGAGAAAATTGGTGTGGAAAACCTTAGAGTTGGGGTGTGAAAAATCTTAGAGTGGATTGGGCTTCCGTGCGTGAGAAACTGAGGAAGTGATCTTCCTCTTGGGCATGAGGTCTAGGGTGGGTTCTAGGATTTCGACTCTAGATTTTGTGAGAGAAAAAATACAAGAGTGAGTCTTGTCCAATCTCTCATACCACCACCTCCTCGTAAAGCTTCAACTTCTGATCTAGAAGAGTCTGAGTGATCTAAAGAATGGAGCTTTGGATCAGTCATTCAGAGTCTTTGATGCGAGCTAGCACTCCCAAAAAGGACGATCTGATCAGAACTTCGAGTGTATGATTTGTAGAGATCGGATGATCTGTGCGGCTATTTGGCATCAGTGAGAGCTTCGTACCATGACTCAGTAGTAGAGATCATCAATCTATGATAAGGTAATGAGTTTTGAACTCAATCGATGCGATCTAAAGGTTAGATCTGATTTAGAACTTCGATGTGATCGATGCAATTTTTATTTTACATCAGATTTTATATGTAAAATTTTTATATCATAGATCTTTATGGTAGTTTGGATCTGATCTAAAGCATGTGTCAGAGATTAAAGTTTTAGTTTTTTATTTTTTTGCTATAAAATTTTAAAAATACATACTTTGAACTACCCATTTTTCCTTCAAATGGTAACTGAGTAGGGTTTCTTATGATATAAATTTTTTGCATATAATCTGATATTAATTTGATTTTAATAATTTAGATTAGATCTAAATAATTAATCTAGAGTCTAAGTAGTGTAGTAATTGAATTGGGTAGATCATCATGGCCGTCCGATCATAGGAGAAAGTAGGGTTTCACGATCCTCTCCTCTCATTCGATGGGGATCTCCTATGGCGTGTAGCGATGCCGTGCGATTATTTTCCATAAAGATGAACAATGAAAGGAGTTTAAAACTTTATTTTAGATCTAATTTATTGTATCTTAGATCTAAAATTAAAGTTTATATGTTTATATGACAAGTTTGTGAAAATATTTTATAAAACTTGAAACTATTTTCAAATATCGAATTCTAACGCATGTTAGCCCAAAACTTAATTATGAATTAAGCAATCTAGATTTGAGAATCAAAGATCTAAGGCTTAAATTTCATAATTCATGGGTTTATGGGTTAGCTCGAGTCAAGTCCATTTAACTGGGTTAGATCTAGTGTTAGAAATCATTCATAATGAATCATGTTAGTAATTGATCAAATCTAATTAAACGATAATTCTGCTAGGGTCAATTTTTTCTGTAGATCAATTTCAATAGTTACAGTTAGTCAAGTCCATATCTTTGATTAGATCAATATGGACCTTGATCGTAGCTCTGTGATCTAATCTAAGTTTATAAGTTGATAAAATTAAAAATGGCTAATTGAAAATGACTAACCAGTTTATAAGTTTATAAGTTGATCAAATTGAAAATGACTAACCAGTTGATGTCTAAGATAAGTATGGTAGCTTTGATCGGTGGTCATTAATTGAAAGCTACTCGCATAGATTGAGTTTATATCGAGTTAATGGCATATCTTTCTCACCAATCTCACTTATCTAGCCAATATGGTGAATCACATTTTGATGAGATCGCTTAATGATTGGGGTTGACCCATGCTAACTAGAAAATCAGCATGACTGATCGAGGTGCCCCTAGTTCAACTTATCTTGAGTCCTCTTAATGACTTGGTGAAGTCAGTGAAAAAAATTATGACTGGTTGGCTAGACCTGCTTATGCTTAATCTTCTTTAATTTGACTTGATGAAGTCAGTGGGAGGATTAAGATTAACTGATCAAGTCTTTTTTCTGTTAAAAATAGTGTCCCAAAGCCAATCGTCAGCCTATTGACGGTTGTGCTCATTTTTGTATATGTACATGAAGTATGAATTAACAAAAATTATTTTGATATTTTT
Source organism: Elaeis guineensis (assembly GCF_000442705.2). Classification (NCBI taxonomy): domain Eukaryota; kingdom Viridiplantae; phylum Streptophyta; class Magnoliopsida; order Arecales; family Arecaceae; genus Elaeis; species Elaeis guineensis. The sequence goes on along the minus strand of NC_025995.2, from coordinate 40,067,239 downwards.
CATCACAAAATATTTCATCTTCTAATGAACTCCTATGCTGTGGTGAAGTCCTTAGGACTATTTAGACTCGACAAAGGAGGATTTGTCGTTTAGTCCTTAAATTTGTTCGCGACCAAATGATACGTTGTTACCAAAGACGACAACATTTATCAAGCATAGGTCATTGTGTGCCATATAGGTTGGTTGTCCTTTTAACCAATGAGTGTGGAGACACTGATATGGCATACAGGTGAGATGTAAGGGTACATCTGCACTGAACGTGACCGACTCTGGAGCTATTTCTGCTGTCAAGATTTGCTCCGATGAAATATGGGTATAAATATCCTTCCGACCTGAGACCGCCATGGTGACTTGCAAGCAACTCACTGTACTTAGGCACTGGACTACCTGAATTTTTAATTCAGTGATGGAAGGCTGCTAGGTGTAGTCAAGTACTTGACTTGTCGGTGCGTGTGTCAAGATGGGATTGACCACTCCAGTTTAGGAGCTGTGTACAGTCGTGTTTCAATTTAGCAAAACTTTGACCAGGGTTGTCCTTGTGAGGAGTCACAGGACTGTTTGAGTTGAGCACGATTCGGATGATCTGATTAGGGTTGACAGTTTAACCCTGAGTCATCCTAAACACAGGGGTTAAAAGGATGAATTATACAGTAACCATATTCATGTAGGTTCTGAGTGTTGCGATTGCGATTCTTTGACCTATCCGGACATCGGGTACTATTGCTAGATGGTCACTTCGATTAGTACAGGAATTGGTTCCTGTGCTACCGGCTTAGGTTCGGACCTGCGGGGTCACACACATTAGAGGTTCCTATCTGATTTGATGGCTGATGTAGAATCCTACATGTTTGAGACTCAGTGATCGAGAATCAGGATTCTCTGATCATGAGTTCCACACATTATGGGTACCGGGGTCAAGAGTCCTACTGGTTGGGATTTTTCGATCAGGGTTACATATCGATGAATTCTGATGCCTGATTGCCCATCGAATTTGGACTCAGTATTTATGAGAGGTTTAATTAGTGATTTGATCGCTAATTAACTCAATTTGATTGAGTAATTATTTTTGAATCAAGTCTAATTGAATTGGATTCAGTTGGGTTTGACCTGATTAGGTTAAGAGTTGACCTAATCGTCGAGATGGTTTGGTCCCTAATTTGATCAGGGGTTGGACTTAGTCAATTTCTAATTTGATTAGGATTTTATTGAGCCTAATTAAGCCTAATTAAGTTGAATTTAAATTAGTCTAATTGGACCTAACTTATTTGGTTCAATTAGGTTGGTTTAAATAATTAAACCACCTTGACCAAATCTCCATGCGCCACCTCACTTCTATTGCACCCATTTGAATTCATGAGAAGGAACTTCTCATGAATTTTTTTCTCACGCCAAACTCTCTCCATGCCCCAATTTAATGTGCCAAATGAATGGATAAGGATGATTGGTTGGCCATTCAAATTCAAAATAAAATTTGAATTTGAATGGGCAATCAATCTTTGCACCTTATCCTTTTTTTTACGCCCCATTTATTACATAAGAAAAAGTTTCTCATGAAATCACTCCATGCACAATTTAAGCCACACCTCACATCTTTAGTGGATAAGGGATGAGTTGGTATCCATTTGAATTCAAAATTTGATTTGAATTCAAATGTGCAATTACTCATCTTTATCCTTTCTTTTGGATAAGACGTTTGACGTTGTTATAAAAGGAGGAGAAGAGTGGGGCGTGTAAGATGAAGATTTTTGGAAAAAAATTTTGGAGCGTGAGGAAGTCTTGTGCGTGAGAAGGAAGTCCATATCCTTCCCAGAGAAAAAGAAAGAAAAGAAAAAAAAGTGGGTGCAAGATTTTCGATGAGTTCCCTAGAGTTTTAGCCTGGGATTCGGGAAGTGAGAAAGTGAGCTAAGAGTGTCGTGAGCCCATAAAATCTCAGAGAGATCTTTAACATCCTCTCAAGCACGTCTGTTGATGATCCAGAGCATCCAAAGAATCGACAGACATCGATCGAAGGAGTTCGATCAGCATCGATCGTCAAAAGGGCTCTACAATGAGCTAGCACTCGTGAGGGGTCGATCAGACTGAGAACTTCGTATGGACGATCCGTAGAGGCCAGACATGCTGTGTGGCTACATCGTGACAATCAGACTCTTCCGACGGTGATCAGATTGCGGCGATCTACTACCCGCACAAAGGTATTGTGTTCTGAACACATTACAGGAAAGTGTTTATTGTTCGAATTTGAATTTTAAATTTAAATAAATATATGCTATATATCATATTTAGATCCTAGTATAGGATAAATTTATGTTAATTAATTAGATTAATTAATATTTTTTTACTGTAAAATCATGATTTTGAAAAAGTTTTAAAATTACCATTTTACCCCTGCACTGAATTTCTCCCACAAATGGTATCAGAGCGGGTTCTTAGATATGATATATAAATTTGCATGTATAGATTAAGTTGTAATCTAAAAGTTTAAATTTGAAATTTGAAATTCAAAATTTAAAATTTAAAATTTGAAAGTTATTCAAAATTTAAAAAATTTAAAATTCAAAATTTAAAATTTGAATTTTAAAATTTGAAATTCAAAATTCAAAATTCAAAAATTTGAAATTCAAAATTTAAAATTTAAAATTTGGTTGAAATTTCAAATTTGAAATTCAAAATTTAAAATTCAAAATTTGAAATTTGAATTTTGAAAGTTGTTTGAAATTCAAAATTAAAAAAATTTGAAATTTAAAATTTAAATTTTGAAATTTAAAATTCAAAATTCAAAAATTTAAAATTCAAAATTTGAAATTTGGTTGAAATTTTAAATTTGAAATTCAAAATTTAAAATTCAAAATTTGAAATTCAAATTTTGAAATTCAAAAATTTGAAATTTGTTTAAAATTTGAAATTCAAAATTTAAAATTTGAAATTTGAAATTTAAAATTTAAATTTTGAAATTGGCATATTTAGATATACTGGATCCAAGTAGCAAGTAATCGAATTGGGTTGGTTGCCATGGCTGTCCGGTCATAGGAGAAAAGCAGGGTTTAAAGGCCCTCTCCTTCCATTCGATGGGGTCTCCTATGGCGGTAGGGGTGTCGCTGTAATTATATCCCATGCAGATGAAGCAGCAAAAGGAATTAATTGTATAGGTTTAATTATGAAATTTATTATGAATGTGTTAGATTAGATCTAAAGGAATATTCATGATTTATTTTGATTGAGTTATCTTCTGTTATGTAATTAGCAATAGGATTGCTATTTATGAAATGTGCTGATCTATTTGTGAAATGAGTCAACATATTTGGTGAACAGAAAATAAAACTTTTCAAATTTGAAAAGTATTTTCGAAATGCCAAACCCTGACCCATCAGTCCAAATACTTAATTAAAAGAATTAAGTGTAGTCTAGTAGGTCTAGAACTGTGAATTAAGACCTAAGATAATTGCATAAACTTTTGGGTCAATGGGTTAGATGGATTAGATCCATAATTGGGTTAGACCTAAGGTTAGCTTAAAGAAATGGACTAAATTAGAGTAATTGATCAAATCTAATCAAAAGTTGAATTAGATTAGGTCAAGGATACTCTAGACTCAACTCCAATAGTTGTAGTTGAATGGGTCCATGTCTTTAACTAGACCAAGATGGACTTAATTCATGGCTACGCGGTGGAACCCTATTTAATAAGTCGATCAAATTAAAACTAATGAACCAGTTGGTGTCTAAGGTAAGTTTGGCATTTTGACTAGTGGTTTTTAAGCGGGAGCTACTCACAGTGATTCGATCTCTGACGAGTTAATGGCATATCTCCATCACTGATCTCACTTACCTGGCCAACCTGGTGAATTAAGTTTTGATTAGATCACTTTGTGATTAGGGCTCATCCATGTCATTAGGTAAATTAGTTTGACTGATTTAGGTGCTCCTAATGCCAGCTTTAATTAAATCTTTTTTTAATCTGACTTGGTGAAGTCAGTAGGAGGATTGAAATTGGCTGGATATTTTCTTCTCATCTATCCTTTAATAAAATCTTTAAAAATTATTAGGTCCCTAAAAATAATTAAGTTATGTTGATAACTAAGTCATAGCCTCCCATTAAGTGAGTGATAATGAGTTCATTAGTTTAATAATCATTGGAGGCCCAAAGGCCTGGTGCTTATTGACTAATGAAATTATCATTCATAATATAATAATTTGGTTTGAGTCTTTCTGATGGTGATCAGGTTGGCCGGCCAAAGTCGGGCCTGATCATTTATTGGTCTGATTCACCAAATCAAATCATGTTAATAGTTGGACCTAACCAGATCTTTTCAGTGGAGGCCAAAGCCTACTGATTAGGTTCTGGGGCAAAATCAATTACTAGAAGTTGTTTAGAGAAACAACTGGTTATGAACCTACCCATAGATGCACATGGGTTGACCAACCAAAGTTGGGCTCATGTGTAGTCTGTGTGGATTCTAGTACCCACTAAAAAATTAAAATAATTTCTCGAATTGGAGGTTGAGGCTACCAGTTCGTAAAAATACTGGGAGAAACTTTAGACTAAAGTCCAAGTCTTTAGTATTTATAATTTATGTACTAATAGAGGTCTAGTTTTTCTTTATGCAGCTATGGCCACTACCCTGTCCCTCCGGTCATTATTAGATAGTGACAAGCTCATGGGACCTAATTTCGATAGCTGGTATCGAAAATTAAAAATCATCCTTGAGCATGAGCGGATCCTTTATGTAGTAACGGATTCGGCACCTGAGGAGCCAGCCCCGAACATTAGAGGGACGGTCCGAGACACTTATCAGAAGTGGCTCAACGATCGCACCACCGTTTGATGCATTATGCTGGCGGCAATGAATGATGTGTTCAGCCGTAGGTTCGAGAACGTCCTGCCACAGGAGATGCTTCAAATATTGAACGACTCCTTTAGCACGCCTGACGATGTTGAAAGGCACAAAACTAGTTGTACCATTTTCAATGCTCGGATGAGGGATGGAGCCTCAGTCACTGATCATGTACTGTACATGATCGAAATGATTGAGCACCTAACTAAACTGGGCTTTCCCCTGCACGAGCAGCTCGGTAAGGATGCGATCCTTAATTTATTGTCCAAGTCATTCCTCCCCTTCCTTACTCATTTTCGGATGATAAAGTGTTATAGCCCAAAACCCTTTTCAGCCCACAAAAGCCCAAACAGAAAAAAAAAAAAAAAACAGAGGAATTCTAAACCGGGAAGAAGACTCCCGATAGGAGTCTCCTTCTCCGGCGAAATCCGAGCAAAGATCGAACTCCTAAGACCCCTCGGAGTCCTAGGAATTCCTATAAGAAGACCCCCTCTCTTTAGAATCGATTCATCGGTCTTTTCTTCCCCTCTTTCTCTCCGATTTTTCTGAAGAAGAGCCGCGGGCGCAGTTGGTTCCTCGCCGTGTTTTCTCTCCGACGAGGTCCCAGGAGGTCGTGGTAAGTCCTTCACTTTTTCCTCCCTTCCTTCCTCTTTCCCCCGTGCGTTTGTGCACGGTGGCCGGCGACGAGCGTCGCCGATTTTTGGTCGGGAACAGACTCTGTTTTTTGGCTTATTTTCCTTGAAATCTCCGGCGCCGGCGATCGGAAATTGATCACCGGCCACCCTCCTCCGTGACCGGGGGAGTGATTCCCGTCGGCCGTTGGCCTCCGCCGCGGCGGCCGTGGCC